>NC_053023.1:13452164-13685192 GCF_003073215.2 Triticum urartu
ATTTAGGTTTTGTCGACGCCGAGGCACCCTAAAAGCCTAAGCATACATCATTTAGGTTCTCATCGACACCGAGGCACCCTATAGAAGCCAAGTTAAGTTTTCATCATTTAGGGTTTATCGATGCCGAGGCACCATAGGTTGGGCCTAATCACTTGGCACTAATCACTTGGCTCTATTGCCACCTATGTTGGGTTTATCATCTAGGGTTTATCGATGCTAACGAGAATTCTAAGTTGGGCCTAATCACTTGGCTCTATTGCCACCTATGGTTTAATGCAGCAAGAATGGCGGGGCAGTTGATCCTACTTAACTAAGTACTAAGATACCCCGGCCAATGCATTAGTCGCAAGTACCCCATATGTCCTATTTTTAGCAAAGTCATGCTAAAATTCACGGAAAATTTCAGCATGACCTTTGCTGAAAATAGGACATATGGAGTACCCGAATTTGCCGGAACGGAAGTTAATCGACATTCCGGCAAACTCAAGGGCCTCTCGGGGTACCTGCAAATTCATCACGACACAATGGTCGGAGACAAAACCCAGCCACAGACCATATGGTCCTATGCTTTCATATGGACAAAAATCAGCTCAACTTATGTGAGCTTCCATTCCAGATCTAATAGGTCACCCAACAAAAAATCATCAATAGTTTAGCAAGTATGTACAAACATAGAAAGAATAGAAAGTTTGCTGCCTATTCAAACACAGAAACAAAACACTACTTGAAACTCCTGCTACATTTGGACCATGGCAATTTACTTTCATGGAGCATGGCAAATGTATTTTACAGACCATGGCATTGTTTTTACTATATGCACCATGGCAAATTTCATCTATAAACCATGGACAAATACATGATACAGTGCATTTTTCTACAGAATGACAAATACTCGGTTGACAATATGCAAATGATTTCCTAGGGGTTTCAGACATGCTATGTGTGTCTGAATACATGTGTGTCAGAATCATGTGTCCAAGTCAGTCACAAGCACAAGCAGATCATGTGTATTCAAGTGTGCACTGAATCATGTGTTTACTTAATTTTAAACTTGCTAGCAATAAGCTTGCAGTACACTTTATAGTCAGATCAGGAGCCAAGCTCTAAAACTGGACTTTTAACTGACTTTTAAACTGAATTTTTACTTCAAAATAAGAGTACCATGCCTGCTTAACTGAATTTTTAACATAATCTCTCTCTTGGCCTAGGGGTACTCAATTTCAATCTCTCTCTTGGCCTAGGAGCAAGTTTGTGCAGCACCAAATTTGTGCAGCCCCAAGTTTGTGCAACTGTTGGTACAAATATGTGCAGCCTCATGTTCGTCTCTCACTTACTTTGTGCTGGTTATGCTACATAATCAAATCATCGATACAAGAGCAGTATATTTGTGATGTTTAGCTTTTTCTGGAAGGTTTTTCTCAGAGCCTACTTTACTTAAAACAGATGATTTTAAATATGAAGACAATAAGTGAACAGCATTCTAGGCATGCGATTCCAATCACTTTTTTACTTTTCTTCCTCAAGCACATTCAGCCAACATTATCTCCTTTCTTGCAACACAGCAAAAAACAACCACTAGCTACCCAAATACATGGATGCTGCCTCTACCACCCCGTAAAACAAAAATCAGAGCTATTTAACTCACATATACATTCTAATTAGATCAGACAGATGTTTCAACACAATAAACATAGTCATGTACAATAAGAAGCAAATGTGTTACTGTCAGGGTTTGGTTTCACTTGAATAAAAACCATGCCAAAGAAACTAGCAGGTAAAAGTACAGCATTGCTCAGAAATTTTTGCACTTTGCATATACAAGCTATATAGTCTGAAATCAAATGCATACAGCTGAGACAAGCATCGACCATAACAGTCCACAGCCATGAACTTGTACAGAGGGGGAGAGAGGCGAGACAAATGGTCACCTTGGTGACAGGGGAACGAAATCCAAACAAGTCGAACCCACAGCAGCAGCTTCTCTGTATCCTGTTGAACCAAGTCCTTCCTTCACACAACACAACAGCACAACACAGCTATAGATGAGAACGCGTCAGAGATTGGAGGAGATGAAGAAGAAAATCAGCAAGAGAAAAGGGAAAGAGGGATTCGTACCCTGTTCTCCTGCTGGACGGCGGGGAGGTTGCGGGCCTCCTCTCCTGCTGGACGTGGGGCCTCCTCTCTTGGTGGACGTGGGGCTCCGAGGCTCCGGCGGCTCCGAGGCTCCAAATCTCCGGCGGTTTCTAGGGTTTCGAGGGGGAGGCGGGGCTCGAGAGGGAGGCGGCGCTCGAGGGGGAGGAAGGGAGAGGGAGGCGGCGGGGGCGCGTGGGCGGCTGCAGCGCACTGGGTCGGGGCAGCGGCAGCGGCGGCGCGGTGGAGGGAGAGGGACGAAGTAGTCTGGCGAGAGGGAGGGATGAGGGAGGGACGAAGTGTATGGATGGGGGAAGATTACTAATGGCGCACCCCCAGGCGGTGCGCCATTAGAATGTTTTTTTTCATAGCAATGGCGCACCAGCGGGACAGTGCGCCATAAGTATTCTTTTTTTTAGATAGCAATGGCGCACTAGCCACCCGTGCGCCATAAGTAATAATTTTTTTTATTTTTTAAAAAATGAATATGAATATGAAACAGTAATATTTTTTTATAAAAATAGTAATAATTGTTGTTTAACAACAATTGTAGTCGACACTTTATTATTATTATTTTTTTAAAAATGAATATGAATATGAAATAGTAATATTTTTTATAAAAATAGTAATAATTGTTGTTTAACAACAATTGTAGTCTACACTTTTTTATTATTATTTTTTAAAAATGAATGTGAATATGAAACAGTAATATTTTTTTATAAAAATAGTAATAATTTTTTAAAAAATATCATCAAATTTGTTATTTGAAAATATCATCGGCGGCGGCGGTGGAGCGGGGGAGGGTGCGGGGGGTGCTCGTCGGCGGCGGTGGAGCGGGGGGAGGGTGCGGGGGGGTGCTCGGCGGCGAGGGGGATCTGGCGAGGGGGATAGCTATCGAGAGGGAGGGGATCGAGATCGAGTGTCCTCATGAATATTCAATATTTTTTCATATGGAATATGAAAAAATATCATCAAATTTGAAAAAAATATTCATGAATTCAAAAAGTTCCCATGAAATTTAAAAATATTCATCATATCAAAAAGTAAAAAAATTGCCCATTACTAGTTTAAACTAGTAATGGCGCACTATGCAACGGTGCGCCATTAGTAGTTTTGCAAAAAAAAAGAATAAAAAAATTCAGTACTGGCGCACTCCCTGTCTGGTGCGCCATTACTAGTTAGAACTAGTAATGGCGCACTTCGGTAGGATGCGCCATTAGTATGTATGTAAAAATGAAAAAATTATCACTAGTGGCCCACCTATTTTCTGGTGTGCCATTAGTGTCGTCCACACTAATGGCGCATCACCAACTGGTGCGCCATTAGTGTCTTCCACACTAATGGCGCATCACCAACTGGTGCACCATTAGTATATAGTAGTGGCGCACTACTTCCCTGGTGCGCCATTAGTGTCAATCCTATCTATAGCCCTTTTCCTAGTAGTGCCCTGGGCGCGCCCTCCCCCCTCGTGGGCCCCTCATGGCTAAACCGACCTACTTCTTCCTCCTATATATGTTCATATACCCCGAAAACATCCAGGAGCACCACGCAACCCTATTTCCACCGCCGCAACCTTATGTACCCAAGAGATTCCATCTTGGTGCCTTTTCCGGAGCTCCGCCGGAGGGCGCATCGATCACGGAGGGCCTCTACATCAACTCCATGGCCCCTCCGATGATGTGTGAGTAGTTTACTTCAGACCTTCGGGGCCACAGTTATTAGCTAGATCGCTTCTTATCTCTCTTTGGATCTCAATACAAAGTTCTCCTCGATCTTCTTGGAGATCTATTTGATGTAACTCTTCTTGCGGTGTGTTTGTTGAGATCCGATGTATTGTGGGTTTATGATCAAGTCTATCTATGAACAATATTTGATTCTTCTCTGAAATCTTTATGTATGATTGGTTATCTTTGCAAGTCTCTTTGAATTATCAGTTTGGTTTGGACTACTAGATTGATCTTTCTTGCAATAGGAGAAGTGCTTAGCTTTGGGTTCAATCTTGCGGTGCTCAATCCCAGTGACAGAAAGGGAAATGACACGTATTGTATTTTTGCCATCGAGGATAAAAAGATGGGGTTTATATCATATTGCTTGAGTTTATCCCTCTACATCATGTCATCTTACCTAATGCGTTACTCTGTTCTTATGAACTTAATACTCTAGATGCATGCTGGATAGCGGTCGATGTGTGGAGTAATAGTAGTAGATGCAGGCAAGAGTCGGTCTACTTGTCACGGATGTGATGCCTATATACATGATCATGCCTAGATATTCTCATAATTATTCTATTTTCTATCAATTTCTCGACAATAATTTGTTCACCCACCGTAATACTTATGCTATTTTGAGAGAAGCCACTAGTGAAACCTATGGCCCCCGGGTCTATTCTCCATTATATTAATCTCCCATCAACAAGTTATTTCTATTACCGTTCATTTTTTAATCTTTACTTTTAATATTTATCATAAAAATACCAAAAATATTATCTTATCATCTCTATCAGATCTCACTCTCGTAAGTGACCGTGAAGGGATTGACAACCCCTTTATCGTGTTCGTTGCGAGGTTCTTATCTGTTTGTGTAGGTACGAGGGACTTGCATGTGGCCTCCTACTGGATTGATACCTTGGTTCTCAAAAACCGAGGGAAATACTTATGCTACTTTGATGCATCACCATTTCCTCTTCAAGAGAAAACCAACGCAGTGCCCAAGAGGTAGCAAGAAGGATTTCTGGCGCCGTTGCCGGGTAGTCTACGCACAAGTCAAGACATACCAAGTACCCATCACAAACTCTTATCCCTCGCATTACATTATTTGCCATTTGCCTTTCGTTTTCCTCTCCCCCACTTCACCCTCGCCGTTTTTATTTGCCCTATTTTTCCATTCCCCTTCTCTTTTCTAGTTCATCTCTTTTTGCTTGTTTCTTGTTTGCTTGTGTGTTGGATTGCTTGCTTATCACGATGGCTCAAGATAATACTAAATTGTGTGATTTTTCCAATACCAACAATAATGATTTTATTAGCACTCTGATTGCTCCTCTTATCGATGCTGAATCTTGTGACATTAATGCTGCTTTGCTTAATCTTGTCATGAAAGATCCGTTTTCCGGCCTTCCTAGTGAAGATGTCGCTACCCATCTAAACAACTTTGTTGATTTGTGTGATATGCAAAAGAAGAAAGATGTGGATAATGATATTGTTAAACTAAAGCTATTCCCGTTTTCTCTTAGAGATCGTGCTAAAACTTGGTTTTCGTCTTTGCCTAAAAATAGTATCGATTCATGGAATAAGTGCAAAGATGCTTTTATCTCTAAGTATTTTCCTCCCGCTAAGATCATCACTCTTAGAAACGATATTATGAATTTTAAGCAACTTGATCATGAACATATTGCACAAGCTTGAGAGAGGATGAAATTAATGATACGTAATTTCCCTACACATGGTTTGAATCTTTGGATGATTATACAAATTTTATGCCGGATTGAATTTTGCTTCTAGAAATATCCTAGATAATATTATGGTTAATTATTTTCAATGGCATACTGAAAGATCTACTAATAAAAAGGTGCATGCTATAGAAGAAATCAATGTTTTGAGTGGAAAGATGGATGAACTTATGAAATTGTTTGCTAATAAGAGTGTTTCTTCTGATCCTAATGATATGCCTTTGTCTACTTTGATTGAGAATAATAATTAATCTATGGATGTGAATTTTGTTGGTAGGAACAATTTTGGTAATAACGCGTATAGAGGTAATTTTAATCCTAGGCCGTTTCCTAGTAATTCCTCTAATAATTATGGTAATTCCTACAACAATTCTTATGGAAATTATAATAAGGTTCCCTCTGATTTTAAATATAATATTAAAGAATTTATTAGTTCGCAAAAGAGTTTCAATGCTTTGATTGAAGAAAAAATGTCTAAGATTGATGAGTTGGCTAGGAACGTGGATAGAATTTCTCTTGATGTTGATTCTTTGAAACTTAGATCTATTCCACCTAAGCATGATATCAATGAGTCTCTACAATCTAGGAGAATTTCCATTGATGAGTGCAAAGAAAGAACCGCTAGGATGCGTGCTAAAAAAGATTGCTTTGTGAAAGCATGTTTTTCTAGTTTCCATGACAATAATGATGAAGATCTAAAAGTTATTGATGTGTCCCCTATTAAATCTATGTTTTGCAATATGAATCTTGATAATGATGGGACTAGAGATGAGTCAACTTTAGTTAGAAGGCGTCCCAATGATTCAGAGTTTTTAGATCTTGATGCAAAAATTGATAAAAGTGGGATGGGAGAGGTCAAAACTTTACATAGCAATGAACCCACTATCTTGGATTTCAAGGAATTTAATTATGATAATTGTTCTTTAATAGATTGTATTTCCTTGTTGCAATCCGTGCTAAATTCTCCGCATGCTTATAGTCAAAATAAAGCTTTTACTAAACATATCGTTGATGCTTTAATGCAATCTTCTGAAGAAAAGCTTGAATTGGAAGTTTCTATCCCTAGAAAACTTTATAATGAGTGGGAACCTACTATTAAAATTAATACTAAAGATCATGAATGCTATGCTTTGTGTGATTTGGGTGCTAGTGTTTCCACGATTCCTAAAACTTTGTGTGATTTCCTAGGTTTCCATGAATTTGATGATTGTTCTTTAAACTTGCATCTTGCGGATTCCACCATTAAGAAACCTATGGGAAGAATTAATGATGTTATTATTGTTGCAAATAGGAATTATGTGCTCGTGGATTTCATTGTTCTTGATATTGAGTGCAATCCTTCATGTCCTAATATTCTTGGTAGACCTTTCCTTAGAACGATTGGTGCAATTATTGATATGAAAGAAGGAAATATTAGATTCCAATTTCCGTTAAGGAAAGGCATGGAACACTTTCCTAGAAAGAAAATTAAATTACCATATGAATCTATTATGAGAGCCACTTATGGATTGAACACCAAAGATGGCAACACCTAGATCTATCCTTGCCTTTATGCCTAGCTAGGGGCGTTAAACGATAGCGCTTGTTGGGAGGCAACCCAATTTTATTTTTGTTTCTTGATTTTTGATTATGTTTAGTAATAAATAATTAATTTGGCCTATGTTTAGATGTGGTTTTATTCTTTTAATTAGTGTTTGTTACAAGTAGAACCTTTGGGAAGACTTGGGGAAAGTCTTTCTGATCTTGCTGTAAAAAATAGAAACTTTAGCGCTCACGAGATTTGCTGCCTTTTTTACTGGAGAGTGCTATTTAGTTATTTATTTTTTCAGATGATTAATAGATAAATTCCTCACGTCCAGAAATTTATTTTAGAATTTTTGGGCTTCCAGAAGTATTCGAAACCTACAGATTACTACAGATTGTTCTGTTTTTGACAGATTCTGTTTTTCGTGTGTTGTTTGCTTATTTTGATGAATCTATGGCTAGTAATAGAGTTTATGAACCATAGAAAAGTTGGAATACAGTATTTTTAACACCAATATAAATAAAGAATGAGTTCATTACAGTACCTTCAAGTGGTGTTTTGTTTTCATTCGCTAACGGAGCTCACGAGATTTTCTTTTAAGTTTTGTGTTGTGAAGTTTTCAAGTTTTGGGTAAAGATTTGATGGATTGTGGAACAAGGAGAGGCAAGAGCCTAATCTTGGGGATGCCCAAGGCACCCCAAGGTAAAATAAAAGGATAACCAAAAGCCTAAGCTTGGGGATGCCCCGGAAGGCATCCCCTCTTTCGTCTTCATCCATCGGTAACTTTACTTGGAGCTATATTTTTATTCACCACATGATATGTGTTTTGCTTGGAGCGTCTTGTATGATTTGAGTCTTTGCTTTTTAGTTTACCACAATCATCCTTGCTGTACACACCTTTTGGGAGAGACACACATGAATTGGAATTTATTAGAATACTCTGTGTGCTTCACTTATATCTTTTGAGCTAGATAATTTTTCTCTGGTGCTTCGCTTATATATTTTAGAGCACGGTGGTGGTTTTATTTTATAGAAATAATTGATCTCTCATGATTCACTTATATTATTTTGAGAGTCCTTTAGAGCAGCATGGTAATTTTCTTTGGTTATAAATTTTAAATACTAAGAGAAGTTGGATGCTTGATAGTTGTTTTGAGATATAAAGATGGTAATATTAGAGGTGTGCTAGTTGAGTAATTGTGAAATTGAGAAATACTTGTGTTGAAGTTTGCAAGTCCCATAGCATGCACATATGGTAAATGTTGTGCGGAAAATTTGAAGCATGAGGTGTTCTTTGATTGCTTTCCTTATGAGTAGCAGCCGGGGACGAGCGATGGTCTTTTCCTACCAATCTATCCCCCTAGGAG
This sequence comes from Triticum urartu, assembly GCF_003073215.2. Classification (NCBI taxonomy): domain Eukaryota; kingdom Viridiplantae; phylum Streptophyta; class Magnoliopsida; order Poales; family Poaceae; genus Triticum; species Triticum urartu. The sequence continues at coordinate 13,460,632 of NC_053023.1, forward strand.
CATGTGCCTAGTGCTTGGTTTTGATGACTTGTATATTTTTGCAATAAGTATGTGAGTTCTTTATGACTAATGTTGAGTCCATGGATTATACGCACTCTCACCCTTCCACCATTGCTAGCCTCTTCGGTACCGTGCATTGCCCTTTCTCACCTTGAGAGTTGGTGCAAACTTCGCCAGTGCATCCAAACCCCGTGATATGATACGCTCTATCACACATAAGCCTCCTTATATCTTCCTCAAAACAGCCACCATACCTACCTATTATGGCATTTCATAGGCATTCCGAGATATATTGCCATGCAACTTTCCACCGTTCCGTTTATTATGACACGTATTATCATTGTCATATTGCCTTGCATGATCATGTAGTTGACATCATATTTGTGGCAAATCCACCATGCTTAATTTTTCATACATGTCACTCTTGATTCATCGCATATCCCAGTACACCACCGGAGGCATTCACATAGAGTCATATTTTGTTCTAAGTATCGAGTTGTAATTCTTGAGTTGTAAGTAAATAAAAGTGTGGTGATCATCATTAGAGCATTGTCCCATGTGAGGAAAGGATGATGGAGACTATGATTCCCCCACAAGTTGGGATGAGACCCCGGACGAAAAATAAAAAAAAAGAAAAAAAGAGGCCATAAAAGAAAAAAAGAAAAGAAGGCCCAAATAAAAAAAATGAGAGAAAAAGAGAGAAGGGACAATGTTACTATCCTTTTCCACACTTGTGCTTCAAAGTAGCACCATGATCCTCATGATAGAGAGTATCTTATTTTTTATCTTATTCCCCTACTCACTCACATTGATATCTATTAATGGGCATATCCATAGCCCGTTGATAAGCCTAGTTGATGTGAGACTATCTTCTCCTTTTTTTGTCTTCTCCACAACCACCATTCTATTCCACCATAGTGCTATATACATGGCTCACACTCATATATTGCGTGAAGATTGAAAAAGTTTGAGAACATAAAAAGTATGAAACAATTGCTTGGCTTGTCATCGGGGTTGTGCATGATGAGAGCATTTTGTGTGACGAAAATGAAGCATGGCCAAACTATATGATTTTGTAGGGATAAGCTTTCTTTGGCTATGTTATTTCAATAAGACATAATTGCTTGGTTAGCATGCTTGAAGTATTATTATTTTTATGTCAACATTAAACTTTTATCTTGAATCTTTCGGATCTGAACATTCATGCCACAATAAAGAAAATTATATTGAAGAATATGCTAGAAAGCACTTCACATCAAAATTTCTGTTTTTATCATTTACCTACTCGAGGACGAGCAGGAATTAAGCTTGGGGATGCTTGATACGTCTCCAACGTATCTATAATTTTTGATTGTTCCATACTATTATATATTCTGTTTTGGATGTTTAATGGGCTTTATTATACACTTTTATATTTTTTTGGACTAACCTATTAACCCAAGGCCTAGTGCAAATTGTTGTGTTTTGCCTATTTCAGTGTTTCGCAGAAAAGGAATATCAAACGGAGTCCAAACAGAATGAAACCTTCGGGAGAGTGATTTTTGGAACAAACGTGATCGAGAGGACTTAGAGTGGACGTCAAGAAACAACCGAGGAGGCGACGAGGTAGGGGGCGCGCCTACCCCCTGGGCGCGCCCTCCACCCTCGTGGGACCCTCGTGGCTCAACCGACCTACTCCTTCCTCCTATATATGTTCATATACCCCGAGAACATCCAAGAGCACCATGAAACCCTATTTCCACCGCCGGAACCTTATGTACCCAAGAGATCCCATCTTGGGGCCTTTTCCGGAGCTCCGCCGGAGGGGGCATCGATCACGGAGGGCCTCTACATCAACTCCATGGCCCCTCCGATGATGTGTGAGTAGTTTACTTCAGACCTTCGGGTCCATAGTTATTAGCTAGATGGCTTCTTCTCTCTCTTTGGATCTCAATACAAAGTTCTTCTCGATCTTCTTGGAGATCTATTTGATGTAACTCTTTTTGCGGTGTGTTTTTCGAGATCCGATGTATTGTGGGTTTATGATCAAGTCTATCTATGAACAATATTTGATTCTTCTCTGAAATCTTTTATGTATGATTGGTTATCTTTGCAAGTCTCTTCGAATTATCAGTTTGGTTTGGCCTACTAGATTGATATTTCTTGCAATGGGAGAACTGCTTAGGTTTGGGTTCAATCTTGCGGTGCTCGATCCCAGTGACAGAAAGGGAAATGACACGTATTGTATTGTTGCCATCGAGGATAAAAAGATGGGGTTTATATCATATTGCTTGAGTTTATCCCTCTACATCATGTCATCTTACCTAATGCGTTACTCTGTTCTTATGATCTTAATACTGTAGATGCATGCTGGATAGCGGTCGATGTGTGGAGTAATAGTAGTAGATGCAGGCAGGAGTCGGTCTATTTGTCACGGACGTGATGCCTATATACATGATCATGCCTAGATATTCTCGTAATTATTCGCTTTTCTATCAATTGCTCGACAGTAATTTGTTCACCCACCGTAATACTTATGCTATTTTGAGAGAAGCCACTAGTGAAACCTATGGCCCCTGGGTCTATTCTCCATTATATTAATCTCCCGTTAACAAGTTATTTTTATTACCGTTTATTTTGCAATCTTTACTTTTAATCTTTATCATAAAAATACCAAAAATATTGTTTTATCATCTCTATCAGATCTCACTCTCGTAAGTGACCGTGAAGGGATTGACAACCCCTTTATCGCATTGGTTGCATGGTTCTTATTTGTTTGTGTAGGTACGAGGGACTTGCGTGTGGCCTCCTACTGGATTGATACCTTGGTTCTCAAAAACTGAGGGAAATACTTACGCTACTTTGCTGCATCACCCTTTTCTCTTCAAGGGAAAACCAACGCAGTGCTCAAGAGGTAGCAGTGGACGATTCACCATCAGAGTAGATGGTCGTCTCACCACCAGACACAAATCCTTCCTCAAATTCCTCCCCATGGATGAAACCAAGAAAGGAGTGCTTTACGGCGGATTGAACCTGGGCGGGTCGTGCACGCTGAGCCGTCTCAATGATGTCGATGCAGGTGTCCGGCTCAGGGCCTGGTTCACCAATCATGCCGATGAAGACGTGAATTCCGCCGAAGGAGACCCGGTACCCGTACTTAATTGAGCCAGCCTCGGGGCCCCAGCCTGCGTCGCCGATGTAGAGTTTTCCTTGATGACTGTTGGTCATCTGGCCCATAGCATATCCCTTGATCCCTTCGAAGCTGCCCTTCAAGAATTCGAAACCACCGTGTGCTGGCCCCACGGTGGGCGCTAACTGTCGTGGACTTGACACAGCAGATGTCCTAGCGCAAGGACTTAGTCATGGAGCCATCGCAACTAGGTTAGCTTGAAGGGGTTAAGTGGGACAAAGGTCACAGAGAGTTTACCCAGGTTCGGCCCCTGTCAACGAGGTAGAAGCCTACTCTTGCTTCATGTTGTATTGCTAGGGTTTCGATTACCAGGGAGCTTGACCTAGCTCTCGATTGTTTGTTACTTGCCCCTAAACCGCCGTCAGGTCGTCCCTTTATATACACAGGAAGACGCCCGGCGGCTCACGGAGTCCCGGCCGGCTCATACATAGCGTGTCCGGCTCGGTGACTAACTACGCTTGCCTTACAAAACAAGTTTGTAGACATATGGCGGTTCATCCTCTTGGGCCTCAAGTCGCCTCTGGGTCTTGGGCCGTCAATGGGATTGTATGAGCCGCCATCTTCATTGATAAGTCACCCGTAGTATTACCCGACCCTTTCTGGGTGGTTCATACCCAATAGTTATATCCCCAACAAGTTCGTCCAAAGTCAGCAAGGGGGTTGGAATCAGCCAAAATAGCCCTTGACGACAGTAAGAGGGTCCTAACCACTACACGGTTTGAAATATCAATCGAATGATACCTCAATTGAACCTGCTGAGCCAGTTATTGGAAAGATATCACTATCAGCCTTACAACAATCTTTAGGAAAATGCAAACACAGTAGTTTTTTCGAAACTTGTTCAGACACCATAAGCAACTACTAGCATCGATCTTCTAAAGAAATGACCTTTCGTTGCCGAAGTGATAGACAAACAATTCTATAGCGAACTTGGACTAGCGACACATTTCTCCATATATGAAATTCAATTCACCCGACATCAAGCCGGGCTCGAGGCGGGTGACATGCGGGTGAATGGTCCGCCGAAATTCAGTCTGTTGCCTTGCAAGGGCGCAACTTCCTTTGCCGTCTTATTTTTTGATGTCTTTTCAGACAAGTAAGTTGGTTTGAGATCGTGATCCAACATGATACCACCTTTGGTCCTATTATATATACTGCTACCGGCCGCAGCCAAAGATGTTTCATGTACTATGCTTATGTATGTGCATGATTTTCCGTTCACCTAGTATGGTGGATTGTTGCATGTTAATTTCTATTATAGTCACGAATTATTTACTGGAATTAATCATAAATTTGCCTAGTATTCCAACAACAGGTAGAAACTCTAAAAAATACATGCGATATTTTAAAAAATGGTGAGAGCACGTCAGCTGGGAGCACCTAATCCTCCATGCGCGCCCTGCTCTGGACCGGCACGTGGATATACTGTACCTGTACAGTAATCCCTCCGTTTTAAAATAGATGACCCAACTTTATACTAACTTTGTATTAAAGTGGAGTCATCTATTTGAAACAGATGGTGTATTATTTAAAGTTCCACGCGCTGAAGCCAGCCAGCCAGGTCTTGGGACGCGGGCGGGACCGGGGTGGATGGTGGACGGGTCCGTCGGGGCACGGCAGCACCATGTAGCAATCGCATGCATCCTCTGCTCTCCGGTTTATTGTGCACAGCAGCAGCATGCCAAGAGAAAGATGGACGGTCGATCATTCGTCGATCGCTCAAAACAAGTCCATAGTACTACGTACTACGTGCTGCACCTAGTTATATATCGCTTTGGAAATTTCTCGGGTGCTGCCGTGCGGACGCGCGGCTCGGTGTTCACACTTTGACAGTTGACACACGCCGGAGGCAGCTTCGTCCGTTCCTTCCTTCCTTCGTTCGCGCTTGCGTCTGTTTTGCAAGATTTTTTCTCTACTAAACTAGCACAGGCGCATATACGTTGGACGGCACATACGTTGCCATCCTCGCAAAGGGAAAGAAAAGAGAGAGGTATATGCTGTGCTGCTGTCTATCATGCATGGCCTTGCCGCCCAGAAGTACGTTATCGTCAGCTCATCTCACTTTACAGTCTGATGAGTCGGCCAAGAATGATTCTTCTTAGCTTCTGTGCTCCGTATGGACAACTATCTTGGGTGTTGGTGTCATGTCTTTGTCAATGTGCTTGTATACAGCGATCGATATGTGTGTGTGTGTGTCTCTCCTCGCAGGAGCCATTAATCATGTTCCCTCCCTCGTGGTCGTGGGTGAACTAGTCGTCGCGTCTTGCATGCAGCCAAATATACTACTGTCTACTACAGTAGCATGTAGGTTGGCTTCGGTGTCAGGGCTGCCTAATCAGTTTCAGCTGTCTAGTTTTATCATTTATATATACGCAACTCGCATGTTTCTACTGTATTTTTCAAGGCAACTATCTACCCACATGCCCACAAACTATGAATTTAGTTTTAAAAGACACTAATCAAGTTTAATCATACCCGCCAAAAGTAATCAAGTTTGATCATACCCGCAAAAAGAAATAAAGTCTAACCATAATAAGCTATTAACGAGAGGCAACTTCCAAGTGATTGCTCAGTCACCCGCAAAAAACCTAAAAAGAAAAGAATCCAAGTGATTGCTCCAAGCGGCATCCCAAAGCCTAAACTAATATGCATAGGCATAATAACCCCTTTGCTCATCCCTCCGTAGACTTTTAGACGACTGGGTTTTCTTCTTTTCCTCCCACCATTTTGTAGCTAGCCACGGTCTCACGCGTAGAGCTCCTTTGCTTCTAACGAAAAGAGTGCGCAAATCAACCGTATTAGCTAGCTGCCTGATGTGTGATTGATTGGGTGATCAAGTGCCCCTTGGGGTGTTGAACGCACCCATCCGCCGGCCGCCACCTGCTTCGAGCTTTCGCTAGCGCTGTCGCGGCCACCTGACCTGACCTGATCGTGATCGATAGACGACGCACGGTGGATGCCAACTGGCCAAGAAAGATTCTTCTCCTCTGTGTCTCCAGATCGATAGATGCACGGTGGATGATCGGGAGCTAGTAGCTCACAGAGGAGTGCCGTGCCCGGTGACAGTTAACTTGCCAAGAAACAACGGGGAAATCGGTGAGACATGGCATAGGGGAAACAGCGTCTTCTCCGTGTGAGGGCTCGCGATCTGCTGCAGCGCGAAATTCACCGGAACGGCTCCCACGGCTGGACGGAGCGATCGGCTCATGCTCTGCCTGATTGCTCCGTGGCCTGCCCGTTGACGCATGACTTGGCCGGCCGGTCCCTGGCCTGCAGTGACGCCTGACCTGGCCCTGTAGCCGCGGAGACACATGAGCTGCGGAGTGTGGCACATGCTTGCTTGCAGTGGCGGAGACGGGGAGGACCAGCAGCGCCCTAGCCCCCCTAACATCGTCGATTTAAGGCTAATATCCATGTCAGTAGTGCTAAATTGATGTGTAAAATGAAGCATTTTGATGAGGTCGGCCCTCCCCAACAGGACTTTACAACACTTGGCCCTCCTCATATGGCTCCCTGCGTGATGACAGCGGACACAAAGCGTGCGACGATGGTTGGATGCGAGGAGCGCCACACATGGTGGTGGACGACGAGGCCTCCCTGCCAGTCCTGCTATATGATTTGCTCCAAATTTGCAAAAAAAGGCCTCATATCATGTTAACAACAAGAGAACCCTCACTCCACTCTTTCCTCCCCCATCATTGAGCAGGTGTTGTTTATTACGTTGCTTTCTTCAAACATAAATATAGTCATATATGTTGAACTGTTCCTCTGAATTTTGTTTTTCTTTGACCACCATTTCTGTTTTGACAACATGTTCAAAACAAGATCAATGTTGACTATATTTCTCAAATTTATTATTATTATTTTCAAAAGTATCTGTAACATTTATATGTTCGTATTGGAACTTATATTAACATTTTCAAACTCCACCTCTCTCTCCACACGTCGATCCCACGTGCACATGCTGAAATTAAATTTCAAGTGAAGTTTCAAAAGGCAAAATAATAATAATCGAAAAGCATTTTCGACATGGATCTTGTTTTAAAGATCTCATCAAGACAATGTTGAAAATCAAAACAAATTCAAAATCAAACATTCGGTTCAAAATATATGACCATTTTTTTGTGTTTGGGTCAGAAAAATTAAACAAAAAATTTTATTGATGGAAGAATGTAATATGAAGTGCGGGTCACATATAACGAAAGCTTCCGTAAACATCTTGCAGTCCGACATGTGGCAAAATCTGACCCGTTGCATTTTTTCATCTAGATGTGTCCTAGACACATTATTTTTTTTCATCTAATATAACAGTTTGTCTAATTTACATCTAGATGTTTTTTAAGGATGTCACATCTAACCTCCCACAAGTATATAATGCATCAACAAGAAACAAAAAAAACTAGGACAAAAAAAAATAGACCACAAACAAAGTGAAAATCAGCTTAGATGTGACATAACTATGTCACATCTAGATGTGTTCTAGACAAACCCCTAATATAATGGCCTGAAAGTTATTGATAGATGCGCCTGGTGCACAGGATACATTCTCAGGGCATCTCCACCCACGCCCCCAGGAACGCCCCCCAGGCCACTTTTTTAGCACCGGCAGCAAAAAATCCTCCCACTCGCGCCCCCAAGTCCCGTTTTTTTGCCGGATTGAAGCAAAAACAGCGCCGGCGACCGCAGCCCACACCCAGCCTACCGGGGGGGCGCTTGGGACAGCCGACACTCCCTTTTGCATGCCGAAACCCCACAGGTCAGCCTCTCTTCCCTCTCTCTCTCCCCGCTCGCCCACATGCAAAAGGAATCTCGCCCACTTTTCCTCGCTTCTCTCCCCGCTCGCCGCCCGCCTCCTCGCCGCACTGCCTCGCGCCGCCCCGCCGCCCGTCTCCTCGCCGCTCCGGCCGCCAGAATCGCCTCGCCGAGCCCCAGGAAGCGGAGGAGGAGGATGAGCGAGGAGAAGCAGACGCTGCGGGCGGCCACGTGGAGCGCGTCGGAGCCGGCGTGCTATTGGCTCCGTTGGCGAGGAGGAGCTCCGCGAGGTCGAGCAGCGTGCTCCCGGACTCGTCCTCGGCGTGGGGCGTGGCGTGCCGGGCGCCCCCCTTCCTCCTCCTCCCTCCTCTCCGTCCTCGTCGACGCCGGCCACAGAGGGCGCGCACGGCAAGGCGCGGGTAGGCACGGGCGCGGCCAGGCGCCCCCTTCCTCCTCCTCCCTCCTCTCTGTCCTCATCGGCGCCGGCCACGGAGGGCGCGCGCGGCCAAGCGCGGGCGGGCACGGGCGCGGCCAGGCGCCCCCCTTCCTCCTCCTTCCTCCTCCCTCCTTGACCTCGCGGGCGGTGTGGCTGCTGCACATGCCGTGCCAAGGAGGGATGGTGGTATGCGGCGGCAAGGCCCGTGCCAAGGAGCGTGCGGCGGACGGTGGCGGGCGTCCTCGATGGTGCTGGAGACGGTGTCGAGCTGCGGTGCCGCCACGCGTCCTCGAAATGCGTCTTGGGTGGGGGGACGGCTGGGAAAAATTTCGTCCCAGGGTTAAAATCTTCGCCGGCAGCCCCCCAGGCGGTGAAAAAAACGCCTCCTGGGGGCCAACGGCTGGAGATGCCCTCAGCCTGCCTGACCGAGCGATTACTTCAAAACCATCGGACGGGCACGATCCCGCGGTATGCACGCGTAAACCGCGCACATCCCTTCTCCGCTAGCTCAGCTTCCCCCGCATGAGTGTGCTCGATCTTGATTAAATAGGTTAGCAGTTAGCTACTTAATTACGTCGGGCAAGCCTCTAGCTAGTTAGCTATAGGTTCGATCGATCCTTCAGCCGGCCCCGGCTTTGTCGTCAAGCCATCAGCAAGTGCTGCACCGCGTAGCCATGCCGGCCAGCACGCTGCTGGTGGTTGGTGGGTGGGTATTCTCGCCGATCATCAAGGAGCTCATCGGCGAGGCCAGATCCTTGGTGAGCAGCAAGTACTCGAGCTTCAAACATCTGACCAAGCACCTCCGTCAGCTTGTAGATGTCCTGGAGGAGATGACCGCGACCGTCGAGGCCGTGCAGCAGCAGGCTGAACTGCGGCGCTCCGACGAGGACGTCTCCGCCGGCGGCGGGATGGCTAGCTGGGTGGGCCGACTCGTCGACGCCATCCACGATGTGGAGTCCGTCCTGGACGTCTTCACCTACGACGACATCGTCATGTCCAACCTGCGCGACAACAAGGTCGCTCAGATTGCTCACTCCGCGGCCAGAGCCGGCCGACGGCTGATCGGCAGGGACAAGGCGTTCAACAGGCTCAAGAAACTCCTGGACGAGCTTCCGCTTATCCAGCAGAGCTTGCGGGATCTCGCCCAGCTGCCGCGGATCGACTCCGGCGGCAGCCGGGGCCGAGGATACTCGCGCTCCGTGTCACGAAAGGCGACTGGCCCGCTGCTACCGGGGGCGACGGGCCAAGAACTGTTCGTGGGGTACGAGCAGGAGTATGGCCGGCTCGTCTGGGCCCTGCTCAACGACGTCAGCGACCAGCCCAGTAGCAGCAGCAGCAACAACAATGTCGTGGCGGTCATCGGCCACAGCGGCATCGGGAAGACCATGATCGCTCGGCGGGCATGGCATGACGAGAGAATCAACGGGAACAACAACAAGAAGCACTTCGATCTGATGGTGTGGGCGAGCGTTGGATGCATGTTCACGGAGACCGAGCTGTTGGCCGAGATCTGGAGGTCCATCCCCGGATCAAGCGGCGTCGAGGAGAAATGCGCCGCCGCGGGGATGAGCTTCGGCGTGCTACAGCAGGTGATCAGTGGGCTGGTCGGCTCCAGGAGGTGCCTGCTCGTGCTCGACGACGTGTGCAACGACGAGTCCGGCCGTGACTGGACGGAGAAGATGAGGACAACTTGGGAGGACGTGCTAGCCCCGTTCAGGGACGGAGGCAACGGGAGCAGGATCCTGGTGACGTGCCGAGCTACCATCTGCGCCAAGGTGCTCGGTGCCGGCACCAAGATCCTGCTGAATGGGCTCGGCGCCGACGACCTCGTCCTCGTGCTCAAGAAAACCGCCTTCGGTGACGCCCATAAAGAAACTCCGGTTCTCGACGGTGTGATCAGGAGTGTCGCGGAGCAGCTGAGGGGCTCGCCATCGGCGGCGAAAACTATCGTCGGCATGGTGAGGAATAAACAACGGAAGAAAGACTGGAAGAAACTGTTGGAGAAGGTAGGGTCATGGTACGCCGGTGAGGCTCCTCTTGCTGGCGCTGCCTACGAGTCCAGCCTGCGGTCTTGCTTGAAATTTTGCAGCATGTTCCCCGACAAATGGGAGTTCGAGCCTGAAACGTTGGTCAAGATGTGGATTGCACATGGCATCATCCGCGGTGACCACGTCCAGAGCATGGAGGATGTCGGGAAAGAATACGTCAGAGCACTGCAGGCAAGGTCCATGCTCAAAACCATCTACAGGGATGGCAGAGCGACCTGCTTTGCCATCCATGAGCAGGTGTCAGTCAGCGCGACCGGGTTCTTGAGATTAAGCAACGATGATCTTGTCAGAAGAAGGGGTAGCATCCCGGCAAGTGTTCGACACCTATCCCTGACCGGCGGAGGTTGCCTTGCCCTAGCACAGCTCAAGGACAACCCTGTGTTGAAGAAGCTGCGGACACTGTTAATCTTCGATGATGGCCACTCAAGCTCGGGCACTGCTGTTTCCGCCATTGACAACCATGTACTGAAGCAGCTCAAGGCCGTCAGAGTGGTCGACTTTGCCGGCACACGCATCACCGAGTTGCCGAAAGGCGTCGGTAAGCTGAAGCATCTGCGGTATTTAGGTCTGCCCGACTCTGTCAGGAGCCTTCCTGCTACTGTTACCAAGCTGCTGCACCTACAGACACTGTCTCTCGGCAAAGACTGCAAGCTTGATGGCGACCATGGGTTCCCGGGTGATGGCATGAGCAGGTTGATCAACCTTCGGCACCTCGACATGGACATGAAGTACGTTGCCATGATACGTGGCATCGGGAGGCTGGAGAAACTCCAGGGATCAGTAGAGTTCTGCGCCGACAGGGGAAGGGGCCATGGCATGGAAGAGCTCGCAGGCATCCACTCCATCCGCGGCACGCTCACCGTGAAGGGGCTTCAGGCCGTCGCCAACAAAGAAGAAGCTCAGAAGGCTCAGCTTGGGAAGAAAGAATCTCTCAAGACCCTGAAGCTAGAATGGGAGCCCCCAAAGTTGGGGGACCGGCGAACTTGCTCCACCTCCACCGACTCACATGAGCAAGTTCTCGAGGGGCTCCAGCCTAATGGTAGGATCGAGGAGCTGCAAATCCAGAGGTACCAGGGCGCATCGTCGCCTAGCTGGTTGGAGAGCAACCTGCTGGCGAGCCTGAGCCACCTGCATCTCGTAAACTGCAGGAACTGGCGAGTGCTGCCATGCCTGAGCCAGCTTCCTGACCTCAGAGTCTTGCACATCAAAGAGATGTACGCCATTGCTCGGATCGACCACAGGCTGTACGGCTCCGGCGTGCTCCAGTCGCTGGAGAAACTGGTGCTCAATGACATGCCCAGTTTGGTTGAGTGGAGCGCCGAATCGAGCGACCGTGCGTTTCCTCGCCTCCAGGAGATACTCATCCTCAACTGCCCCAGACTGGCGAAGCTGCCCCGGGTGCCGGCCACCGTGAAGAAGATGAGGATAGAGAAGGACAACAGCTCCTACTACCTGGACATGGCCTTCTCCCCCAAATCCAGCTCCTTCACGCTGGACGTCCATGGGGAGGCCGTCCAGCTGCTGCACCAGGACTTGCTGCACCGGGATCACGCGCTGGCCGTCAGCGCCTTGAGCATCAGGAAGTACGCAGGGGAGAGCGAGGTGAACGTCAAGCTCCTGTCGTCGGTGCGGAGCCTCTCGCTGAGCCGATGCGTCGTGACGGACAGGCTGCTGGAGGTGTTCTTCCAGAACCTGCAGTCCCTGGAGAAACTGCAGATATCGGACTGCGGCGACTTCCTTGAGTTCCCCGAGGATGCCATGCCGCCGTCGTTGAAATCCATCGAGGTGAACGGATGCCACCCGACGCTCGCGCACAAGCTGCGTGGCAGCGCTAGAATTTCTTCGATTCCCAGGGTACACATTTGCTGATCGATTTTTTTTTTTACTTTTCTTAGTGTGCTATATACACTCCTGGCGTGCCAAAACTTCCATTCATTCATTGTCAACTTGGGTTCATTGCGTTGCAACTGATCCATTTTCTTTAGGATCAGCTGATCCATTTCTTTGAGAAGCCAAACTTTCTTTCTGAAACATGCAAGACGTCACCCGCAAAAAAAAGAAACATGCAAGACGCGATGGAGTCAGCATTATCAGCACATTTAGGAACAACTTGCCTTTATTGTTGTACTGTGTTGTGCTGAACGTATCGATTAATAACAAAGTAGGAGTAGAAAGGGTTCGCTAGAGGAAAGAAACACAAGTGACTAAACTACTATTCCGCATTTAGCACCAACCGCGCGACGCGCGTTGCCGATTCCAAGTCAGTCAACTGCACCAGGAGGTGAGCATGATCGTAAGGCTGCACCAACAGCTGGGGTTTTCTCAAAAACAAAATGACGAGCGGATGGGAGGTTGTCGGGCCCTATAGATATTTCCCGTTGAATTTTATACCAGAAGGGGCCAAACTGAAGAGACGGGAACAAAGCGGCTCGAAAGCGCCATGCACGCGCTTTCCAGCGGCACCTACTATACTATACTAGGATTAGATTAGTATACTTGTTTCTTCCGACCATCTTATCTCTCCACGGTTTGATTTGGACGTGCAGTACCAACCTGGCAAATCACAGATGGAGAATCTTGGCGTCCGAAACCGGACGGACCGGCCTTGATCGATCGCCCGGGCCTGCAGCTGCCGCCGGCATCCCATGAATCTGCCTGCACTGCGCTGCGCTGCGCTGGATCCCACGCGTATGCTGAAGTTTAGCATGATTTCACCTGTTTGGAAACTTTTGCACGATCTAAGGGCATCTCTAATCGATTCCCTAAAAATCAAAGAAGGATCCGGTAGAATAAAGTTAGAGGAGTAAAAATTCACTCCTCTATACTCTATAGGTGACTGCACCTAGCCGTTCCCGTAAAAGTTAATAGAGTAAAAGAAAATGTATAGATTTTGTGTTCTAGCCGCATGAAATCCATCTCTTTTGACCAGCCACGGTCTCAAAAATGTTGATGGCATCCTTCTTATGTCCTTTGAACTGTTTGCACCATGCTACAGGACAATTCTTTCACTTTCTGTGCATGCAATCAATGAAAATAAATGATAAGGGTCTACTGATGAAAGCTCTAACGGTAGGGTTTGTGACCTACCGCCACCCTAGGTGGTAGCCTCTTTGCCACGTAGGCATATTCAATTTTTCTGCTTACACTTCACTCAGACGATAAGGGTGTTCCAACAGTAAGCCAAAATATGTGTTGGCTCACTGTTGGGACAGATGTCATCCACTCATTGGGCAGGAGGCCCCTATGATACGTCGACACGTGGCACGGTCCAATAGAGGCCCATTCCGGTGAAAAGGCCGGCCTGTTTGACTTGGTCAAAAGGTAACGGGCCGGCCCACGGAAAGCCTGTTAACGGCCTATTCGTATATCGCCCATTTACGGCCCGCTAACTCCCGGCCCGTTACGACCTATCGGAATTAAGCCCAGTAGCTTCATCTGGGCCGTCCAATATGATTCCAGCCCGTTGTAACTTCAGGTCCATGTATGGCCCATGATGTCTTTCGGCCCATATGAGGCCCGAGATAAAACTGGCCCATAATGAACAGTGTATCACTTTATACCCATTAACGGCCCATTATTCCGTTGGCCGTTTCCAACCCGTGTTAACTTTCGGCCTTCTAAGGGCCCATTTATTCTTGGGCTCATTTCCAGAATTTCGTTAGTTACGGTCCGTTATTGGCATGTTCCGTTTGTGGGTCAAATTCAGCCCGTGGTTACATTCGGCCCGTTTGTGGCCCGTTAACCCGTTGGGTTGTTTCCATAGCGTTATCAAATACGGCCTATTAACGGCCCGTTATGGTCCACGAATAGTAGGACCCACGTTTGGCGAAATGATTATACGCCCCGTAGAAGGCCCATGGATCCTACGGCCCGTAGAAGGCCCATGGATCATAAGGCCCGTAGAAAGTCCATGGATCCTACGGCCCATAGAAGGCCCATGGATCCTACGGCCCGTAGAAGGCCCATGGATCCTACGGCCCGCAGGAGGCCCATGGTTACAACAGTCCGTGTGTTGCCATGATTATTGTGGCCTAATTGCCAAAAATAGGTTATTGTGGCCACTAGAAAAACGCAGAAAAAGAACTACAGTGACTACAAGAAAACAACTAAACAAGACAATAAGAAAATAAATAAGCAAGCAACTAACGCTAGCCTATTACAGCTATTACACATATTACATCCACTGGGCATCAAAATTTGACACCAGTGCAAATATAGGGAACAAAGTAGCATATTACATACACTAGCCATCAAAATTGGCCACCAGTGCAAATAAATGCGGCTGCAAAACAAGAGCATAACTGAAACAACTTCAGAAGAGCTCAAGAAACGTTATCCTGGGTATCCACCATGCTGGCAATAGGCTTAGCAAGCTTATTAGTTTTGTCCTGTTTGGCGCTAAAATCCTCCAACGCTTGTTATTGCACCAGAAAGTATGCATCTGAATGCTCCAGGGACTTTCGCAGTCCTTCCGCTTCTTGTCGCAGCACGGCTGATCGATGTCTTTCAGCTTGTAGTTGAGACTCAAGAAACGGAACTGATTTAGACAATGTGTTTGAATAGCTTGTGCAAGCGGTAGTGGCCAGTAACTCGAACATTAAACCAAGACAGGACTTTGGGGTTGTCTCATTGTCTTCAAGATAGTCTCCCTTAGCTGTTTTATCAGCTTTGTTGGAGACCAACAAGGATATATCACTATCTTGAACCTTATTTGCATTACTTCCTTTACCATTGCTTAATAAGGCACTCTTCCCCAATATTCTTTCAGCATTCTAAAAGAAGAAACAAGCAGACACATAACAAGTTTAGCATGTACTAGTATATGAAACTCATTTCGGTGAACCAGTTCATTAGTAAGGTGGACAGGATTAAACTACCAAGTCTTCTATTGCCAAGTACTAGTACATAATAAAAGCATCAAACAAACATATATCTATGTCCTATGTGTTGGGGAACGTAGTATTCAAAAAACCTTACCTACGATCATGCAATATCTATCTAGAAGAAGCATAGAAACAAGCGGGGAGAGTGTGTCCACGTACCCTCTTAGACCAAAAGCGGAAGCGTTTAGTAATGCGGTTGATGTAGTCGAACGTCTTCGCGATCCAACCGATCAAGTACCGAACGCACGACACCTCCGCGATCTACACACGTTCAGCTCGGAGACGTCCCTTGAACTCTAGATCCAACTGAGGCCGAGGGAGAGTTTCGTCAGCACGACGGCATGTTGACGGTGATGATGAAGTTACCGACGCAGGGCTTCGCCTAAGCACTATGACAATATGACCGAGGTCAAAAACTGTGGAGGGGGGCACCGCACACGGCTAAGAAATCAACTTGTGTGTCTATGGGGTGCCCCCTCCCCCGTATATAAAGGAGGGGAGGAGGGGGTCGGCCGGCCTCAAGGGGCGCGCCCCAATGGGGGAATCCTACTCCTACTAGGAGTAGGTCCCCCCCTTTCCTAGTCCAACTAGGAGGGGAAGGAAAGAGGAAGAGGGACAGAAGGAAAGCCCCCCCCCCAATTCGGATTGGGCTTGGGGGGCGCCTCCACTTGGTCGCCTCCTCCTCTCTCCCACTAGGGCCCATGAAGGCCCATTAACCCCTCGAGGGGTTCCGGTAACCCCCCGGTACTTCGGAAAATGCCCGAACCTATCCAAAACCTTCCCGGTGTCCAAACATAACCTTCCAATACATCAATCTTTATGTCTCGACCATTTCAAGACTCCTCGTCATGTCCGTGATCACATCTGCGACTCCGAACAACCTTCGGTACATCAAATCACATAACTCAAAATACATACGGTCATCGAACGTTAAGCGTGCGGACCCTACGGGTTCGAGAACTATGTAGACATGGCCGAGACTCGTCTCCGGTCAATAAAAAATAGCGGAACCTGGATGCTCATATTGGTTCCTACATATTCTACGAAGATCTTTATCGGTCAAACCGCAGCACAACATACGTTGTTCCCTTTGTCATCGGTATGTTACTTGCCCGAGATTCGATCGTCGGTATCATCATACCTAGTTCAATCTCGTTACCGGCAAGTCTCTTTACTCATTCCTTAATGCATCATCCCGCAACTAACTCATTAGTCACAATGCTTGCAAGGCTTATAGTGATGTGTGAAGGAAATATGCCCTAGAGGCAATAATAAAGTTGTTATTTATATTTCCTTATATCATGATACATGTTTATTATTCATGCTAGAATTGTATTAACCGGAAACTTAATACATGTGTGAATACATAGACAAACAGAGTGTCACTAGTATGCCTCTACTTGACTAGCTCGTTGAATCAAAGATGGTTAAATTTCCTAGCCATAGACATGAGTTGTCATTTGATTAACGGCATCACATCATTAGAGAATGATGTGATTGACTTGACCCATTCCGTTATCTTAGCATACGATCGTTTAATATATTGCTATTGCTTTCTTCATGACTTATACATGTTCCTATGACTATGAGATTATGCAACTCCCGAATACGGGAGGAACACTTTGTGTGCTACCAAACGTCACAATGTAACTGGGTAATTATAAAGGTGCTCTACAGGTGTCTTTGATGGTACTTGTTGAGTTGGCATAGATCGAGATTAGGATTTGTCACTCTGATTGTCAAAGAGGTATCTCTGGGCCCTCTCGGTAATACACATCACTATAAGCCTTGCAAGCAATTCAACTAATGAGTTAGTTGCGGGATGATGTATTACGGAACGAGTAAAGATACTTGCCGGTAATGAGATTGAACTAGGTATTGAGATACCGAGGATCGAATCTCGGGCAAGTAACATACCGATGACAAAGGGAACAACGTATGTTGTTATGCGGTTTGACCGATAAAGATCTTCGTAGAATATGTAGGAGCTAATATGAGCATCCAGGTTCCGCTATTGGTTATTGACCGGAGACGTGTCTCGGTCATGTCTACATAGTTCTCGAACCCGTAGGGTCCACACGCTTAACGTTCAGTGACAATTTGTATTATGAGTTTATGTGATTTGATGACCCAAGGTAGTTCGGAGTCCCGAATGAGATCGGGACATGATGAGGAGTCTCGAAATGGTCGAGATGTAAAGATCGATATATTGGACGACTATATTCGGACATCGGAAAGGTTCCGAGTGATTCGGGTATTTTTCGGAGTACCGGAGAGTTACGGGAATTCGTATTGGGCCTTAATGAGCCATATGGGAAAGGAGGGAAAGGCCTCAAAGGGTGGCCGCACCCCTCCCCATGGACTGGTCCGAATTGGACTAGGGAGGGGGGCTCCCCCTTCCTTCCTTCTCCTTCTCACTTCCCTTTTTCCTATTCCATGTGGGAGGTGGAATCCTACTAGGACTAGGGAGTCCTAGTAGGACTCCACACTTGGGCACGCCCTATGAGGGCCGGCCTCCTCCTCCCTCATCACACCGTCAGACGTGGCCAGGGGGCACCCCATAGACACAAGTTGATCATTGATCTCTCTTAGCCGTGTGTGGTGCCCCCCTCCACCATAATCCACCTCGGTCATATCGTAGCGGTGCTTAGGCGAAGCCCTACGTCGGTAACTTCGTCAACACCGTCATCACACCGTCGTGCTGACGAAGCGCTCCCTCGAAACTCTACTGGATCGTGAGTTCGTGGAACGTCCCTGAGCTGAAAGTGTGCAGTCCGCGGAGGTGCTGTAACTTCGGTGCTGGGATCGGGCGATCGTGAAGACGTACGACTACATCAACCGCGTTGTCATAACGCTTCTGCTTATGGTCTACGAGGGTACGTAGACAACACTCTCCCCTCTTGTTGCTATGCATCACCATGATCTTGCGTGTGCGTAGGAATTTTTTTGAAATTACTACGTTCCCCAACAATGTGCAATACCGAGAGGGCCCAGAGATACCTCTGAGATACACGGAGTGACAAATCCTAATCTCGATCTATGCCAACTCAACAAACACCTTCAGAGACACATGTAGAGCATATTTATAGTCAACCAGTTACGTTGTGACGTTTGATAACACACAAGGTGTTCCTCCGGTATTCGGAAGTTGCATAATCTCATAGTCAGAGGAACATGTATAAGTCATGAAGAAAGCAATAGCAATAAAAACTGAACGATCAACATGCTAAGCTAACGGATGGGTCTTGTCCATCACATCATTCTCCTAATGATTTGATCCCGTTCATCAAATGACAACAGATATCTATTGATACGTCTCCAACGTATCTATAATTTTTTGATTGTTCCATGCTATATTATATTCTGTTTTGGACATTGTTGGGCTTTATTATACACTTTTATATTATTTTTGGGACTAACCTATTAATGGAGGCCCAGCCCAGAATTGCTGTTTTCTTGCCTATTTCAGAGTTTCGCAGAAAAAGAATATCAAACGGAGTCCAAACGGAATGAAACCTTCGGGAACGTGATTTTTGGAACAAATGTGATCCAGAGGACTTGGACCCTACATCAAGGCATCAACCAGGAGGGCACGAGGTAGGGGGCGCGCCTACCCCCCCTGGGCGCACCCTCCACCCTCGTGGGCCCCATGTTGCTCCACTGACGTACTTCTTCCTCCTATATATACCCACGTACCCCCAAACTACCAGATACGGAGCCAAAAATCTAATTCCACCGCTGCAACCTTCTGTACCCATGAGATCCCATCTTGGGGCCTTTTCTGGAGCTCCGCCCGCATCGATCACGGAGGGCTTCTACATCAACACCATAGCCTCTCCGATGATGTGTGAGTAGTTTACCTCAGACCTTCGGGTCCATAGTTATTAGCTAGATGGCTTCTTCTCTCTTTTTGGATCTCAATACAATGTTCTCCCCCTCTCTTGTGGAGATCTATTCGATGTAATCTTCTTTTGCGATGTGTTTGTTGAGACCGATGAATTGTGGGTTTATGATCAAGTTTATCTATGAACAATATTTGAATCTTCTCTGAATTCTTTTATGTATGATTGGTTATCTTTGCATGTCTCTTCGAATTATCATTTTGGTTTGGCCTACTAGATTGATCTTTCTTGCAATGGGAGAAGTGCTTAGATTTGGGTTCAATCTTGCGGTGTCCTTTCCCAGTGACAGTAGGGGCAGCAAGCCACGTATTGTATTGTTGCCATCAAGGATAACAAGATGGGGTTTATATCATATTGCATTAGTTTATCCCTCTACATCATGTCATCTTGCTTAAAGCGTTACTCTGTTCTTATGAACTTAATACTCTAGATGCATGCTGGATAGCGGTCGATGTGTGGAGTAATAGTAGTAGATGCAGGCAGGAGTCGGTCTACTTGTCTCGGACGTGATGCCTATATACATGATCATACCTAGATATTCTCATAACTATGCTCAATTCTGTCAATTTCTCAACAATAATTTGTTCACCCATCGTAAAACATATGCTCTCGAGAGAAGCCTCTAGGGAAATATATGGCCCCTGGGTCTACTTTCTATCATATTAATCTTCCAACACTTATCTATTTTTATTACCTTTTATTTTACTTTGCATCTTTATCATAAAAATACCAAAAATATTATCCTATCATATCTATCAGTTCTCACTCTCGCAAGTGACCGTGAAGGGATTGACAACCCCTTTATTGCATTGGTTGCGAGGATTTATTTGTTTGTGTAGGTGCGAGGGACTCATGCATGGCCTCCTACTGGATTGATACCTTGGTTCTCAAAAAACTGAGGGAAGTACTTACGCTACTTTGCTGCATCACCCTTTCCTCTTCAAGGGAAAACCAACGCAGTGCTCAAGAGGTAGCAAGAAGGATTTGTGGCGCCATTGCCGGGGAGTCTACGCAAAAGTCAACATACCAAGTATCCATCACAAACCTTTATCTCCCGCATTACATTATTTGCCATTTGCCTCTCCCCCACTTCACCCTTGCCGTTTTATTCGCTCTCTCTTTTCCGTTCGTCTCTTTTTCGCTTGCTTCTTTGCTCGTGTGTTTGATTTCTTGCTTGTCATGATGGCTCAAGATAATAATAAGTTGTGTGACTTTACCAATACCAACAATAATTATTTTCTTAGCACTCCGATTGCTCCTCTTACCGATACTGAATATTGTGAAATCAATGCTTCTTTGTTGAATCTTGTCATGAAAGATCAATTCGCCGGCCTTCCTAGTGAAGATGCCGCTACCCATCTAAATAGCTTCATTGATTTGTGTGATATGCAAAAGAAGAAAGATGTGGACAATGATATTGTTAAATTGAAGCTATTTCCCTTTTCGCTTAGAGATCGTGCTAAAGCTTGGTTTTCGTCTTTGCCTAAAAATAGTATTGATTCTTGGAATAAGTGCAAAGATGCTTTTATCTCTAAGTATTTTGCTCCCGCTAAGATCATCTCTCTTAGAAACGATATTATGAATTTTAAGCAACTTGATAATGAACATGTTGCACAAGCTTGGGAGAGGATGAAATTAATGATACGTAATTGTCCTACACATGGTTTGAATTTATGGATGATCATACAAAAAATTTATGCCGGATTGAATTTTGCTTCTAGAAATCTTTAGATTCCGCCACGGGAGGCACTTTTATGGAAATCACTTTAGGAGAAGCTACTAAACTCCTAGATAATATTATGGTTAATTATTCTCAATGGCACACTGAAAGATCTACTAGTAAAAAAGTGCATGCGATAGAAGAAATTAATGTTTTGAGTGGAAAGATGGATGAACTTATGAAATTATTTCCTATAAAGAGTGTTTCTTCTGATCCTAATGATATGCCTTTGTCTACTTTGATTGAGAATAATAATGAATCTATGGATGTGAATTTTGTTGGTAGGAATAATTTTGGTAACAACGCGTATAGAGGAAACTTTAATCCTAGGCCTTATCCTAGTAATTCCTCTAATAATTATGGTAATTCCTACAACAAGTCTTATGGGAACTTTAATAAGGTGCCTTCTGAATTTGAGACTAGTGTTAAGGAATTTATGAATTCGCAAAAGAATTTCAATGCTTTGCTTGAAGAAAAATTGCTTAAAGTTGATGAATTGGCTAGGAACGTTGATAGAATTTCTCTTGATGTTGATTCTTTAGAACTTAGATCTATTCCACCTAAGCATGATATCAATGAGTCTCTCAAAGCCATGAGAATTTCCATTGATGAGTGCAAAGAAAGAACCGCTAGGATGCGTGCTAAGAAAGATTGCTTTGTGAAAGCGTGTTCTTCTAGTTTCTATGAAAATAAAGATGAAGATCTAAAAGTTATTGATGTGTCCCCTATTAAATCTTTGTTTTGCAATATGAATCTTGATAATGATGGGGCTGAATATGATCCACATTTACCTAGAAGGCGTTCCAAAAATTTGGAGTTTTTAGATCTTGATGCAAAAATTGGTAAAAGTGGGATTGAAGAGATCAAAACTTTAGATATTAATGAACCCACTATTTTGGATTTCAAGGAATTTAATTATGATAATTGCTCTTTGATAGATTGTATTTCCTTGTTGCAATCCGTGCTAAATTCTCCTCATGCTTATAGTCAAAATAAAGCTTTTACTAAACGTATCGTTGATGCTTTGATGCAATCTTATGAAGAAAAACTTGAGTTGAAAGTTTCTATCCCTAGAAAACTTTATGATGAGTGGGAACCTACTATTAAAATTAAAATTAAAGATCATGAATGCTATGCTTTGTGTGATTTGGGTGCTAGTGTTTCCACGATTCCAAAGACTTTGTGCGATTTGCTAGGTTTCCGTGATTTTGATGATTGCTCTTTAAACTTGCACCTTGCAGATTCCACCATTTAGAAACCTATGGGAAGAATTAATGATGTTCTTATTATTGCAAATAGGAATTATGTGCCCGTAGATTTTATTGTTCTTGATATAGATTGCAATCCTTCATGTCCTATTATTCTTGGTAGACCTTTCCTTAGAACGATCGGTGCAATTATTGATATGAAGGAAGGAAATATTAGATTCCAATTTCCGTTAAGGAAAGGCATGGAACATTCTCCTAGAAATAAAATAAAATTACCATATGAATCTATCATGAGAGCCACTTATGGATTGCCTACCAAAGATGGCAATACCTAGATCTATCCGTGCTTTTATGCCTAGCTAGGGGCGTTAAACGATAAGACTTATTGGGAGGCAACCCAATTTTATTTTTAGTTTTTGCTTTTTCTGTTTAGGAATAAATCTTGGATCTAGCCTCTGGTTAGATGTGTTTTTATGTTTTAATTAGTGTTTGTGCCAAGTTAAACCTATAGGATCTTCTTGGATGATAGTTATTTGATCTTGCTGAAAAGTGCAGAAACTTTTTGTTCACGAAAATAATTGTTAAAAATCACCAGAACGTGATAAAAATATTGATTCCAATTGCTTTTGATCAATAAACAAATTATCTAGGTCGTCCTATTTTTGCCGAATTTTTGGAGTTCAATAAGTTTGCGTTAGTTACAGATTACTACAGACTGTTCTGTTTTTGCCAGATTCTATTTTTCATGTGTTGTTTGCTTATTTTAATGAATCTATGGCTAATAAAATAGTTTATAAACCATAGGTAAGTTGGAATACAGTAGGTTTAACACCAATTTAAATAAAGAATGAGTTCATTACAGTACCTTAAAGTGGTGTTTTGTTTTCTTTCGCTAACGGAGCTCACGAAATTTTCTGTTAAGTTTTGTGTTGTGAAGTTTTCAAGTTTTGGGTAAAAGATTTGATGGATTATGGAACAAGGAGTGGCAAGAGCCTAAGCTTGGGGATGCCCATGGCACCCCAAGATAATCTAAGGACACCAAAAAGCCAGCTTGGGGTTGCCCCGGAAGGCATCCCCTCTTTCATCTACTTCCATCGGTAACTTTACTTGGAGCTATATTTTTATTCACCACATGATATGTGTTTTGCTTGGAGCATCTTGTATGATTTGAGTCTTTGCTTTTTAGTTTACCACAATCATCTTTGCTGGACACACCTTTTGAGAGAGACACACATGATTCGGAAATTATTAGAATACTCTTTGTGCTTCACTTATATCTTTTGAGCTATATAGTTTTTGCTCTAGTGCTTCACTTATATCTTTTAGAGCACGGTGGTGGTTTTGTTTTATAGAAACTATTATTCTATCATACTTCACTTATAATATTTTGAGAGTCTTAAACAGCATGGTAATTTGCTTAAATAATCCTAATATGCTAGGTATTGAAGACTAGTAAAAAAACATTCTTATGAGTGTGCTGAATACTAAGAGAAGTTTGATGCTTTATGATCGTTTTGAGATATGGAGGTAGTGATATTAAAGTTGTGCTAGTTGAGTAGTTGTGAATTTGAGAAATACTTGTGTTGAAGTTTGCAAGTCCCGTAGCATGCACGTATGGTAAACGTTATGTAACAAATTTGAAACATGAGGTGTTCTTTGATTGTCCTCCTTATGAGTGGCGGTCAGGGACGAGTGATGGTCTTTTCCTGCCAATCTATCCCCCTAGGAGCATGCGCGTAGTGCTTGGTTTTTGATGACTTTTAGATTTTTGCAATAAGTATGTGAGTTCTTTATGACTAATGTTGAGTCCATGGATTATACGCACTCTTACCCTTCCATCATTGCTAGCCTCTTCGGTACCGTGCATTGCCCTTTCTCACATTGAGAGTTGGTGCAAACTTCGCTGGTGCATCCAAACCCCGTGATATGATACGCTCTTTCACACATAAACCTCCTTATATCTTCCTCAAAACAGCCACCATACCTACCTATTATGGCATTTCCATATCCATTCTGAGATATATATTCCCATGCAACTTTCCACCGTTCCGTTTATTATGACATTCTCATCATTGTCATATTGCTTTGCGTGATCATGTAGTTGACATCGTATTTGTGGCAAAGCCATCGTTCATAATTTTTCATACATGTCACTCTTGATTCATTGTTATGCTGGTATACCGCCAGAGGCATTCATATAGAGTCATACTTTGTTCTAGTATCAAGTTGTAATCATTGAGTTGTAAATAAATAGAAGTGATGATCATCATTCATAGAGCATTGTCCCAAAAAAAGAGAAAGGCCAAATAAAAAAAGAAGGCAAAAAAAGAAAAAAAAAAGGGACAATGCTACTATCCTTTTTTTCCACACTTGTGCTTCAAAGTAGCACCATGATCTTCATGATAGAAAGTCTCTTGTTTTGTCACTTTCATATACTAGTGGGAATTTTTCATTATAGAACTTGGCTTGTATATTCCAACAATGGGCTTCCTCAAATGCCCTAGGTCTTCGTAAGCATGCAAGTTCGATGCACACCCACTTAGTTTCTTTTGTTGAGCTTTCATGCATTTATAGCTCTAGTGCATCCGTTGCATGGCAATCCCTACTCCTTGCATTAACATCAATCGATGGGCATCTCCATAGCTCATTGATTAGCCTCGTTGATGTGAGACTTTCTCCTTTTTTGTCTTCTCCACATAACCCCCATCATTATATTCTATTCCACCCATAGTGCTATATCCATGGCTCACGCTCATGTATTGCGTGAAGGTTGAAAAAAGTTTGAGATTACTAAAGTATGAAAAAATTGCTTGGCTTGTCATCGGGGTTGTGCATGATGAGAGCATTCTTGTGTGACGGAAATGGAGCATGACTAAACTATATGATTTTGTAGGGATGAACTTTCTTTGGCCATGTTATTTTGAGAGGACATAATTGCTTAGTTAGTATGCTTGAAGTATTATTACTTTTATGTCAATATTAAACCTTCATCTTGAATCTTTCGGATCTGAATATTCATACCACAACATTGAAATTATGCCAAGTAGCATTCCACATCAAAAATTTTGTTTTTATCATTTACCAATTCGAGGACGAGCAGGAATTAAGCTTGGGGATGCTTGATACGTCTCCAACGTATCTATAATTTTTGATTGTTCCATGCTATATTATATTCTGTTTTGGACATTATTGGGCTTTATTATGAACTTTTATATTATTTTTGGGACTAACCTATTAACCGGAGGCCCAGCCCAAAATTGTTGTTTTATTGCCTATTTCAGAGTTTCGCAGAAAAAGAATATCAAACGGAGTCCAAACGGAATGAAACCTTCGAGAACGTGATTTCCGGAGCAAACATGATCCAGAGGACTTGGACCCTACGTCAAGACATCAACCAGGAGGGCACGAGGTAGGGGTGCGCGCCTACCCCCCCTGGGCGCGCCCTCCACCCTCGTGGGCCCCACGTTGCTCCACCGACGTACTTCTTCCTCCTATATATACCCACGTACCCCCAAACTACCAGATACAGAGCCAAAAACCTAATTCCACCACCGCAACCTTCTGTACCCGTGAGATCCCATCTTGGGGCCTTTTCCGGAGCTCCGCTGGAAGGGGCATCAATCACGGAGGGCTTCTACATCAACACCATAGCCTCTCCGATGATGTGTGAGTAGTTTACCTCAGACCTTCGGGTCCATAGTTATTAGCTAGATGGCTTCTTCTCTCTTTTTGGATCTCAATACAATGTTCTCCCCCTCTCTTGTGGAGATCTATTCGATATGTAATCTTCTTTTGCGGTGTGTTTGTTGAGAACGATGAATTGTGGGTTTATGATCAAGTTTATCTATGAACAATATTTGAATCTTCTCTGAATTATTTTATGTATGATTGGTTATCTTTGCAAGTCTCTTCGAATTATCAGTTTGGTTTGGCCTACTAGATTGATCTTTCTTGCAATGGGAGAAGTGCTTAGCTTTGGGTTCAATCTTACGGTGTCCTTTCCTAGTGACAGTAGGGGCAGCAAGCCACGTATTGTATTGTTGCCATCGAGGATAACAAGATGGGGTTTATATCATATTGCATGAGTTTATCCCTCTACATCATGCCATCTTACTTAAAGCGTTACTCTGTTCTTATGAACTTAATACTCTAGATGCATGCTGGATAGCGGTCGATGTGTGGAGTAATAGTAGTAGATGCAGGCAGGAGTCGGTCTACTTGTCTCGGACGTGATGCCTATATACATGATCATACCTAGATATTTTCATAACTATGCTCAATTCTGTCAATTGCTCAACAGTAATTTGTTCACCCACCGTAAAACTTATGCTCTCGAGAGAAGCCTCTAGTGAAACCTATGTCCCCCGGGTCTATTTTCTATCATATTAATCTTCCAACACTTAGCTATTTTTATTACCTTTTATTTTACTTTGCATCTTTATCATAAAAATACAAAAAATATTATCCTATCATATTTATCAGATCTCACTCTCGTAAGTGACCATGAAGGGATTGACAACCCCTTTATTGCGTTGGTTGCGAGGTTTTATTTGTTTGTGTAGGTGCAAGGGACTTTTGCGTGGCCTCCTATTGGATTGATACCGTGGTTCTCAAAAACTGAGGGAAATACTTACTCTACTTTGCTGCATCACCCTTTCCGCTTCAAGGGAAAACCAACGCAGTGCTCAAGAGGTAGCATCTATGGTTAGGAAACTTAACCATCTTTGATTAACGAGCTAGTCAAGTAGAGACATACTAGGGACACTTTGTTTTATCTATGTATTCACACATGTATCAATTTTCTAGTTAATACAATTCTAGCATGAATAATAAACATTTATCGTGATATAAGGAAATAAAATAACAACTTTATTATTGCCTCTAGGGCATATTTCCTTCAGTAATAGTAGTGGATGCAGAATCATTTCGGTCTACTCGACACGGACGTGATGCCTATATTTATGATCATTGCCTTAGATATTTTCATAACTTTGTGCTTTTCAATCAATTGCTCGGCAGTAATTGTTGGGGAACGTAGTAATTTCAAAAAAAATCCTACGCACACGGAAGATCATGGTGATGCATAGCAACGAGAGGGGAGAGTGTTTTCCACGTACCCTCGTAGACTGAAAGTGGAAGCGTTAGCACAACGCGGTTGATGTAGTCGTACGTCTTCACGATCCGACCGATCCAAATACCGAACGTATGGCACCTCCGAGTTCAGCACACGTTTAGCTCGATGACGTCCCGCGAACTCCGATCCCGCAGAGCTTCACGGGAGAGTTCCGTCAGCACGACGGCGTGATGACGGTGATGATGTTGCTACCGACGCAGGGCTTCGCCTAAGCACCGCTACGATATGACCGGGGTGGATTATGGTGGAGGGGGGCACCGCACACGGCTGGGAGAGATCAACAGATCAACTTGTGTGTCTAGAGGTGCCCCCCTGCCCCGTAGATAAAGGAGCAAGGGGAGGAGGGCGTGACCAAGGAGGAGGAGGCGTGCCCAAGGGGGGGCAATCCTACTCCAAGTAGGATCCCCCCTCTTTCCTAGTCCTAGTAGGAGAGGGCAAGGAAGGGGAGGAGAAGAAGAAGGAAAGGGGGACCGGCCCCGTAGTCCAATTCGGTTTGGGCTAGGGGGGGCGCGCGCCCCTAGCTGGCCGCCTCTCCTCTTCCTCCACTTGGGCCCATAAGGCCCAATAACCCCCCGGGGGGTTCTGGTAACCCCCCGATACTCCGGTAAATATCTGAAACCTCCCGAAACACTTCCGATGTCCGAACATAGTCGTCCAATATATCGATCTTTACATCTCGACCATTTAGAGACTCCTCGTCATGTCCGTGATCATATCCGGGACTCCGAACTACCTTCGGTACATCAAAACACAAAAACTGATAATACCGATCGTCACCGAACTTTAAGTGTGCGGACCCTACGGGTTCAAGAACTACGTAGACATGACCGAGACACGTCTCCGGTCAATAACTAATAGCGGAACCTGGATGCTCATATTGGCTCCTACA
Source organism: Triticum urartu (assembly GCF_003073215.2). Classification (NCBI taxonomy): domain Eukaryota; kingdom Viridiplantae; phylum Streptophyta; class Magnoliopsida; order Poales; family Poaceae; genus Triticum; species Triticum urartu. The sequence goes on from NC_053023.1 coordinate 13,488,773, forward strand.
TATTCTATGAAGATCTTTATAGGTCAAACCGCATAACAACATACGTTGTTCCCTTTGTCATCGGTATGTTACTTGCCCGAGATTTGATCGTTGGTATCTCAATACCTAGTTCAATCTCGTTACCGTCAAGTCTCTTTACTCGTTCTGCAATGCATCATCCCGCAAGTAACTCATTAGTCACACTGCTTGCAAGGCTTATAGTGATGTGCATTACTGAGAGGGCCCAGAGATACCTCTCCGACAATTGGAGTGACAAATACTAATCTCGAAATACGCCAACTCAACAAGTACCTTCGGAGACACCTGTAGAGCACCTTTATAATCACCTAGTTACGTTGTGACGTTTGGTAGCACACAAAGTGTTCCTCCTGTAAATGGGAGTTGCATAATCTCATAGTCATAGGAACATGTATAAGTCATGAAGAAAGCAATAGCTACATACTAAACGATCAAGTGCCAAGCTAACGGAATGGGTCAAGTCAATCACATCATTCTCTAATGATGTGATGCCGTTAATCAAATGACAACTCATGTCTATGGCTAGGAAACTTAACCATCTTTGATTCCACGAGCTAGTCAAGTAGAGGCATACTAGTGACACTCTATTTGTCTATGTATTCTCACATGTACTAAGTTTCCGGTTAATACAATTCTAGCATGAATAATAAACATTTATCATGAAATAAGGAAATATAAATAACAACTTTATTATTGCCTCTAGGGCATATTCCTTCACTCTCCCACTTGCACTAGAGTCAATAATCTAGTTCACATTGCCATGTGATTTAACACCAATAGTTCACATCACCATGTGATTAACACCCATAGTTCACATCGCCATGTGACCAACACTCTGTTGGAAATATGCCCTAGAGGCAATAATAAAAGGATTATTATTATATTTCCTTGTTCATGATAATTGTCTTTCATTCATGCTATAATTATGTTATCCGGAAATCGTAATACATGTGTGAATACATAGACACCAACATGTCCCTAGTAAGCCTCTAGTTGACTAGCTCGTTGATCAACAGATAGTCATGGTTTCCTGACTATGGACATATGATGTCATTGATAACGCGATCACATCATTAGGAGAATGATGTGATGGACAAGACCCAATCCTAAACATAGCACAAGATCATATAATTCGTTTGCTAGAGTTTTTCCAATGTCAAGTATCTTTTCCTTAGACCATGAGATCATGTAACTCCCGGATACCGTATGAGTGCTTTGGGTGTACCAAATGTCACAACGTAACTGGGTGACTATAAAGGTATACTACGGGTATCTCCGAAAGTGTATGTTGGGTTGACACGGATCAAGACTGGGATTTGTCACTCCATATGACGGAGAGGTATCTCTGGGCCCACTCGGTAATGCATCATCATAATGAGCTCAAATTGACCAAGTGTCTGGTCACGGGAACATGCATTATGGTACGAGTAAAGTGACTTGCCGGTAACGAGATTGAACGAGGTATTGAGATACCGACGATCGAATCTCGGGAAAGTAACGTACCGATTGACAAAGGGAATTGTATACGGGGTTGCGTGAATCCTCGACATCGTGGTTCATCCGATGAGATCATCGAGGAGCATGTGGGAGCCAACATGGGTATCCAGATCCCGTTGTTGGTTATTGACCGGAGAGTCGTCTCGGTCATGTCTACATGTCTCCCGAACCCGTAGGGTCTACACACTTAAGGTTCGGTGACGCTAGGGTTGTAGAGATATGTATATGCAGTAACCCGAAAGTTGTTCGGAGTCCCGGATCAGATCCCGGACATCACGAGGAGTTCTGGAATGGTTCGGAGGTAAAGAATTATATATAGGAAGTTCTATTTTGGCCATCGGGACAAGTTTCGGGGTCACCGGTATTGTGCCGGGACCACCGGAAGGGTCCCGGGGGTCCACCGGGTGGGGCCACCTATCCTGGAGGGCCCCATAGGCTGAAGTGGGAGCGGAACCAGCCCCTAGTGGGCTGGTGCGCCCCCCTTGGGCCTTCCCCCTGCGCCTAGGGTTGGGAACCCAAGGGTGGGGGGCGCCCCACTTGCCTTGGGGGGCACTCCACCCCCCTTGGCCGCCGCCCCCTTGGGAGATTGGATCTCCAGGGCCGGCGCCCCCCCTGGGGACCCTATATATAGAGGGGGGAGGGAGGGCAGCCGCATCCATGCCCCTGGCGCCTCCCTCTCCCCTCCAACACCTCCTCCTCCTCCGTAGAGAACGGCGAAGCCCTGCTGTGGTGACTGCTGCATCCACCACCACGCCGTCGTGCTACTAGATCTTCATCAACCTCTCCTTCCCCCTTGCTGGATCAAGAAGGAGGAGACGTCACGCTGACCGTACGTGTGTTGAACGCGGAGGTGCCGTCCGTTCGGCGCTAGGATCTCCGGTGATTTGGATTACGTCGAGTACGACTTCCTCATCCCCGTTCTTTGAACACTTCCGCGCGTGATCTTCAAAGGTATGTAGATGCAATCCGATCACTCGTTGCTAGATGAACTCATAGATGGATCTTGGTGAAACCTTAGGAAATTTTTTGTTTTCTGCAACGTTCCCCAATAGTGGCATCATGAGATAGGTCTATGCGTAGTTCTTTTGCACGAGTAGAACACAATTTGTTGTGGGCGTAGATGTTGTCAACTTTCTTGCCGCTACTAGTCTTATTTTGCTTCAATGGTATTGTGGGATGAAGCGGCCCGGACCAACCTTACACGTACGCTTACGTGAGACCGGTTCCACCGACTAACATGCACTAGTTGCATAAGGTGGCTGGCGGGTGTCTGTCTCTCCCACTTTAGTCGGAGCGGATTCGATGAAAAGGGTCCTTATGAAGGGTAAATAGAAGTTGACAAATCACGTTCTGGCTTTCACGTAGGTAAGAAAACGTTCTTGCTAGAACCCTATTGCAGCCATGTAAAACTTGCAACAACAATTAGAGGACGTCTAACTTGTTTTTGCAGCAAGTGTTTTGTGATGTGACATGGCCAAAGTTGTGATGAATTATGAATGATATATATATATGTGATGTATGAGATATTCATGCTATTGTAATAGGAATCATGACTTGCATGTCAATGAGTATGACAACCGGCAGGAGCCATAGGAGTTGTCTTTATTTTTTGTATGACCTGCGTGTCATTGAGAAACGCCATGTAAATTACTTTACTTTATTGCTAAACGTGTTAGCCATAGTAGTAGAAGTAATAGTTGGCGATCAACTTCATGGAGACACGATGATGGAGATCATGATGATGGAGATCATGGTGTCAAGCCGGTGACAAGATGATCATGGAGCCCCAAGATGGAGATCAAAGGAGCTATGTGATATTGGCCATATCATGTCACTATTATTATTTGATTGCATGTGATGTTTATCATGTTTTTGCATCTTGTTTACTTAGAATGACGGTAGTAAATAAGATGATCCCTCATAATAATTTCAAGAAAGTGTTCCCCCTAACTGTGCACCATTGCGACAGTTCGTTGTTTCGAAGCACCACGTGATGATCGGGTGTGATAGATTCCAACGTTCACATACAACGGGTGTAAGACAGATTTACACATGCAAACACTTAGGTTGACTTGACGAGCCTAGCATGTACAGACATGGCCTCGGAACACAGAAGACCGAAAGGTCGAGCATGAGTCGTATAGAAGATACGATCAACATGAAGATGTTCACCGATGTTGACTAGTCCGTCTCACGTGATGATCGGACACAGCCTAGTTAACTCGGATCATGTTATACTTAGATGACTGGAGGGATGTCTATCTAAGTGGGAGTTCATTGAATAATTTGATTAGATGAACTTAATTATCATGAACTTAGTCTAAAATATTTACAATATGTCTTGTAGATCAAATGGCCAACGTTGTCCTCAACTTCAACGCGTTCCTAGAGAAAACCAAGCTGAAAGACGATGGCAGCAACTATACAGACTGGGTCTGGAACCTGAGGATCATCCTCATAGCTGCCAAGAAAGATTATGTCCTACAAGCACCGCTAGCTGAAGCACCTGTTCTCCCTGCAGAACAAGATGTTATGAACGCTTGGCAGGCACGTACCGATGACTACTCCCTCGTTCAGTGCGGCATGCTTTACAGATTAGAGCCGGGGCTCCAAAAGCGTTTTGAGAGACACAGAGCATATGAGATGTTCGAAGAGCTGAAAATGGTTTTTCAAGCTCATGCCCGGGTCGAGAGATATGAAGTCTCCGACAAGTTCTTCAGCTGTAAGATGGAGGAAAACAGTTCTGTCAGTGAGCACATACTCACTATGTCTGGGTTACATAACCGCTTGACTCAGCTGGGAGTTAATCTCCCGGATGACGTGGTCATTGACAGAATCCTTCAGTCGCTTCCACCGAGCTACAAGAGCTTTGTGATGAACTTCAATATGCAGGGGATGGAAAAGACCATTCCTGAAGTATTTGCAATGCTGAAATCAGCAGAGGTAGAAGTCAAAAAGGAACATCAAGTGTTGATGGTGAATAAAACCACTAAGTTCAAGAAAGGCAAGGGTAAGAAAAACTTCAAGAAGGACGGCAAGGGAGTTGCCGCGCCCGGCAAGCAAGCTGCTGGGAAGAAGCCAAAGAATGGACCCAAGCCCGAGACTGAGTGCTTTTATTGCAAGGAGAGTGGCCACTGGAAGTGGAACTGCCCCAAATACTTAGCGGACAAGAAGGCCGGCAAAACGAAAGGTATATGTGATATACATGTAATTGATGTGTACCTTACCAGTACTCGTAGTAGCTCCTGGGTATTTGATACCGGTGTAGTTTCTCACATTTGTAACTCAAAGCAGGAGCTGCGGAATAAGCGGAGACTGGCGAAGGACGAGGTGACGATGCGCGTCGGGAATGGTTCCAAGGTCGATGTGATCGTCGTTGGCACGCTACCTCTACATTTACCTACGGGATTAGTTTTAAACCTCAATATTGTTATTTAGTGCCAGTTTTGAGCATGAACATTGTATCAGGATCTCGTTTAATTCGAGATGGCTACTCATTTAAATCCGAGAATAATGGTTGTTCTATTTATATGAGAGATATGTTTTATGGTCATGCTCCAGTGCTGAATGGTTTATTCTTAATGAATCTCGAGCGTAATGCTACACATATTCATAGTGTGAGTACCAAAAGATGTAAGGTTGATAATGATAGTCCCACATACTTGTGGCACTGCCGCCTTGGTCACATAGGTGTCAAACGCATGAAGAAGCTCCATGCAGATGGACTTTTAGAGTCTCTTGATTACGAATCATTTGACACATGCGAACCATGCCTCATGGGTAAAATGACCAAGACTCCGTTCTCAGGAACAATGGAGCGAGCAACCAACTTATTGGAAATCATACATACTGATGTGTGCGGTCCAATGAGTGTTGAGGCTCGCGGTGGCTATCGTTATGTTCTCACCCTCACTGATGACTTGAGTAGATATGGGTATATCTATTTAATGAAACACAAGTCTGAGACCTTTGAAAAGTTCAAGGAATTTCAGAGTGAGGTTGAAAATCAATGTGACAGGAAAATCAAGTTCCTGCGATCAGATCGTGGAGGAGAATACTTGAGTCACGAATTTGGCACACACTTAAGAAAATGTGGAATAGTTTCCCAACTCACGCCGCCTGGAACACCTCAGCGTAATGGTGTGTCCGAACGTCATAATCGCACTCTGTTAGATATGGTGCGATCTATGATGTCTCTTACTGATTTACCGCTATCTTTTTGGGGCTATGCTTTAGAGACTGCCGCATTCATTTTAAATAGGGCTCCGTCAAAATCCGTTGAGACGACACCGTATGAGTTATGGTTTGGGAAGAAACCTAAGCTGTCGTTTCTAAAAGTTTGGGGATGCGATGCTTATGTCAAGAAACTTCAACCTGAAAAGCTCGAACCCAAGTCAGAAAAATGCGTCTTCATAGGATACCCTAAAGAAGCTATTGGGTATACCTTCTACCTCAGATCCGAAGGCAAGATCTTTGTTGCCAAGAATGGATCCTTTCTAGAGAAAGAGTTTCTCTCGAAAGAAGTAAGTGGGAGGAAAGTAGACCTTGATGAAGTATTACCTCTTGAACCGGAAAGTGGCGCAACTCAGGAAAATGTTCCTGTGGTGCCTGCACCAATTAGAAAGGAAGTTAATGATGATGATCAAGATACTTCTGATCAAGCTCCTACTGAAATTCGTAGGTCCACAAGGACACGTTCCGCACCAGAGTGGTACGGCAACCCTGTCTTGGAAATCATGTTGTTAGACAACGGTGAACCTTCGAACTATGAAGAAGTGATGGCGGGCCCGGATTCCGACAAATGGCTAGAAGCCATGAAATCCGAGATAGGATCCATGTATGAAAATGAAGTATGGACTTTGACTGACTTGCCCAATGATCGGCGAGCCATAGAAAATAAATGGATCTTTAAGAAGAAGACAGAAGCGGATGGTAATGTGACCATCTATAAAGCTCGGCTTGTCGCTAAGGGTTATCGAAAAGTTCAAGGGGTTGACTACGATGAGACTTTCTCACCGGTAGCGAAGCTGAAGTCCGTCCGAATCATGTTATCAATTGCCGCATTCTATGATTATGAGATATGGCAAATGGACGTCAAAACAACATTCCTTAATGGTTTCCTTAAGGAAGAATTGTATATGATGCAGCCGGAAGGTTTTGTCGATCCTAAGAATGCTGACAAGGTGTGCAAAAGCTCCAACGCTCGATTTATGGGTTGGTGCAAGCATCTCGGAGTTGGAACATTCGCTTTGATGAGATGATCAAAGCGTTTGGGTTTATGCAGACTTATGGAGAAGCCTGCGTTTACAAGAAAGTGAGTGGGAGCTCTGTAGCATTTCTCATATTATATGTAGATGACATACTTTTGATGGGAAATGATATAGAGCTTTTGGACAGCATTAAGGCCTACTTGAATAAGAGTTTTTCAATGAAGGACCTTGGAGAAGCTGCTTATATATTAGGCATCAAGATCTATAGAGATACATCAAGACGCCTCATAGGTCTTTCACAAAGCACATACCTTGATAAGATATTGAAGAAGTTCAATATGGATCAGTCTAAGAAGGGGTTCTTGCGTGTGTTGCAAGGTGTGAAATTGAGCTCAGCTCAATGTCCGACCACAGCAGAAGATATAGAAGAGATGAGTGTCATCCCCTATGCCTCAGCCATAGGTTCTATTATGTATGCCATGCTGTGTACCAGACCCGATGTAAACCTTGCTGTAAGTTTGGTAGGTAGGTACCAAAGTAATCCCGGCAAGGAACACTGGACAGCGGTCAAGAATGTCCTGAAGTACCTGAAAAGGACTAAGGAAATGTTTCTCGTTTATGGAGGTGACGAAGAGCTCGTCGTAAAGGGTTACGTCGACGCTAGCTTCGACACAGATCTAGATGACTCTAAGTCACAAAACGGATACGTGTATATTTTGAATGGTGGGGCAGTAAGCTGGTGCAGTTGCAAGCAGAGCGTCGTGGCGGGATCTACATGTGAAGCGGAGTACATGGCAGCCTCGGAGGCAGCACATGAAGCAATTTGGGTGAAGGAGTTCATCACCGACCTAGGATTCATAACCAATGCTTCGGGGCCGATCAAACTCTTCTGTGACAACACTGGAGCTATTGCACTTGCCAAGGAGCCCAGGTTTCACAAGAAGACCAGGCACATCAAGCGTCTCTTCAACTCCATTTGTGAAAATGTTCAAGATGGAGACATAGATATTTGTAAAGTGCATATGGACCTGAATGTAGCAGATCCGTTGACTAAACCTCTCCCTAGAGCAAAACATGATCAACACCAGAATTCCATGGGTGTTCGATTCATCACAATGTAACTAGATTATTGACTCTAGTGCAAGTGGGAGACTGTTGGAAATATGCCCTAGAGGCAATAATAAAAGGATTATTATTATATTTCCTTGTTCATGATAATTGTCTTTTATTCATGCTATAATTGTGTTATCCGGAAATCGTAATACATGTGTGAATACATAGACACCAACATGTCCCTAGTAAGCCTCTAGTTGACTAGCTCGTTGATCAACAGATAGTCATGGTTTCCTGACTATGGACATATGATGTCATTGATGACGAGATCACATCATTAGGGGAATGATGTGATGGACAAGACCCAATCCTAAACATAGCACAAGATCGTATAATTCGTTTGCTAGAGTTTTTCCAATGTCAAGTATCTTTTCCTTAGACCATGAGATCGTGTAACTCCCGGATACCGTAGGAGTGCTTTGGGTGTACCAAACGTCACAACGTAACTTGGTGACTATAAAGGTATACTACGGGTATCTCCGAAAGTGTCTGTTGGGTTGACACGGATCAAGACTGGGATTTGTCACTCCGTATGACGGAGAGGTATCTCTGGGCCCACTCGGTAATGCATCATCATAATGAGCTCAAAGTGACCAAGTGTCTGGTCACGGGATCATGCATTATGGTACAAGTAAAGTGACTTGCCGGTAACGAGATTGAACGAGGTATTGAGATACCGACGATCGAATCTCGGGCAAGTAATGTACCGATTGACAAAGGGAATTGTATACGGGGTTGCGTGAATCCTCGACATCGTGGTTCATCCGATGAGATCATCGAGGAGCATGTGGGAGCCAACATGGGTATCCAGATCCCGCTGTTGGTTATTGACCGGAGAGCCTTCTCGGTCATGTCTACATGTCTCCCGAACCCGTAGGGTCTACACACTTAAGGTTCGGTGACGCTAGGGTTGTAGAGACATGTATATGCAGTAACCCGAAATTGTTCGGAGTCCCGGATCAGATCCCGGACGTCACGAGGAGTTCCGGAATGGTCCGTAGGTAAAGAATTATATATAGGAAGTGCTATTTCGGCCATCGGGACAAGTTTCGGGGTCACCGGTATTGTGCCGGGACCACCGGAAGGGTCCCGGGGGTCCACCGGGTGGGGCCACCTATCCCGGAGGGCCCCATGGGCTGAAGTGGGAGGGGAACCAGCCCCTAGTGGGCTGGTGCGCCCCCCTTGGGCCTTCCCCCTGCGCCTAGGGTTGGGAACCCTAGGGTGGGGGCGCCCCACTTGCCTTGGGGGGCACTCCACCCCCCTTGGCCGCCGCCCCCTTGGGAGATTGGATCTCCAGGGCCGGCGCCCCCCCTGGGGACCCTGTATATAGAGGGGGGAGGGAGGGCAGCCGCATCCATGCCCCTGGCGCCTCCCTCTCCCCTCCAACACCTCCTCCTCCTCCGTAGAGAACGGCGAAGCCCTGCTGCGGTGACTGCTGCATCCACCACCACGCCGTCGTGCTGCTGGATCTTCATCAACCTCTCCTTCCCCCTTGCTGGATCAAGAAGGAGGAGACGTCACGCTGACCGTACGTGTGTTGAACGCGGAGGTGCCGTCGGTTCGGCGCTAGGATCTCCGGTGATTTGGATCATGTCGAGTACGACTTCCTCATCCTCGTTCTTTGAACGCTTCCGCGCGTGATCTACAAAGGTATGTAGATGCAATCCGATCACTCGTTGCTAGATGAACTCATAGATGGATCTTGGTGAAACCGTAGGAAAATTTTTGTTTTTTGCAACGTTCCCCAACACACTCAAAGGGTTTACTAGAGCCAGTAATCTAGGTCACATCGCCATGTGATAAACACCCAAAGAGTACTAAGGTGTGATCATGTTTTGCTTGTGAGAGAAGTTTAGTCAACGGGTCTACCAAATTCAGATCCGTATGTATTTTGCAAATTTCTATGTTTACAATGATCTGCACGGAGCTACTTTAGCTAATTGCTCCCACTATCAATATGTATCCAGTTTGAGACTTAGAGTCATCTGGATCAGTGTCAAAAACTTGCATCGACGTAACCCTTTACGACGAACCTTTTGTTACCTCCATAATCGAGAAACATATCGTTATTCCACTAAGGATAGTTTTGACTGTTGTTCAGTGATCTACCCTTAGATCACTATTGTACTCCCTTGCCAAACTCAGTATAGGGTATACAATAGATCTGGTACACAGCATGGAATACTTTATAGAACCTATAGCTGAGGCATAGGGAATGACTTTCATTCTCTTTCTATCTTCTGTCGTAGTCGGGCTTTGAGTATTACTCAATTTCACACCTTGTAACACATGTAGGAACTCTTACTTTGACTGTTCCATTTTGAACTACTTCAAAATCTTGTCAAGGTATGTACTCATTGAAAAACTTATCAAGCGTCTTGATCTATCTCTATAGATCTTGATGCTCAATATGTAAGTAGCTTTACCGAGGTCTTTCTTTGAAAAACTCCTTTCAAATACTCCTTTATGCTTTCCAGAAAATTCTACATTATTTCCGATCAACAATATGTCATTCACATATATTTATCAGAAATGTTGTAGTGTTCCCACTCACTTTCTTGTAAATACAGGCTTCACCGCAAGTCTGTATAAAACTATATGCTTTGATCAACTTATCAAAGCGTATATTCCAACTCCGAGATGCTTGCACCAGTCCATAGATGGATTGCTGGAGCTTGCATATTTTGTTAGCACCTTTAGGATTGACAAAACCTTCTGGTTGCATCATATACAACTCTTCTTTAATAAATCCATGAAGGAATGCAGTTTTGTTTATCCATTTGCCAGATTTCAAAAATGCGGCAATTGCTAACATGATTCGAATAGACTTAAGCATCGCTACGAGTGAGAAAATCTCATCGTAGTCAACATCTTGAACTTGTCAAAAACCTTTTTTTCTGACAAGTCTAGCTTTGTAGATAGTAACACTACTATTAGCATCCGTCTTCCTCTTGAAGATCCATTTATTTTCTATTGCTTGCCAATCATTGGGCAAGTCAAGAAAAGTCCACACTTTGTTCTCATACATGGATCCCATCTCAGATTTCATGGACTTAAGTCATTTTGCGGAATCTGGGCTCATCATCACTTCCTCATAGTTCGTAGGCTCGTCATGGTCAAGTAACATGACCTCCAGAACAGGATTACCGTACCACTCTGGTGCGGATCTCACTCTTGTTGACCTACGAGGTTCGGTAGTAACTTGATCTGAAGTTACATGATCATCATCATTAGCTTCCTCACTAATTGGTGTAGGAGTCACAGGAACAGATTTCTATGATGAACTACTTTCCAATAAGGTTGCAGGTACAGTTACCTTATCAAGTTCTACTTTCCTCCCACTCACTTCTTTCGAGAGAAACTCCTTCTCTAGAAAGGATCCATTCTTAGCAACGAATGTCTTGCCTTCGGATCTGTGATAGAAGGTGTACCCAACTGTCTCCTTTGGGTATCCTATGAAGACACATTTCTCTGATTTTGTGTTTGATCCTATCAGGATGAAACTTTTTCAAATAAGCATCGCAACCCCAAACTTTAAGAAACGACAACTTTGGTTTCTTGCCAAACCACAGTTCATATGGTGTCATCTCAACGGATTTAGATGGTGCCCTATTTAACGTGAATGCAGCTGTCTATAATGCATAACCCCAAAACGATAGTGGTAAATCGGTAAGAGACATCATAGATTGCACCATATCTAATAAAGTACGGTTACGATGTTCAGACACACGATTACGCTGTGGTGTTCCAAGTGGCGTGAGTTTCAAAACTATTCCGTATTGTTTCAAATGAAGACCAAACTCGTAACTCAAATATTCTCCTCCACGATCAGATCGTAGAAACTTTATTTTCTTGTTACGATGATTTTCCACTTCACTCAGAAATTATATGAACTTTTCAAATGTTTCAGACTTTTGTTTCATCAAGTAGATATACCCATATCAGCTCAAATCATCTGTGAAGGTCAGAAAATAACGATACTCGCCGCGAGCCTCAACACTCATCGGATCGCATACATCAGTATGTATTATTTCCAATAAGTCAGTTGCTCGCTCCATTGTTCCGGAGAACGGAGTCTTAGTCATTTTTCCCATGAGGCATGGTTCACAAGCATCAAGTGATTCATAATCAGGTGATTCCAAAAGCCCATCAGCATGGAGTTTCTTCATGCGTTTTACACCAATATGACCTAAACGGCAGTGCCACAAATAAGTTGCACTATCATTATTAACTTTGTATCTTTTGGCTTCAATATTATGAATATGTGTATCACTACGATCGAGATCCAACAAACTATTTTCATTGGGTGTATGACCATTGAAGGTTTTATTCATGTAAATAGAACAACAATTATTCTTTGACTTTAAATGAATAACTATATTGCAATAAACATGATCAAATCATATTCATGCTCAACGCAAACACCAAATAACATTTATTTAGGTTCAACACTAATCCGAAAGTATAGGGAGTGTGCGATGATGATCATATCAATCTTGGAACCACTTCCAACACACATCGTCACTTTCCCCTTAACTAGCACTACAAGAAATATGTCAACTTATGACCTTCTGTCAGTGACCCTCGAAGAATTGGTCATAAATTTATGACCATTTTAGACCAATTGGTCAAAAGCTGTTCAGGGGGCTCCAAACCCTAAACCATTGCGACCATTTTGGTCAGAAAGGTCGTAATTTCCTTACACGCAATGGTCACAAAGCAAACAGTGCTAGTCCGCTGCCTTATTTCTAGTTGTTAATGACCAATATAGATGGTCATAGCCTTGTAGATTGTGGTGGGTTGTGATGACTAGGCGCCATCTCATCAGTTTTGCCTATGTGTCATGTCCATGTGGCAGTTTTTGCCCTAGGTTGTGAAGCAACCTATATTTCTATCATTCCCAAAATTCCCAAAAAAATCTCATAAATTCTTTGGGGCATATCTTCATCAAATATATAAAAATCCTTCCTTGCCTAGTTCAAAACTAATTCAACAATATTCATTTTCCTATTCTGTTCACAACAACACTTTATGAAGGAAGTGCTATTTATATATTCTTGATTGCCCTCGGAATTTTTGGGCACTCTTTCCTATCCAAATCATTACCGCATGACAAAATTCAGCTCCATTTGCCTAGCAAATCTTCTTCGGCAAATTTCCAAAGTTTTTGTCCACCTAGAAGCATTGTGAAGGAAGTACCTTTTTTATATCTCTAAATGACATGAAATTTATACAGTTTCTTCATATGTCCAAAGTATCACCCTCCTCCAAATTGCAGCTCAGTCAAATCATCTATGTGAGCCCAGGTTCAATTTATATTTTATGGCCAAATTGGCACATTGCAAAGCAAGTGTTATATAGACCCCTCCTATTACCCTCAAACTTTTCTGGCACTCTTCCATACCCAAATCATTGCCACATGATAATATTCAGCTCAATTTTCCTAGTAAATCTTTCTCGGGAAATTTCCAAAGTTTCTACCTCGAGAGAAGCTTTGTGAAGTAAGTACTAGCTAGGCTTACCCAAATGATCTGAAAATTTACCAGCGCATGACCATACCTAAGTAACTTACCTACACCAATTTTGAGCTCATTTCATTCATCCAATCTCTCTCACTAGTTTTCCCAAGTTTCTGTCCATAGAAGAGCATTGTGAAGGAAGTACTACTTTGGCATGTCCAAATGGTATCAATTTTCTACAATGCATTCCTATGCCCAAATAACCATCCTTCACAAAATTTCAGCTCACTCCATTCATTATTTTGAGCCCAGCTTCAACATTCATATTTTTGTCCAACGTGGTACTTTGCAAAGCAAGTACCACCTAGGATCCTCCTTTTGAGCTCAAAATTTGTGAAGACATTCTCCTTAGTAGATGATCATCCTCAGCCAAAACTCACGCCCATTGGCCATGGGCATTTCCCGTACCGCTAATCAAACACTTGGCTGCTAATTCATGTTTGAGCATCGATCGGTCTCCTCGTGAGAATCTTATGTTGTAGTTTTCTTCCTAGCACCAACCTGGGGAGTGCCCAACCCACTAGACATGTCTAGGCCACTCAGAACACATGGCAACGCCACGGTCACGCGAAGACCACGCGCCGGGCATGCGAGTTTACGCGCTCTAGAGATGGGGCCCTCGGCCACCGCCCAAACCTCAACGTATCGCCACCAAACCATGTATTTATGATTAAATAGGTACTTATGTACCTAGAAATGATTTTTGGAAAAAATAAATAGCAAACTATGAGGCAGCTGCAGTTTAAATTTGACCCGCTTCCAACTGAATCGGCGGAAATTTTCTGTTTCACGAGAGGTGGATCAAAACTTTTTACACCCAACCATTTTGACAATTGTTCATTAAATATGTCCTAATATTTTATAAAATTGATTTGGTCCAATTTTGCAACAATTATTTGGTAGTTCCTTCACAAAAAAACCTCCTTTCGGGCACTCGGAAAATGAAAAATGGTTTTTTCGTCCAAAGAAAATGAAAACTTCCTTAGGCAACATTGTTTGCCATTCCAATATGCACCCTTGTGCACAATATGAGATCATTTGAACAAACTATGCCACGAATGTGGCCATAAGATTGATCACTTGGCTTGAAAGCCATGAATCTTCAGAGATGATAGCTCATTTCTGAGAACACTTTTTAAAAATAATTGCCGTATTACAAGTTTGTTATTTTTCTTGGGAACTTGGCCACATATAATGACACAATGCGAAGGTTTCCCAATTTTTTGATTTTTTTTGAATTTTTTATGCTCGTTTCAAAATGCGGTCAAAACGGCGGGCTTGACCGTTCCTAGCTAGTGGTTGAATCTTGGAAAACTTTTGGTGTTTCTCTGATTAAATAGATACTTATGTACCTAGAAATGATTTTTGTAAAAAATAAATAGCGAACTATGAGGCAGCTGCAGTTCAAATTTGACCCGCTTACAACTGAATCGGCGGAAATTTGTCTTTTTCACGAGAGGTGGATCAAAACTTTTTACACCCAACCATTTTGTCAATTGTGCATTAAATATGTCCTAGTATTTTAGAAAATCGATTTGGTCCAATTTTGCAACAATTATTTGGTAGTTCCTTCACAAAAAAACCTCCTTTCGGGCACTCGGAAAATGAAAAATGGTTTTTTCGTCCAAAGAAAATGAAAAGTTCCTTAGGCAACATTGTTTGCCATTCCAATATGCACCCTTGTGCACAATATGAGATCATTTGAACAAACTATGCCACGAATTTGGCCATAAGATTGATCATTTGGCTTGAAAGCCATGAATCTTTAGAGATGATAGCTCATTTCTGAGAACACTTTTTTAAAATAATTGCCGTATTACAAGTTTGTTATTTTTCTTGGGAACTTGGCCACATATAATGACACAATGCGAAGGTTTCCCAATTTTTTGATTTTCTTTGAATTTTTTATGCCCGTTTCAAAATGCGGTCAAAACGGCGGGCTTGACCGTTCCTAGCTAGTGGTTGAATCTTGGAAAACTTTTGGTGTTTCTCTGATTAAATAGGTACTTATGTACCTAGAAATGATTTTTGGAAAAAATAAATAGCAAACTATGAGGCAACTGCAGTTCAAATTTGACCCGCTTCCAACTGAATCAGCGGAAATTTGTCTTTTTCACGAGAGGTGGATCAAAACTTTTTACACCCAACCATTTTGTCAATTGTGCATTAAATATGTCCTAGTATTTTAGAAAATTGATTTGGTCCAATTTTGCAACAATTATTTGGTAGTTCCTTCACAAAAAAACCTCCTTTCGGGCACTCGGAAAATGAAAAATGGTTTTTTCGTCCAAAGAAAATGAAAACTTCCTTAGGCAACATTGTTTGCCATTCCAATATGCACCCTTGTGCACAATATGAGATCATTTGAACAAACTATGCCACGAATGTGGCCATAAGATTGATCATTTGGCTTGAAAGCCATGAATCTTCAGAGATGATAGCTCATTTCTGAGAACACTTTTTAAAAATAATTGCCGTATTACAAGTTTGTTATTTTTCTTGGGAACTTGGCCACATATAATGACACAATGCGAAGGTTTCCCAATTTTTTGATTTTTTTTGAATTTTTTATGCCCATTTCAAAATGCGGTCAAAACGGCGGGCTTGACCGTTCCTAGCTAGTGGTTGAATCTTGGAAAACTTTTGGTGTTTCTCTGATTAAATAGATACTTATGTAACTAGAAATGATTTTTGTAAAAAATAAATAGCGAACTATGAGGCAGCTGCAGTTCAAATTTGACCCGCTTCTAGCTGAATCGACGGAAATTTTTCTTTTTCACGAGAGGTGGATCAAAACTTTATACACCCAACCATTTTGTCAATTGTGCATTAAATATGTCCTAGTATTTTAGAAAATCAATTTGGTCCAATTTTGCAACAACTATTTGGTAGTTCCTTCACAAAAAAACCTCCTTTCGGGCACTCGGAAAATAAAAAATGGTTTTTTCGTCCAAAGAAAATGAAAACTTCCTTAGGCAACATTGTTTGCCATTCCAATATGCACCCTTGTGCACAATATGAGATCATTTGAACAAACTATGCCACGAATGTGGCCATAAGATTGATCATTTGGCTTGAAAGCCGTGAATCTTCAGAGATGATAGCTCATTTCTGAGAACACTTTTTAAAAATAATTGCCGTATTACAAGTTTGTTATTTTTCTTGGGAACTTTGCCACATATAATGACACAATGCGCCCAATTTTTTGATTTTTTTTGAATTTTTTATGCCCGTTTCAAAATGCGGTCAAAACGGCGGGCTTGACCGTTCCTAGCTAGTGGTTGAATCTTGGAAAATTTTTGGTGTTTCTCTAATTAAATAGATACTTATGTACCTAGAAATGATTTTTGTAAAAAATAAATAGCGAACTATGAGGCAGCTGCAGTTCAAATTTGACCCGCTTCCAGCTGAATCGGTGGAAATTTGTCTTTTTCACGAGAGGTGGATCAAAACTTTTTACACCCAACCATTTTGTCAATTGTGCATTAAATATGTCCTAGTATTTCAGAAAATTGATTTGGTCCAATTTTGCAACAATTATTTGGTAGTTCCTTCACAAAAAAAACCTCCTTTCGGGCACTCGGAAAATTAAAAATGGTTTTTTCGTCCAAAGAAAATGAAAACTTTTGACAACCAATCATTTTGTCAATTGAACATTAAATATGGCCTAATATATTATAAAAATGATCTGGTCCCATTTTGCAACAAATATATGGTAGGTCATTTAAAAAAAACTCAATTTACACACTCGAAAAATAGAAAATGAATTTTTGACCAATTTAGATGGTCATAACGTCGTACTGTATTCTGATTGGTTCGTGGACACATCACGCGGATCATGCATCGAATACTGTCGGATGATCGTGGATCCAACGGCAGTCATCAGCCCTTCCACACCATCCCCGAAACCCTACCTCTGCCCTGTTGTAATTTTACATCCACCCCCCCCCCCCCCCCCCCGCCTGTTGGAAATATGCCCTAGAGGCAATAATAAAAGCATTATTATTATATTTCCTTATTCATGATAATTGTCTTTATTCATGCTATAATTGTGTTATCCGGAAATCGTAATACATGTGTGAATAACAGACACCAACATGTCCCCTAGTAAGCCTCTAGTTGACTAGCTCGTTGATCAACAGATAGTCATGGTTTCCTGACTATGGACATTGGATGTCATTGATAACGAGATCACATCATTAGGAGAATGATGTGATGGACAAGACCCAATCCTAAACATAGCACAAGATCGTATAGTTCGTTTGCTAGAGTTTTCCAATGTCAAGTATCTTTTCCTTAGACCATGAGATCGTGTAACTCCCGGATACCGTAGGAGTGCTTTGGGTATACCAAACGTCACAACATAACTGGGTGACTATGAAGGTAGACTACGGGTATCTCCGAAAGTGTCTTTTGGGTGACATGGATCAAGACTGGGATTTGTCACTCCGTATGACGGAGAGATATCACCGGGCCCACTCGGTAATGCATCATCATAATGAGCTCAAAGTGACCAAGTGTCTGGTCACGGGATCATGCATTACGGTACGAGTAAAGTGACTTGCCGGTAACAAGATTGAACGAGGTATTGGGATACCGACGATCGAATCTCGGGCAAGTAACATATCGATTGACAAAGGGAATTGCATACGGGGTTGATTGAATCCTCGACATCGTGGTTCATCCGATGAGATCATCGTGGAGCATGTGGGAGCCAACATGGGTATCCAGATCCCGCTGTTGGTTATTGACCGGAGAGTCGTCTCGGTCATGTCTGCTTGTCTCCCGAACCCGTAGGGTCTACACACTTAAGGTTCGGTGACGCTAGGATTGTGAAGATATGTATATGTAGTAACCCGAATGTTGTTCGGAGTCCCGGATGAGATCCCGGACGTCACGAGGAGTTCCGTAATGGTCCGGAGGTAAAGAATTATATATAGGAAGTACTGTTTCGTCCATCGGGACAAGTTTCAGGGTTATCGGTATTGTACCGGGACCACCGGAGGGGTCCCGGGGGCTCACCGGGTGGGGCCACCTGTCCCGGGGGGCCACATGGGCTGTAGGGGGTACGCCTTGGCCTAGATGGGCCAAGGGCACCAGCCCTACTAGGCCCATGCGCCTAGGTTTTCCATGGGGGAGGAGTCCACCTAGTGGAAGGCACCCCGAGGTGCCTTGGGGGGGAGGGAAACCTCCCCCTGGCCGCCGCACCTAGGAGATTGGATCTCCTAGGCTGCGCACCACCCCCCCCTTGGCCCTCCTATATATATTGGGGGAGAGGAGGGACTTGACACCCCAGCCCCTGGCGCCTCCCTCTCTCCCCATTACGTCTCTCCCTCTTGTAGCATAGGCGAAGCCCTGCTACTGTGACGCCCTGCATCCACCACCACGCCGTCGTGCTGCTGGATCTTCACCAACCTCGCCTTCCCCCTTGCTGGATCAAGAAGGAGGAGACGTCTCCCGTCCCGTACGTGTGTTGAACGCGGAGGTGCCGTCCGTTCGGCGCTTGGTCATCGGTGATTTGGATCACGTCGTGTTCGACTACATCATCACCGTTCTTTTGAACGCTTCCGTGCGCGATCTACAAAGGTATGTAGATGCATCCAATGACTCGTTGCTAGATGAACTCCTAGATGATCTTGGTGAAACGAGTAGGAATTTTTTTTGTTTTCTGCAACGTTCCCCAACAGTGGCATCATGAGCTAGGTCTATGCGTAGTTCTTCTTGCGCGAGTAGAACACAATTTGTTGTGGGCGTAGATTTGTCAACTTTCTTGCCGCTACTAGTCTTATCTTGCTTCAGCGGTATTGTGTGATGAAGCGGCCCGGACCAACCTTACACGTACGCTTACGTGAGACCGGTTCCACCGACTAACATGCACTAGTTGCATAAGGTGGCTGGCGGGTGTCTGTCTCTCCCACTTTAGTTGGAGCGGATTCGATGAATAGGGTCCTTATGAAGGGTAAATAGAAGTTGAAAAATCGCGTTGTGGCTTTAACGTAGGTAAGAAGACGTTCTTGCTAGAACCCTAATTCAGCCACGTAAAACTTGCAACAACAATTAGAGGACGTCTAACTTGTTTTTGCAGCAAGTGGTTTGTGATATGATATGGCCAAAGTTGTGATGAATGATGAATGATCTATATGTGATGTATGAGATGTTCATGCTATTGTAATAGGATTCACGACTTGCATGTCGATGAGTATGACAACCGGCAGGAGCCATAGGAGTTGTCTTTATTCTTTTATATGACCTGCGTGTCATTGAGAAACGCCATGTAAATTACTTTACTTTATTGCTAAACGCGTTAGCCATAGTAGTAGAAGTAATAGTTGGCGAGCAACTTCATGGAGACACGATGATGGAGATCATGGTGTCAAGCCGGTGACAAGATGATCATGGAGCCCCAAGATGGAGATCAAAGGAGCTATGTGATATTGGCCATATCATGTCACGTTTATTATTTGATTGCATGTGATGTTTATCATGTTTTGCATCTTGTTTACTTAGAACTACGGTAGTAAATAAGATGATCCCTCATAACAATTTCAAGAAGTGTTCTCCCCTAACTGTGCACCGTTGCTAAAGTTCGTCGTTTCTAAGCACGCCGTGATGATCGGGTGTGATGGATCCTTACGTTCACATACAATGGGTGTTGACAAGCCTAGCATGTACAGACATGGCCTCGGAACACATGCAAAACACTTAGGGTTAACTTGACGAGCCTAGCATGTACAAACATGGCCTTCGAACACAGAAGACCGAAAGGTCGAGCATGAGTCGTATAGAAGATACGATCAACATGAAGATGTTCACCGACGTTGACTAGTCCGTCTCACGTGATGATCGGACACGGTCTAGTTAACTCGGATCATGTAATACTTAGATGATTAGAGGGATGTCTAATCTAAGTGGGAGTTCATTCATAATTTGATTAGATGAACTTAATTATCATGAACTTAGTCTAAAATCTTTACAATATGTCTTGTAAATCAAATGGCCAACGTAGTCCTCAACTTCAACGCGTTCCTAGAGAAAACCAAGCTGAAAGACGATGGCAGCAACTATACGGACTGGGTCCGGAACCTGAGGATCATCCTCATAGCTGCCAAGAAAGATTATGTCCTACAAGCACCGCTAGGTGAAGCTCCCGTCCCACAGAACCAAGACGTTATGAACGCTTGGCAGACACGTGTTGACGACTACTCCCTCGTTCAGTGCGGCATGCTTTACAGCTTAGAGCCGGGGCTCCAAAAACGTTTTGAGAGACATGGAGCATATGAGATGTTCGAAGAGCTGAAAATGGTTTTTCAAGCTCATGCCCGGATCGAGAGATATGAAGTCTCCGACAAGTTCTTCAGCTGTAAGATGGAGGAAAACAGTTCTATCAGTGAGCACATACTCACTATGTCTGGGTTGCATAACCGCTTGACTCAGCTGGGAGTTAATCTCCCGGATGATGCGGTCATTGACGGAATCCTCCAGTCGCTTCCACCAAGCTACAAGAGCTTTGTGATGAACTTCAATATGCAGGGGATGGAGAAGACCATTCCTGAAGTATTTGCTATGCTGAAATCAGCAGAGGTAGAAGTCAAGAAGGAACATCAAGTGTTGATGGTCAATAAAACCACTAAGTTCAAGAAAGGCAAGGGTAAAAAGAGCTTCAAGAAGGACGGCAAGGGAGTTGCCGCGCCCGGCAAGCAAGCTGCCGGGAAGAAGCCAAAGAATGGACCCAAGCCCAACTGAGTGCTTTTATTGCAAGGAAAGTGGTCACTGGAAGCGGAACTGCCCCAAATACTTAGCAGACAAGAAGGCCGGCAAAACAAAAGGTATATGTGATATACATGTAATTGATGTGTACCTTACCAGTACTCGTAGTAACTCCTGGGTATTTGATACCGGTGCCGTTGCTCATATTTGTAACACACAGCAGGAGCTGCGGAATAAACGGAGACTGGCGAAGGACGAGGTGACGATGCGCGTCGGGAATGGTTCCAAGGTCGATGTGATCGCCGTCGGCACGCTACCTCTGCATTTACCTACGGGATTAGTTATAAACCTCAATAATTGTTATTTAGTGCCAAGTTTGAGCATGAACATTGTATCAGGATCTCGTTTAATTCGAGATGGCTACTCATTTAAATCTGAGAATAATGGTTGTTCTATTTATATGAGAGATATGTTTTATGGTCATGCTCCGATGGTGAATGGTTTATTCTTTATTAATCTCGAGCGTAATGCTACACATGTTCATAATGTGAGTACCAAAAGATGTAAAGTTGGTAATGATAGTACCACATACTTGTGGCACTGCCGCCTTGGTCACATAGGTGTCAAACGCATGAAGAAGCTCCATACAGATGGACTTTTAGAGTCTCTTGATTATGAATCATTTGACACGTGCGAACCATGCCTCATGGGTAAAATGACCAAGACTCCGTTCTCAGGAACAATGGAGCGAGCAACCAACTTATTGGAAATCATACATACTGATGTGTGCGGTCCAATGAGTGTTGAGGCTCGCGGTGGCTATCGTTATGTTCTCACCCTCACTGATGACTTGAGTAGATATGGGTATATCTACTTAATGAAACACAAGTCTAAAACCTTTGAAAAGTTTAAGGAATTTCAGAGTGAGGTTGAGAATCAACGTGACAGAAAAATCAAGTTTCTACGATCAGATCGTGGAGGAGAATACTTGAGTCACGAATTTGGCACACACTTAAGAAAATGTGGAATAGTTTCACAACTCACGCCGCCTGGAACACCTCAGCGTAACGGTGTGTCCGAACGTCGTAATCGCACTCTATTAGATATGGTGCGATCTATGATGTCTCTTACCGATTTACCGCTATCTTTTTGGGGCTATGCTTTAGAGACTGCCGCATTCACTTTAAATAGGGCTCCGTCGAAATCCGTTGAGACGACACCATATGAATTATGGTTTGGGAAGAAACCTAAGCTGTCGTTTCTAAAAGTTTGGGGATGCGATGCTTATGTCAAGAAACTTCAACCTGAAAAGCTCGAACCCAAGTCGGAAAAATGCGTCTTCATAGGATACCCAAAAGAAACTATTGGGTACACCTTCTACCTCAGATCCGAAGGCAAGATCTTTGTGCCAAGAATGGGTCCTTTCTAGAGAAAGAGTTTCTCTCGAAAGAAGTAAGTGGGTGGAAAGTAGAGCTTGATGAAGTATTACCTCTTGAACCGGATAATGGCGCAACTCAAGAAAATGTTCCTGAGGTGCCTGCACCGACTAGAGAGGAAGTTAATGATAATAATCAAGATACTTCTGATCAAGCTCCTACTGAAATTCGAAGGTCCACAAGGACACGTTCCGCACCAGAATGGTACGGCAACCCTGTCTTGGAAATCATGTTGTTAGACAACGGTGAACCTTCGAACTATGAAGAAGCGATGGCGGGCCCGGATTCCGACAAATGGCTAGAAGCCATGAAATCCGAGATAGGATCCATGTATTAAAATGAAGTATGGACTTTGACTGACTTGCCCGTTGAACAGCGAGCCATAGAAAATAAATGGATCTTTAAGAAGAAGACAGACGCGGATGGTAATGTGACCATCTATAAAGCTCGACTTGTCGCTAAGGGTTATCGACAAGTTCAAGGGGTTGACTACGATGAGACTTTCTCACCGGTAGCGAAGCTGAAGTCCGTCCGAATCATGTTAGCAATTGCCGCATTCTACGATTATGAGATATGGCAAATGGACGTCAAAACGGCATTCCTTAATGGTTTCCTTAAGGAAGAATTGTATATGATGCAGCCGGAAGGTTTTGTCGATCCTAAGAATGCTGACAAGGTGTGCAAGCTCCAACGCTCGATTTATGGGCTGGTGCAAGCATCTCGGAGTTGGAATATTCGCTTTGATGAGATGATCAAAGCGTTTGGGTTTACACAGACTTATGGAGAAGCCTGCGTTTACAAGAAAGTGAGTGGGAGCTCTGTAGCATTTCTCATATTATATGTGGATGACATACTTTTGATGGGAAATGATATAGAACTCTTGGACAGCATTAAGGCCTACTTGAATAAGAGTTTTTCAATGAAGGACCTTGGAGAAGCTGCTTATATATTAGGCATCAAAATCTATAGAGATAGATCGAGACGCCTCATAGGTCTTTCACAAAGTACATACCTTGATAAGATATTGAAGAAGTTCAATATGGATCAATCTAAGAAGGGGTTCTTGCCTGTGTTACAAGGTATGAAATTGAGCTTAGCTCAATGTCCGACCACGGCAGAAGATATAGAAGAGATGAGCGTCATCCCCTATGCATCAGCCATAGGTTCTATTATGTATGCCATGCTGTGTACCAGACCTGATGTAAACCTTGCCGTAAGTTTGGTAGGAAGGTACCAAAGTAATCCTGGCAAGGAACACTGGACAGCGGTCAAGAATATCCTGAAGTACCTGAAAAGGACTAAGGAAATGTTTCTCGTTTATGGAGGTGACGAAGAGCTCGTCGTAAAGGGTTACGTCGACGCTAGCTTTGACACAGATCTGGATGACTCTAAGTCACAAACCGGATACGTGTATATTTTGAATGGTGGGGCAGTAAGCTGGTGCAGTTGCAAGCAAAGCGTCGTGGTGGGATCTACATGTGAAGCGGAGTACATGGCAGCCTCGGAGGCAGCACATGAAGCAATATGGGTGAAGGAGTTCATCACCGACCTAGGAGTCATACCCAATGCGTCGGGGCCGATCAAGCTCTTCTGTGACAACACTGGAGCTATTGCTCTTGCCAAGGAGCCCAGGTTTCACAAGAAGACAAGGCACATCAAGCGTCGCTTCAACTCCATTCGTGAAAATGTTCAAGATGGAGACATAGAGATTTGTAAAGTACATACGGACCTGAATGTAGCGGATCCGTTGACTAAACCTCTCCCTAGAGCAAAACATGATCAACACCAGAATTCCATGGGTGTTCGATTCATCACAATGTAACTAGATTATTGACTCTAGTGCAAGTGGGAGACTGTTGGAAATATGCCCTAGAGGCAATAATAAAAGCATTATTATTATATTTCCTTATTCATGATAATTGTCTTTATTCATGCTATAATTGTGTTATCCGGAAATCGTAATACATGTGTGAATAACAGACACCAACATGTCCCTAGTAAGCCTCTAGTTGACTAGCTCGTTGATCAACAGATAGTCATGGTTTCCTGACTATGGACATTGGATGTCATTGATAACGAGATCACATCATTAGGAGAATGATGTGATGGACAAGACCCAATCCTAAACATAGCACAAGATCGTATAGTTCGTTTGCTAGAGTTTTCCAATGTCAAGTATCTTTTCCTTAGACCATGAGATCGTGTAACTCCCGGATACCGTAGGAGTGCTTTGGGTATACCAAACATCACAACGTAACTGGGTGACTATAAAGGTAGACTACGGGTATCTCCGAAAGTGTCTTTTGGGTGACATGGATCAAGACTGGGATTTGTCACTCCGTATGACGGAGAGATATCACCGGGCCCACTCGGTAATGCATCATCATAATGAGCTCAAAGTGACCAAGTGTCTGGTCACGGGATCATGCGTTACGGTACGAGTAAAGTGACTTGCCGGTAACGAGATTGAACGAGGTATTGGGATACCGACGATCGAATCTCGGGCAAGTAACATATCGATTGACAAAGGGAATTGCATACGGGGTTGATTGAATCCTCGACATCATGGTTCATCCGATGAGATCATCATGGAGCATGTGGGAGCCAACATGGGTATCCAGATCCCGCTGTTGGTTATTGACCGGAGAGTCGTCTCGGTCATGTCTGCTTGTCTCTCGAACCCGTAGGGTCTACACACTTAAGGTTCGGTGACGCTAGGGTTGTGAAGATATGTATATGCAGTAACCCGAATGTTGTTCGGAGTCCCGGATGAGATCCCGGACGTCACGAGGAGTTCCGGAATGGTCCGGAGGTAAAGAATTATATATAGGAAGTGCTATTTCGGCCATCGGGACAAGTTTCGGGGTTATCGGTATTGTACCGGGACCACCGGAGGGGTCCCGGGGGCTCACCGGGTGGGGCCACCTGTCCCGGGGGGGCACATGGGCTGTAGGGGGTACGCCTTGGCCTAGATGGGCCAAGGGCACCAGCCCTACTAGGCCCATGCGCCTAGGTTTTCCATGGGGGAGGAGTCCACCTAGTGGAAGGCACCCCGAGGTGCCTTGGGGGGGAGGGAAACCTCCTCCTGGCCGCCGCACCTAGGAGATTGGATCTCCTAGGCTGCGCACCACCCCCCCTTGGCCCTCCTATATATAGTGGGGGAGAGGAGGGACTTGACACCCCAGCCCCTGGCGCCTCCCTCTCTCCCCGTTACGTCTCTCCCTCTTGTAGCATAGGCGAAGCCCTGCTACTGTGACGCCCTGCATCCACCACCACGCCGTCGTGCTGCTGGATCTTCACCAACCTCTCCTTCCCCCTTGCTGGATCAAGAAGGAGGAGACGTCTCCCGTCCCGTACGTGTGTTGAACGCGGAGGTGCCGTCCGTTCGGCGCTTGGTCATCGGTGATTTGGATCACGTCGTGTTCGACTACATCATCACCGTTCTTTTGAACGCTTCCGTGCGCGATCTACAAAGGTATGTAGATGCATCCAATGACTCGTTGCTAGATGAACTCCTAGATGATCTTGGTGAAACGAGTAGGAAATTTTTTTTGTTTTCTGCAACGTTCCCCAACACCGCCTCCTTTCTTTCCCTCGCTCTCTTCTCCTCCTCTCCCCTTCCAGATCCGCCCGCACGCCACTCCTCCTCCCTTCCAGATCGCAGCCGCCACCTCCTCCTTTCTAGATCGCCGCCTCCACCTCCCTCCGGCCGAGCTTCCCGCTGTCCATGGCCTTCCCCATGCCCTCCTCCTATCTCCCACCCCCTTCCCTCACCGCGAGCCCTTCTCCCCCGCGAGCTCTCTCTCTCTCCCTCCCGCGACTCCTCTTCTCCACTCGATTCCGGCGAGTTGAGGCGGCTCTCGCCGGCGCGCAGCACACCCCGGGCTCCCCTCACGGAGCTCTTCCCCCCTCCCGTCAGATCCGTGTCTCGCACCCTCTAGTGCAAGCCCGCAACATCACCCGTGGCTAGGGTTCCGGCCGCCACTTTAACTTCGTCGGGATCTGCCACATGCGACGAAGTCGAGGCCAGAGGTGGCCGGATCTAGCACCGGTAAGCCCCTCCCCGCCTTCTTCGTGCAGCATCTCCTCACCTCACCTCGTCTCATGCTCCTTTTGTAGATATGTGTTCACCATGTTCCTGGTCTCCGGCTATGGTGAGGGGCGGGAGCATGCGCCGGAGTTCACCCCCCCCGGGGGGGGGGGGGGGGTGGCCTCCTCCTGCGGGAGGCGGCCGGGAGCACTGGGCTTGGATCACGGACGTCGACATCATCTTCTCCGACTCAGACTAGGGCACCGCTGCTCCCGTCTCCAGTCCCTTGCCATTAGAGCATGGACGCCACTGCTCCCGCCTCCAGTCCTGACAGGTGACAGCCGACGCCCTCATCTCCTCCAGCACTGGTTGTCCCTGTTTCCAGTGCCGATCCTGGCCTCGTGGGTGAATTCTTGGAGAATCATTGCTTCCTGGTTTCCGCTTATACACTGAATCTCTGAACTTGTTGTCCATGTTATAGTGTGTGCTTGCTTGCACAGCTTTGTACTATCAAAATAGAGTGCGTGCTTGCTTGCTGTCCATTCAACATGGGAATCATGCGGGTTAGTTTGGTTTATTTGGTTCTGTTGTTGCTTTGGGCTAGTTTGGTACGTATGGGTTCAAATGGGTGCTTAATAGGAACGGACTGGATTGGTCTATGTTGAACAGAAAATCGAACTGGACTGGGGTGGTTTGGTTTGATGTCGTACAAACTGAAATGGTCTGAACCCGGGGGTTCAACCGGCACTGCCGCACCAATCGCAACCCACATGAACAAACTAATCCCAATGCTCAAGTGTCTCTCTGTGTTGAGAGTGGATGTGTTGACGCCCAGGACATGTTAGTACTGTAACCTGTAAGCTGTAAGCTGTAACTGATGTAATCCTGACGTAATGAAAATTGCTTTGAGGATCTGTCAATTATACAGAGCTCTCCATGCCCAAGCTGAGAAATTCTTGTTGTCAATCTCTTTGATGCCATCATTTTCTTACCATCATATTATATATGCCGCTCAACATTCAACCTGCTTTAATCTGTACTAGTATTCAGTTTGTACCTCATCTAGCACACTGCCTAAAATTGCCACTATTCTTTCAATGAAATTAGTAGAATTACCTTGTGATTCCTCTGTTTGCTTCACATTATGGTTGCTCTACTGCTAGTGTCTTACTAGCTTGTTTTGACTCATCGTGTTCCCGCTTGTAGTTGATTTTCCATGTGCCTAAGTATATGGGTAGTAAACGTGCAAGCAAACATTTGAACTCAAACCCATCCATGCTATGTACTATACTATACTGAAGAAGTAATGTAGATGAATATATATGCAGTTTTTGAAACCATCCTCTAATCTTTGCTTGTTTTTACAGTTTGGTGCTACAGTTTAAACCATCACCTAATCTGTGCCTTATCTAGAAATTTTGGCATGAAATTAAATCTGGCTGCTTGTTTACATTCAAAGTCCATATATATGATGCTGAAATAAATGAACACCATATATAGAGAACTAGTACTAATTTATGTTCTGAACATGCATGGTTTGAAATGTCTAAATCAAAGTCATCTTGTATTGTTTCTGGTTGATTTTGTTGTGCTGATTGCTCACAAAAAATATATATCTTTCAGACTTGATACATAAAGGACCGCAAGAGATTATATGGCAGGATACTGGACAGTAACCGTGTCAAGTCCTCCATTCAAGCAAAGTCCAAGGATCGGTCTGAGATGGAGTAGTTTGTCCTGCCTGTGCAATGTTCTTTCCAGCATCTCAGTGTGTACTCTAATTACTGGAGTATTCTGTAGATTCTTTTCAATTAAACTACTCCAGAGATGAGTCTTTTCCATTAACTAAATCTAAATGAAACATTAGATGAAACTTGCCAGAGATTATTTAAATATTGCAGTAACTATTTGACACACATATTGTCATGCATCAGTAGTAGCATTAGTTGAAACTTTTATAGTAGGACTTGCTGTTATAGTGGGACTTATCTCTGTAATTTAGCCAAACTTCATGTCACATGTACTAGTGTGCTAAAACTACTACTTTGTTTTAAACAAGTACTAATGTTTTGGTAGGACAAGAAGTTTCAAATTCTTATGCTGGTTTATGTTCTCTTTTTAGGTTATGAGAAGATATGCTGTTGGAAATAACTTTTGCTAATAATCCTTTGTTTTAAACAAGTACTAATGTTTTGGTAGGACAAGAAGTTTCAAATTCTTATGCTGGTTTATGTTCTCTTTTTAGGTTATGAGAAGATATGCTGCTGGAAATAACTTTTGCTAATAATCCTTTGTTTTAAACAAGTACTAATGTTTTGGTAGGACAAGAAGTTTCAAATTCTTATGCTGGTTTAATGTTCTCTTTTTAGGTTATGAGAAGATATGCTGCTGGAAAGATGCTCTTAGTAAACTGGAAGGGTTGCAACCAAATCCAATTGACAACATGGCAGTGGTCTCTGAATATCTAAGCTAGTGATCATCTTTTCAGCGATTCCTTTTCTGTTTGGCCTTCTCGTAGGTAGTGTACATTAGTTGTCTGTTGGAGTTGTGATGGCAGTATATCTTCTTTGTTGCTTCGCTGTCGTTTGATATAGATGGCATTCTTTTAGTTGCTATTGCTTATGTATAGATAATCTGATGAAGATGTATGGGCTAGGCCCATGTAGCTAGCGAAAATTAACTGAAAAAAACATAAAATGGGCTGAATTAATGGGCTCGGCCCATGTAAAACCCCCAATTGGACCGGGCTGATTTTAACCAACGACCTTTTCAATTCGTCGCAATTTTGCCACGTCAGATTGCCACGTCGGATCCGACATGGCCTGGGGAGAGAGCTAGCGACAAAAACAGAAGGTCATAGGATCAACGACCTTTTGTTAAAGGTCGCTATAGTCAGTTTACGACCGCCAGCTTTTGACCTTCTGTTTTTGGTCACAAAAAGGTCGTAAATGGAAATTTGTGACCTTTCAGTGACCAATAGTGGTGGTCACAAGTTGACATATTTCTTGTAGTGTAGTCTCTATTCATTCTGCAACTCCCGTTTCGAGTTACTAATCTTAGCAACTGAACTAGTATCAAATACTGAGGGTTTGCTAAAAACACTAGTAAAGTACACATCAATAACATGTATATCAAATATACTTATGTTCACTTTGCCATCCCTCTTATCCGCCAATCACTTGGGGTAGATCCGCTTCCAGTGACCAGTCCCTTTGCAGTAGAAGCACTTAGTCTCAGGCTTAGGACTAGACTTGGGCTTATTCACTTGAGCAGCAACTTGCTTGCTGTTCTTCTTGAAGTTCCCCTTCTTCCCTCTGCCCTTTTCTTGAAACTAGTGATCTTGTCAACCATCAACACTTGATGTTTTTCTTGATTTCTACCTTCGTTGATTTCAGCATCACGAAGAGCTTGGGAGTTGTTTCCGTTATCCCTTACATATTATAGTTCATCACGAAGTTCTACTAACTTGGTGATGGTGACTAGAGAATTCTGTCAATCACTATCTTATCTGGAAGATTAACTCCCACTTGATTCAAGCGATTGTAGTACCCAGACAATCTGAGCACATGCTCACTAGTTGAGCGATTCTCCTCCATCTTTTAGCTATAGAACTTGTTGGAGATTTCATATCTCTCAACTCGGGTATTTGCTTGAAATATTAACTTCAACTCCTGGAACATCTCATATGGTCCATGACGTTCAAAACGTCTTTGAAGTCCCGATTCTAAGCCATTAAGCATGGTGCACTTAAACTATCAAGTACTCATCATATTGAGCTAGCCAAACGTCCATAACGTCTGCATCTGCTCCTGCAATAGGTCTGTCACCTAGCGGTGCATCAAGGACATAATTCTTCTGTGCAGCAATGAGGATAAACCTCAGATCACGGATCCAATCCGCATCATTGCTACTAACATCTTTCAACACAATTTTCTCTAGGAACATATCCAAATAAGCATATGAAAGCAACAACGCGAGCTATTGATCTACAACATAGATATGCTAATACTACCAGGACAAAGTTCATGATAAATTAAAGTTCAATTAATCATATTACTTAAGAACTCCCACTTAGATAGACATCCCTCTAATCCTCTAAGTGATCACGTGATCCAAATCAACTAAACCATGTCCGATCATCACGTGAGATGGAGCAGTTTCATTGGTGAACATCACTATGTTGATCATATCTACTATATGATTCATGCTCGACCTTTTGGTCTCCGTGTTCCGAGGCCATATCTGTATATGCTTGGCTCGTCAAGTATAACCTGAGTATTCCGCGTGCGCAACTGTTTTGCACCCGTTGTATTTGAACGTAGAGCCTATCACACCCGATCATCACGTGGTGTCTCAGCACGAAGAACTTTCGCAACGGTGCATACTCAGGGTGAACACTTCTTGATAATTTAGTGAGAGATCATCTTATAATGCTACCGTCAATCAAAGCAAGATAAGATGCATAAAAAGATAAACATCACATGCAATCAATATAAGTGATATGATATGGCCATAATCATCTTGTGCCTGTGATCTCCATCTCCGAAGCACTGTCATGATCACCATCGTCACCGACGCGACACCTTGATCTCCATCGTAGCATCGTTGTCGTCTCGCCAATCTTATGCTTCTACGACTATCACTACCGTTTAGTAATAAAGTAAAGCATTACATCGCGATTGCATTGCATACAATAAAGCGACAACCATATGGCTCCTGCCAGTTGCCGATAACTCGGTTACAAAACATGATCATCTCATACAATAGAATTCAGCATCATGCCTTGACCATATCACATCACAACATGCCCTGCAAAAACAAGTTAGACGTCCTCTACTTTGTTGTTGCATGTTTTACGTGGCTGCTACGGGCTTAAGTAAGAACCAATCTCACCTACGCATCAAAACCACAACGATAGTTTGTCAAATAGACTCCGTTTTAACCTTCGCAAGGACCGGGCGTAGCCATACTTGGTTCAACTAAAGTTGGAGAGACAGTCGCCCGCAAGCCATCTATGTGCAAAGCACGTCGAGGGAACCGGTTTCGCGTAAGCGTACGCGTAAGGTTGGTCCGGGTCGTCTCGTCCAACAATACCGCCGAACCAAAGTATGACATGCTGGTAGGCAGTATGACTTGTATCGTCCACAACTCACTTGTGTTCTACTCGTGCATATAACATCAACATAAATAACCTAGGCTCTGATACCATTGTTGGGTTTCGTAGTAATTTCAAAAAATTTCCTACGCACACGCAAGATCATGTGATGCATAGCAACGAGGGGGAGAGTGTTGTCTACGTACCCAACGCAGACCGACTGCGGAAGCGATGACACGACGTAGAGGAAGTAGTCGTACGTCTTCACGATCCAACCGATCAAGCACGGAAACTACGGCACCTCCGAGTTCGAGCACACGTTCAGCTCGATGACGATCCCCGGACTCCGATCCAGCAAAGTGTCGGGGAAGAGTTCCGTAAGCACCACGGCGTGGTGACGATCTTGATGAACTACAGCAGCAGGGCTTCGCCTAAACTCCGCTACAGTATTATCGAGGTATATGATGGCAGGGGGCACCGCACACGGCTAAGGAATAGATCACGTGGATCAACTTGTGTGTCTAGAGGTGCCCCCTGCCTCCGTATATAAAGGAGTAGAGGGGGGAGGCTGGCCGGCCAAGGAGGAGGGCGCAGGAGAGTCCTACTCCCTCTGGGAGTAGGATTCCCCCCCCCCAATCCTAGTCGGAATAGGATTCGCGGAGGGGGAAAAGAGGAGGAGGGGGCCGGCCACCTCTCCTAGTCCTAATAGGACTAGGGGAAGGGGGAGGCGCGCAGCCCATCTAGGGCAGCCCCTTCTCTTTTCCACTAAGGCCCACTATGGCCCATATAGCTCCCGGGGGGTTCCGGTAACCCTCCCGGTATTCCGGTAAAATCCCGATTTCACCCGGAACACTTCCGATATCCAAACATAGGCTTCCAATATATCAATCTTTATGTCTCGACCATTTCGAGACTCCTCGTCATGTCCATGATCACATCCGGGACTCCGAACAACATTCGGTACATCAAAATGCATAAACTCATAATATAACTGTCATCGTAACCTTAAGCGTGCGGACCCTACGGGTTCGAGAACAATGTAGACATGACCGAGACACGTCTCCGGTCAATAACCAATAGCGGGACCTGGATGCCCATATTGGCTCCTACATATTCTACGAAGATCTTTATCGGTCAGACCGCATAACAACATACGTTGTTCCCTTTGTCATCGGTATGTTACTTGCCCGAGATTCGATCGTCAGTATCCAATACCTAGTTCAATCTCGTTACCGGCAAGTCTCTTTACTCGTTCCGTAATACATCATCTCGCAACTAGCTCATTAGTTGTAATGCTTGCAAGGCTTATGTGATGTGCATTACCAAGAGGGCCCAGAGATACCTCTCCGACAATCGAAGTGACAAATCCTAATCTCGAAATACGCCAACCCAACATCTACCTTTGGAGACACCTGTAATGCTCCTTTATAATCACCCAGTTACGTTGTGACGTTTGGTAGCACCCAAAGTGTTCCTCCTGTAGACGGGAGTTGCATAATCTCATAGTCATAGGAACATGTATAAGTCATGAAGAAAGCAATAGCAACATACTAAACGATCGGGTGCTAAGCTAATGGAATGGGTCATGTCAATTAGATCATTCAACTAATGATGTGACCTCGTTAATCAAATAACAACTCATTGTTCATGGTCAGGAAACATAACCATCTTTGATTAACGAGCTAGTCAAGTAGAGGCATACTAGTGACACTTTGTTTGTCTATGTATTCACACATGTATTATGTTTCCGGTTAATACAATTCTAGCATGAATAATAAACATTTATCATGATTATAAGGAAATAAATAATAACTTTATTATTGCCTCTAGGGCATATTTCCTTCAGCCGAGATGGGCTTGCAAACTCTCTGTTACCTATTGCAATATTTTCGGTCCCACCGAGATATGAAATCGGCCCCACGAGTTTGCTTGGCCAACTCTCTGTTTCGCTTATTACCAAATCAGTCCCACCAAGTTTGAGTAATCGGTCAAACCGAGTTTTGGATTTACCCTAACCCTAGCACATCGGTCCCACCGAGTTGATCCAACTCGGTCCCACCGAAAATCCTAACGGTCACTAGATTTGCTGAATCGGTCTGACCGAGTTTATCAATTCGGTCCCACCGAGATTGGCAAGTTGTGTGTAATAGTTAGATTTTGTGTGGAGGCTATATATACCCCTCCACTTCCTCTTCATTCTAGGGAGAGAGCCATCAGAACGAACCTACACTTCCAACTTACCTTTCAGAGAATGAACCACCTACACTTGTGTTGAGGCCAAGATATTCCATTCCTACCATTATGAATCTTGATCTCTAGCCTTCCCCAAGTTGCTTTCCACTCAAATCTTCTTTCCACAAATATCCATATCCCGTGAGATAGAGTTTGAGTGTTGGGGAGACTATCATTTGAAGCACAAGAGCAAGGAGTTCATATCACACACCATTTGTTACTTCTTGAAGAGTGGTGTCTCCTAGATTGGCTAGGTGTCACTTGGGAGCCTCCGACAAGATTGTGGAGTTGAACCAAGGAGTTTGTAAGGGCAAGGAGATCGCCTACTTCGTGAAGATCTACCGCTAGTGAGGCAAGTCCTTCGTGGGCGACGGCCATGGTGGGATAGACAAGGTTGCTTCTTCGTGGACCCTTCGTGGGTGGAGCCCTCCGTGGACTCGCGCAGCCGTTACCCTTCGTGGGTTGAAGTCTCCATCAATGTGGATGTACGATAGCACCACCTATCGGAACCACGACAAAAACATCTGTGTCTCCTATTGCGTTTGAATCCTCAAAACCCTTTCCTTTACATTCTTGCAAGTTGCATGCTTTACTTTCCGCTGCTCATATACTCTTTGCATGCTTGCTTGATATGTATTGTGTTTGTTAAACTTGTGCTAAAACTCCACTTCAACTTAGAAAAATAAAAAACTGCAACTTTTGGTACTTAGTGTCTAATCACCCCCCTCTAGACACCTCTTCTCGATCCTTTCAGATAGACCCTCGCCTTCTGTCGAGTTCTGCCTTTTGCCGAGAGCCATCATCTCAGATATAGACTTTGAAGACACTCTTAAAGATACCCATTCATGTACAAAAATTGCATAAATTTGACAAGCGTTCATGGATACATGAATCTTTGTTTTGACCATCTTGATGGCCTTGTAAATGCCTGAAATATGAGCAGCCACTACTCAAAGCACATTTGGCGGTGTTCCTCTATAGTACTAAAATATTTTTAGTAGTAGTTGAATGTTACAAAATAGTTTATTCGAAATCAGTAACGTCTTCTCTATTCATTTTTCCAGGATCAGGGACCATCATGTATGAGCCTAATATATTCCTGGAAAAAACAAAGATTACCATGTAAATGTGCTATAAAGATCAAACATAATCTTTACTAAACGCGCCGCATGATTAGGCCCACTGAGTTTAATCTAACGGCTAGTGTTAATCTAATATGTTTCCAGTGTGCACTTTCAGATTTACATTGTCTGACCGTACTCCACCGCAGAGGAGGATACAAACTCCACACACACTTCACCAAAACCCCTACAATCACGCATCATGCAAGACAGCCAAATAAAAAGAGACATATATCCCATAAAAGAAGGAACAGATCCCCAGGCTGATCCCCTCCCCGCACGGAAGCATCGTCGCCTTCCTGATTACCTTGTCGCCGACAGCAGCGTCACCTTCCTGGCCGGCGCCCTCCCCGTCCTGCACCTACCCATCATGTGTGGGGTTGTTCCTCCATCACCTCCTCACCGCGGACAGGCCGTCAGCTCCCTGCACCGCCTTAGCCATCCTCTAAAACATCACACAATATTTTAATACGATATTAGACATCTCTTCTTCTTGTTCTTCTAATTAGCACGAACAGTAATGGTTACATGGTGTGCTTTATACCTCTTTCCCAAAACAATGTTAAAACAGACTATGTTCTGAATAGAATGAGCAGATTATGTATTTTTAAGTGTGGATGAGAGAGTAGTCTGAGCAAAACAATGTTAAAACAGACTGCGTACCTTACCAGAACTACCATCAAAATGGTTTGCTGCAAAAAAAGAACACAGTTATAATTCCTTATGCTAATCTCTTTGTTCAAGAACACTTCCTGACAAGCCAATCTCTATCAGATTTTGCAATGTCATTAGATAATTTTCTTATAGCCTCCTGTGGGTCTGCATGCCAACATTTTTTTCCACATGATCAAGCATGAATGCCTTCATAAATAAAGCAACTCAAAATGGTGCAGTCGATTAATAGGGTGCTCTCTAACTGTGCTTGAATAATAAATGTGTTCGTGAGCTGCATCTGCAACATTGGGCCATGAATTTACTACAAATACATCTCATTTATAATTTAACCTTGGTATGGTTGCAAATGTCAAAAGGTATATTAGCTAAAGATTGTTGCTTGAACACTGACCTTTGTGGGTGCAGGGCGCAGGGACCATGAACCGAACAACCATAATCTAGAAAACAAACAAGTTCTTTATAAGGAAAAAGAAACAGATGGCATGGAGATGGAAAATATCTCTATTTCTTCACTTGTGCCTAGCACCAAATCTATACCTGCCCTATAATAAATCATGTGAATAATCTCATAATAGGTTCTTGTTTATACTGGTTTTAGGAAAAATTTCCACAAACTCCGGCCCCGTATGAATCTTGTGCATCAACTCTTTAAAGTTTAAAGGAAGAGGAAACATCAACTCTACAAGGGAAGGGGAAACTAAATTATTGCATGTCTCCTTTTCGTTGATTCAAAGCAAGTGGAAACTAAAATCTGGGAGATTTGTAGACAGGATAAAATATGAAGATATATGAGCCAGCGTTGTAACTTCACATCGAGACATCAACAAAAGCCTTTGCCTGAACAAAAAATTGCTATCATCAAAAGAAAAGAAAAATAGATAGATCACACCATTACCTAGCACATGGCCCTCTGAAACTCGCAGTTCAACCTCTGCGATTAGAACAGGTAGCTGGACTCGTCTGAACCCAATCTCGCCTCCCAAAGCATAACTGGAAACCAACCAGTGAACCAAACGCTCACACATAACGTAAGCTTGAGTCACTACCACATGAATACAGTCTAGGGATGCGTTGTAGCCTTGTAGGACGTGGGGGAAAGAAAGGCGTGGATGGACAAAAAGCGTTCGTTGTCGCTGCAGCTTGGGAGCACCATGGGGAGCGAAATCTAGGCAATTGGCCCCGCCCTGATTGAGCACGAACAGCAGTCGATGGATACGGCGGCTGTCGCGGTGCACTAATGAATTCGTCGTCGTCCCTGGAGAACTTGGGTTACGAACACACTGCCATTACACGATTTAAATGTGATTCAGTTCTATATATAATTTAAAAAATTGATACGCCTCGTTTTGTTGAGTGCCACATGATTGTATACTACTGTGCAAAAAATTGAGAACTATTTTGTCTGTGCCAAGTAAACTGATGACAATAAATCTTATATCAATATCAAAGGAGACCCAAAAACACGTTTTTTAATTAAAAGATCCTTACAACCAGATATTAGTATGAAATCATGTGGTAGAGCCGAAAATTAAATGATATATGTTACGAGCTAGCAAAATAAAAACAAAAGAAACATAATCCGAGTGCATAATAGCAAGTTTCAGTCCCATCCATGTTAAGACATGAATACCCTGGTTCATTCCTTCTCTCCTCAGATGTTAAGACATAATATTACTTGAAATGTGGTAGGTGCAGCGTAGCCAGAGAAAATAATGTGATAGATTTCTAAAAAATAATGGAAAGTATCAATTGGACTCCTCAGAATGGGAAAGATCCTAATCCCCAAGGATTAAATACAAGCAACAAAATATTATCATAACAAACAAATTTTATTAGACATGCAAAACCACTACAACTTTCAAAGTATACAGTTAAATTTTATTTTATTTTTTATTGTTGTACGTACGCAAAAATGCGCAAAGGGTTTTATAGACTTGTGGTACATTTTGTAGTCTTTTTAGTGATGCGTCCTCAAAAGTATAGAGATTAACAAAAGGTCGGCATGCCTGCACATTGGCGGAGGCAGGATTACTGAGATTAGGAGGTTGTGGAGGGCCCAGTTAGAGAAAAAAACAAGTCAAAAAAGCAAAAAACATTCAAGAGCACTCATTATTTACTATTTTGCAAAAAAACATCAATTTTGTTCTCATTTAATGAGAGCAATCTCCATTTCTGCTCTCTAAGTGCTAAAAAGGCAATGAGACATGTGTGAATGAAAAATAAACATACATAGTAGATATAAACTTTAACCATTGGATATGTTTATTCACTTATATGATCACAATAAGTAAACGTATCTTTGGTGTCCATAAATAAAGCAAAACATATAATGTGCTGAAGTATATGCTAATTATGAAATAAATGACAATCATGTCATCAGATATGATAAGCACACAAGCAAAGATAAAAGGAATGACATGCCATGATATCTCTAGCCAGGTTCTCTTTTTAATACCCGGAAGAAGAATCTGCTTGGTCTCTTTCAGTTGTGCCTCCAACTTTATTCTGTGACAGCGGTGTAGAGTTTGGACCAGATTCACTGGGAGCATTAGAGAAGTCTTGAATAAATGATTTACCCATGCAGTAGTTGGAACATGGTCCTATTGATCAGTTCTAAGATGAAGCCCCGCTACTTGGTGTTGCTGCCTAAAAGGCCACCTAAAATGATCATGGAGAACATTCTGTTGATCCTTCTATTTTTTAGAATGACATCAAGAAGTAACTTCCTGGAATGGTATGATAGTTCTAGTACTTAGAAATCTATTGTCCTTTTCATTTTCTAGGCATATATTTTATCACGTACAGCCTGATCCTTCTATTTTCTGTACAAGAAAACTGAATTCCAGTTTGAATCAGATTTATCATCATATTCCAATAGTAAAAATGAATTTTGAACAAACAGTAGAAACGCAAGCATGACTAAAAGGTATTTTCAAAATAGCATGACCAGAAACCTTGTACACATAGACATCATAAACCTTGCAAATTGCAGTACAACCATAATATTAATATCATTTATGATTTCCAAAAATTACCAAAAAGGAAATCTACCACTAGTAGAAAACGGAGCTTTAAAACCGGTTTGTAAGGACCTTTAGTGCCGGTTATGGAACCGGCACTAAAGTGTGGGCACTAAAGCCCCCCCCCCTTTAGTACCGGTTCGGCACGAACCGGCGCTAAAGTGCCACCATGTGGCGTGAGCTCACGCCCTGGTATGGGGGACCTTTAGTACCGGTTGGTGTTACCAACCGGTACTAAAGGTTTTTTTTTTGAATTTTTTTTTTTGAAAATTTTGGAAAAAAATTTTGATTTTTTTTCGATTTTTAATTTTTCTGGATTATTTGATGATTTAGTCTCTAATCACCTTTCTTAACTGCTCAAGTGTGGATCACTCATTCCAAATCATCTAACTTCCGACCGGTCACCCATCCCTCTCACTACTCCAGCCCGAGCACGCTTAACTTTCGGGTTCTATTCTCCTTCGTTTCCAAGTCTGCACTTGTTGTTTTCCTGACAATAGTAAGATGTTAATCCTATTAACCCTCAGGAGTTTAGCTTGAGCATGAAGTCACACATTTCACCATTTGAGTTTGAAACTATTATTCTAAAAAAAATAGTAATTATTTAGTAACGCTAATATTTCTTGAATAAGTTTGACCATAGTTTGACCACAATTCGACCATAGTTTGACCATATTTGACCAAAATTCAAAAAATTGAAATAATTATTTAGTAACACTAATATTCTTGAATAATTATGTAGTAACATTAATACTTCTTGAATAAGTAGTTTGACCGGATTTAACCAATTTTTTTTAAAAAAACTGAAATTTGACCATATCTTTTTTTTTCTTTTGGAATTTGAGGATTCTAAAAAATTCCAAACAGGCCGTAGGCGGTCTCCATCGGATGCGGATTTTCGTGCTGAATTTTTTGATATATTATACGTTTTTTTTCCGACATCGTATGCAAAAGTTATAGCCGTTTTACATTTTCCCTACACTTTTTGCAAAACATGTCCAAATTTAAGTTTTCAAATTTTCCTAACTAGTAGATGTAGTAATATAACTACCTCTCGAAGGATTTTATTTTCTGAAGTTTTTATCATTTTCTTTTGATTTTTTCAAAACTG
The DNA here is from genome assembly GCF_003073215.2 of Triticum urartu. Taxonomy (NCBI): domain Eukaryota; kingdom Viridiplantae; phylum Streptophyta; class Magnoliopsida; order Poales; family Poaceae; genus Triticum; species Triticum urartu. The sequence continues at coordinate 13,528,557 of NC_053023.1, forward strand.
AAATGGCGATACACGGGGGGGGCGGGGGGGGGGGGGGGTAGAGTTTGAAAATTGCTCTATAGTGCCGGTTTATGTCTTCAACCGGGACTATAGGTTAAGACTCTGTAGTGCCGGTTGGTGACGCAAACCGGTACTATAGGTTAGACCTTTAGTACCGGTTTGTGTCACAAACCATCACTAAAGGGGCTCGTGGGGCCCTGGCCTGACGCCAGCCTGCCACCACCCTTTTAGTACCGGTTCGTGGCACGAACCGGTACTAAAGGTTCATTACGAACCGGCACTAATGCATAGCCATTCGAACTGGCACTATTGATCACATTAGTGCCGGTTTTTTTACAAACCGGCACTAATGTGCTTCACGTTTGACCCTTTTTCTACTAGTGTACATGTATATCCTTATAACATAAAAAGGAGATACGGGGGCAATGATCATGGTGCCCAGCTGCGACGTATCTGCCATGCTGTCTGCTGTCCCATGTATAACCTCTAAGAATTTTCCATAAGTAACTATGGTAAAATATACCTGACTCGAATTTAAACAAATGATAACACAATCTTCAGATGGATAAAATCACATCACCGTTGGATAAAGAATGCCGTTGTCTGAGAGCGTGGAAAGTCCTTGACCTGTTTGGAATCATTGAATACTAACAGATGTTTCAGGAAGCAAACCCTAATTTCATTAGTATTTTCAAACCATGCACATCGGAGTCCTTCTCTCTATCATAACTAATCCTAAAAATTAGCATAAGTCTAAAAGCTTTCGAGGTAGTATATATGCTAAAAAGAGAGAGAGAGAACAAGGTGGAGCAGCAGCCAGCACCGCTCTTCGGGCGGTGACCGCGGCGAACAAAGTGAGGCTCGCACGAAACCACTTTCCCCTGCTACAGTAACTGACTGGCGACTTGGGCGATTTGCCGGCGACTGGCTTCTTGCCGTTTCTTCTTCTTGTTTCTTTCTTCTTCCTTTTGGATTTCTTATCCTCCCCTAATCTCAGTTTCTAGTTTCCTTCTTCCTCTATGATCCCTTTATATCCTCTCCCGTCCTTTCTCAAGTCATTTTTCTCCTGTTCCTATCTGCTAGCCATTTCTTTTACAGTCCCAAATTCCTATTTTTTCTCTTCCTTTTATCCCAGATAGCTGATTTCTTTGCCTAGCGTTCTGGGTTTGTGCCGGAGTCAGGGGCGATGGCGGCGGCGCCGGAAATTGAAGGCTGTACGGCTCCTCGAGGGATGGGGATCGGATACGATGCGGTTGAACTAGTTGACTGGACCTCCTTCAGAAAGCATGGGTCAGAGTTGCTCAAGAGGTCCAAAGATCCCCTGAGATGTTTGGGTCGGATGAGAGAAAGGGCTAGGGAATTCCTTGGGCATGATTTTGGACGGCTGCAAAAGGTTTCTATAGTGAATAAAATCGTATTGATGACAGATAAGGTGGGGATTTTGCCCTATCAAGGTGAGGAGCGGACGCAGGATTTTATATCTATGAAAGGGGAGCAGAATTGTGAGGTGAAGGAAAGGCCTTGCATCATTTTCCAAGGGTCAGTCCTCGCCTTTTCGGGAGATCTCGCAGCAGCCAGTACTGAAGGTGCTCAGACCAGGAAGAACTGGGTTATTGATGGCCCGGTGGAGGCGGATGTGATGACACTCTTGCTGGATGGGGATAACCTACCTGTTCCTATGGATGATGATTTTGGGAGGAGTTTTCGAATCGAAGCTCAGTCTAATTCCGTAAGAGATGTACTGGAAGTGAATTTGGGAGAGAATGACGAGGTTGCTAGTGTGTGTGCACACGTTCAGGGACCCATTCATATGTGTGTCGGTCTTGGTATTCATCTAATAAAAGAGCAATCTTGTTCTGATCATGTCCGTCTTAATTTCAATCCTTTTGAGAAGCCAACTGAACTGAAACGGAACTATGCAGCGAAGTTCACGAATAAGGAGATATGTACTGTTCGCTTTGATTATGGAGTCTCAGTGGAGGAGGATCCAGATCCAGGGGGTAGTTGGGTACTGGGAAATCATTCAGTACACCTGAAGGAAGAAGCTGGTTCTACTGATCCAAGAAACATGTCATTTCTTCAGTACGCATGCTACACTGGTATAAAGAAGCATCTATTTTTGCCTGTCGGTACAGCAGTTTACATCGTTGACTTGTCTGATGGAAGCAAGGGTTCTAGTCCAGCTGTGCCATACCAGGAAAATACGAACAAGAAGAAAACCATAAGGGCAGATGGTGAGGCACTGGATAGCTCTGTTTTAGGTCATATACTGGATGAATCGGCAGCATCCCTCGAGGATGACCGCCGGGAACAATGAATATCATGTGCTTGAATTGTCGGGGTTGTGGGCGGCCCGAGACAGTTCGTGAGATTAGTAACCTAATTAGGTTGCAACGCCCTGGTCTGGTCTTTCTCTCGGAGACCAAGATGTCTGCCAAGAGAGCACAAGGGCTAAAATGGAGATTTGGGTTCACAAATGCTTTTGGAGTTAACTGTGTGGGATTAAGTGGAGGACTTTGCCTATACTGGAATAACAACTCAATTGTGACTTTGAAATCTTTTAGCGGGTCACACATTGATGTCATGGTTTAGGATGATAGTGTTGGAGATATGGAGTGGCGATTCACCGGATTCTATGGTGATCCGAAGAGAACAAAGAGGAAAAGATGTTGGGACCTACTGAAATTCATGAGAAGGGAATATAATAACCCGTGGGTCTGTGCGGGCGACTTTAATGAAGTTTTGCATGCCTCCGAGCAACTAGGTGGTAATGAGAGGCAGGAGTGGAAGATGGAGGTTTTTAGGGATACCATTGAATATTGCCGTTTTGAGGACTTGGGCTACTTTGGCCTACCTTACACTTGGGACAATAGACAACAAGGGGATAGCAACATCAAGGTCCGGCTTGACCGAGCTTTGGGGGATGATAGATTTGCGGAGTGTTTTGATAATACAGTGGTTAACCATGTCCAGTGTGCCGAATCTGACCACTGTGCTCTCCTCATCTCTGTCAGGAAGTCTGAATGGATGGAGGAAGGAAGGGAAGGTAGACCTTTTCGATTCGAGAATGCTTGGACTCGACACGATCGGTATACACAAGTAGTAGAGGATTCATGGCACGTTAATACTAGTAATCTGCAAGGGATAAGTGCAGCTTTGAGTGGGGTGCGGCAGAGACTACAGAATTGGAGTAAATCTGAGTTTGGATCGGTGAAAAGACAGTTGAAATCCCTTCGGGCTCGGCTGGGGTATGTTCGACAAAATTCGCTTTTATCCGGATCGTGCAGAGAGGAGATGGAACTCATAGCTAGAATTTTAGAGTTGCTATCTAGGGAGGAAGCTTTGGAGAAACAGCGTTCAAGAGCCCTTTGGCTAGCTGCTGGAGATCGTAATACGTCTTTTTTTCAGGCCAAGGCTAAGGAACGTGCACGTATTAACAAAATTAAGTCGCTGAAGAGGGAAGATGGATCAGTTGCTAATTCTCAACCTGAGCTAGAAGCAGAGGTTCTCAATTATTATCAGGGACTGTTTACTGCTCAAGATGGAACCGACCCAGATCTGGTGACTTCTTGAGTTGATCGGAAGGTGGATGATGCAATGAACAGTAGACTTTGTGCACCGGTTACGAACGATGAAATAGAGCAAGCTCTTTTTATGATGCATCCTGATAGATCACCAGGCCCTGATGGATTTACCGCTGGCTTCTACATCCGTCATTGGAACATTTTAAAAGACACGGTATGTGAGGCAGTGAGGGATTTCCTGGAAGGTGGTCAAATGCCTGAGATGGTTAATTCCACGGTGTTGGTTCTCATTCCGAAGGTTAAAAACCCGCAACATCTCAGTCAATATTGGCCTATTTCTTTATGTAACGTGCTTTACAAATTAGCTTCGAAGGTGTTAGCCTTGAGATTGAGACCGTTACTGCAAGGATTAATCTCTGAAGAGCAGAGCGCTTTCGTTCCGGGCCGACTGATTACGGACAACGTACTCTTGGCATATGAGTGTATCCATTTTTTGAAGAGGAAGAAAGGAAAATCCGGGGCTTGTGCGGTGAAGCTTGATATGGCAAAAGCTTATGATCGTGTAGAATGGTCATACTTGAGAGCTATCATGAGCAAACTTGGCTTTGCAGATGCATGGATTAATAGAGTTATGTCCTGTGTGGAAACAGTTTCTTTTTCAGTTAGGGTTAATGGCAATTACTCTCAAATATTCAAACCTTCGAAGGGTATTAGGCAAGGTGATCCAATTTCTCCGTACCTTTTTCTCCTATGTGCAGAAGGCTTTTCTTGTATGTTGAAGAAGTATGGAGCTGGACATTTATCTCGTGGAGTGAGAGTTGGTATTCACTGTCCATGGATTTCTCACCTTCTTTTTGCAGATGACTGTATGGTATTCACTCAGGCGACAGCTGAAGGTGCTAATAGATTACAAGAAGTTCTGGAAAGATACCGCATTGGATCGGGCCAAATGGTTAACAAACAGAAGTCAGCTATATTTTTTAGCGGGAATTCTTATGACAATATGAAGGCGGCTATCCATCAAGGCACGGAGATTACAGTTGAGGCACTAGTTGAGAAATATTTGGGTCTCCCTACAGCTCTGCGAAGGTTCACTGATGAGAATTTTCAACATATTTTGGCTACTATTAAGAGACTTGTGGCGGGATGGGCACCTAAACTTCTTAGTAGTGCTGGACGTGAGGTGCTTATTAAGTCTATATGCCAAGCTATTCCAACTTACTCGATGAGCTGTTTCAAACTTTCCAAGAAGTTATGTAAAAAGATCACTGCAGTAATGGCTCGGTTCTGGTGGGGAGGAGATGAAAAAAAAAAGGAAAATGCATTGGGTTAAATAGAAGGATCTCTCTATACCAAAGGTTTGTGGTGGTATGGGGTTCAAAGATCTCATACTCTTCAATAAAGCTATGTTAGCGAAGCAAGGGTGGCGATTGATTTGTAATCCCAACTCGTTGTGTACTCGGGTCTTGAGAGGTAAATATTATCATGAAGGTAATCTATTGACAGCCGGAAATAAGAGGAATGCTTCTCATACTTGGAGAGCGATTTTGTATGGCCGTGAAGCTCTAAAGTTGGGCCTAATTAAACGCATTGGTGATGGTGCAAGCACGAGAATTTGGGATGATCCTTGGATACCTTCAAACTCAACTTTAAAACCAATTGTAAGGCTTCCTTCATCGGATGTTAACCTTGTGGAGGAATTGATGAACCCGGTTACGGGAGAATGGGATGAACAAGTATTGGAAACAAATTTTGTTCCGGTCGATGCCCAGGCTATTATGAGAATTCCAACTGGTCGCCTTGATGGAGACTTGTGGGGATGGCATTTGGAAAGGAACGGTAATTTTTCAGTCCGCTCTGCTTATAGGGCGCTTCTTGTAGCAAATACTACTATCAATCCAGTGATGGGCTCAAGAGGATCTGAACAAGTTTTCTGGAAGAAGCTATGGAAGATGAGAGTGCCTCCTAAGGTTCGTAATTTTTGGTGGCGAATCATCAAGAAGTTTATTCCTTGCCGTCAGGTTCTGAAGGATAGACATATTGAGAAAATTTCGTTTTGCCAATCATGTGGGCGAGATGAGACTATTAGGCACGCACTGTTTGAGTGTACATGGGCAAAACTTTTCTGGCAACAGCTGAAGGCTGTTACTTCATTCAAGCTACCTGACCTTCATCCGGGTACTTGGGCCATAGACCTTATTGACAGTGAGATGATTTCTTTAGATGATGCAGCTGTTGTTTTTTGTGGAGGATGGGCTGTGTGGGCGGAGAGGAATGCTAGGCACCATGAGGAGCAAGTTAGAATGGTGCCTCAATCTGTTAAGTGGACAACAGATATTGCTATGGATCTCTGTGTTGATGCTGACAAGAATAAAGTGTGTGGCCCAAAGGTGCAAGTCAAGTGGCAGCTGCCGCAAGAAGGAAGTCTGAAGATGAATGTGGATGTTAGCTTCCAGGTGAACTCGAATGAGGGAGCTACGGGTCTAGTCCTACGTGACCATTCTGGATCCTTGATCAGAGGCCAAGCTTTATGGTATGGGCAAGCTGAAAATGCTTTGATTATGGAAGCTTTTGCTGTTAGGGATGGAACTAAACTGGCTTGCGATCTAGGCCTCGGCAACATCACAATAGAAACTGATGCGAGAGAGGTAGTCAACCTCTGGAGGAGTCGAGAGCAGGGAAGATCAGAAATTGCACCGATTCTCCAAGAGATTGAAGAGCTCAGTAGCAACTTGGAATTTTTCCAACTGAACTTCATTGGGCGTGGAGCTAATGAAGGGGCACATCTTTGTGCTAAGCAGGCTTCTTCGATTAGAAGGAGATGTTTATGGATCAACTTTGTTCCTAGGTTTCTAGTTGAATGCCTGCAGAATGATTGTAATGCTACTGTTTAATGATAGCTCTTGTTTCGCAAAAAAAAGAGAGAGAGAACAAGGTAATAAACAAAGAACAGTTGCTCCCATTGATTGGTTTTACCTGTAGTCAAATGCAGGGAAATATAATGAAGAGCACTACTAAATCCACGGTGGCGATATCAATTACAGAAGTATCCACCAAGTGGTCGTGTTGAACCTGTAAGCCAAAACATGGGTCAGAAAAGTGAGAGACAGACAGCAAGCTGGTTAAATTTGAACTCTGCTGTCATAATTTAAGAGTTCAAACTTTACATAAGTGAACTCGAAACGAACTACAGTCTTTTCTTATATGATAACAACAACCTTGACAGCGACTTTTTTCCCATCATGTGCTTTGGCGGCATGGACTTGCACAAGAGAAGCACTTGCAAGCGGGACAAGGTCGAATTGTGCAAAAAACTACACCACCGGGAATAGGGGAAAGCCAAATTTCGTGTCAGAGTTTCTTCTAAACTAAAAACAAGCTGAGCATAAATCCAGGTTCTGTTTTGAGGTGAATACTCCATTGGCCAACAACTGAACTAAGCACGCTCAGTCTGATTGTGTGGTTTTGCTAATCAATATAGTAACCAAGTTACTTCAGCAGGGTGTAGGACAATGCTGTAATGCAATGAAAGAACTAACAGTTTGTGGCAATTCTCCAATCTCTTTCTTGAAGACTCCACAGACGTCCTTGTATGAGGAAACTGGGCACCTCTTGAGCATCGACGCCCTCATTGTCTGCACATACACCTGTGGTAGTACAAGCAAACAAGCAGTTGTTCCTTAGCCATAAAATTATGCAATCTTACAACACATGAATCCAAAGCGAATTCAGGCGTATCCACATAGAGTTAAGAATTTCGTTCCGCCATTGCGGAAGCAGAGCTCCTGGCGCGGTTGGCAGAGAGCCCACCCCGCGTGCGCCCACTTCGTAGCAAGGGAGGAGATGTGCGACCGGAGAGGCGAAGGATGCGGGCGCCGCCGCGTTCGTCGGAGCTCACGCGCGCACGGCCGCGTTTACCGGAACCCGCCCCGGGTGCACCCACTTCCTGGTTAGGGAGGAGACCGGTGCGTCCGGAGAGGAGAGGGGGAGCGGGCGCCGCCGCGCCGCGGGCTGGAGCGCGGCCGCGTTCGCCGGAGCTCACCCCCCGTGCACCCACTTCATGGTTAGGGAGGAGACCTGCGACCGGAGTGGCGGGGATGAGGCCGCCACCGAGTTGCTGGATCGCGCGCGGCGGCTCCCGCGGCCACTCCCGCGACGGCCCACGGCGAAGGTAGCAACGGGCGTCTCCCGCGGCGTTGCGGCTGGCGGCTCCAACGGCGACGGCGGGGCGGCGAACGGCGCGGGGAGGATGTGCGTGCGGAGGCTCGCCCGTGGTGTGGCGTCCGTTGGGAGGGGGAAGGGGGTGGGGGAGGTCGTGCGGGCGTTGAGAGGAGGAGGAGGAGAGGGGAGAGGTCGTGTGGGCGTGCGTCGTTGGGAGTGTATCTTTTTAACGGCGGTGCAGGTTAGCGAGGATGGATGGATTAGTGGCTTAATGCGTGGCTTGGTGTGTTAAACACAGAAGGATTATGGATCATTCGATATTGTAGATGGACAGATAAAATTATTTGGATCTGCCTCTCTTTTCTTTTTTATAGTGGTAGTAGATGAGCGCCACGGCCAAGGTGCCCGCACGGCTCGATCCTTTTTCTCGAGAAAAGGAGGGCGTGTGCATCGCTCAAAAGGCGCCACTCTCGTCTCGAGCCATGGCCCAGGCTCAAAAATAGAAAAGTATTCCATCGCCTCGCCGTGGGTGCTCAAACCCTCTCTCTCTGTCTCGGAGCGCCGTCGCGAGCGATTCCGGCGCGGAGACGCGGCGCGGCTGATACGCGGCCGGGAGCACCGATTTGGAGGTACCGATTCCGCCCCACTCCCCGCTCCCCCCGTTCGTCGGTACCATTTTTTTTATTTTGGGGGGATTTTTTCGGTTTTGGGCTTTGGGTGCCCGCTTATGAGCAGGATCGGTCGGATCTGCCATTCCGGAGCTAGTCGCGTCAGTCGATCCATCTTATTAAGATTTTCTCCGAATTTTCTTGTCTCAGTGCAGGCTCGGTTGCGGCGAGGATCGATCGCTGGGGCGCATGTACGGGCAGCGCCGCAGCGGGCTGCCCGTGGGCGACGACGGAGCAGCATCCTGATGCCCGCGCATCGATTGCCCCTGCTGCTGCTTGGTGCCCACTAGCCTTTGTATGGCCCTTCTTGGTGCTGATTACATTCTGCTGCTGCTGCTGCTTGCGCCGCCGCCACCGTCGCCGCCGCTTCTTTCTCTTGCTCTACTTGGTTATCCGAAAGCTCAGTGAACCAGGCTAGCTGTTGCAATGCAACGTCCTGGAGAGGAAATTTGCAGACTCAACTTATGGGACAAGGGTCAGGTGTTCGCTGCTACCGAGAACCTCCAAAGGTCCATTGAGCAGACCCCCTACTCGATCCAGGCAGACACCATCGTCTGCTGTTTCTCCCTCAGCAGGTGCCAGTCTGAAAGCAGCAGCTATGCCGGTTATGCATCCAGTGACGGTGGCGACAATCCAGCAAGCAGCAGTGCGCAACAGCTTCATTACCCATCACATGCCCACATGGACCCTGGGCATGTCCAGCTTATCTTACCGGGCTCTATGACCCTGCTAGAGGATATTTTCCACAATTATGAAGTGACATTCGGGCCTGGCTACAAGGAAATTCTACTCCAAGCCTTCTCGGCCAACTCAGACAAATTGTGCAGGTAAATTCACACCTTTGTTTTTTTATTCATTTTTCTTCTTCTCACTGTTATGACATCGGGATGGAATAACATGGCGTTTGTCATGATTCAGACATGAGTAGCGTTTCTTGAACTGCATTTGTTTGGGAATGACAGCTAGTAAAAATTTCAAGATTGGGTACATGGATATAATAGACTGGGACCGCCATTGTACAACACAACTTAGAAGCAAAGAGTAACAGCCTGGCATAGACTAGATTCCCAAGATGCGCTTTCCCCTGTTCCTTCAGTAAGGCCATTTGTTTTTGCAAAATTGTTCCCTGTTTTGAATCTTGCTATGCACTGTTTCCTGCAGGAATATATTCACTTTTTTGTGCATTTCCCCAATGCATAATATGTTATGTCGATTTAGTATTTTAACAGCTGTGCTTCTCTGGGGCCTAACAGATCAAATATCCCAGTTGAGTGCTTGCGTTTTTGTCCCAAAATTAGAAACACCAGGTCCTCCATTCTCGTTATGGCCACACGTCAGTGTCCTTTTAGTGAGCGTGTATGTCTTCTCCTACTTTGAAACTCCCATGTATATCACGTGAACTCACAGGCTAGTTCTATTAAACAATGCATTATCTAAACCCCTCTGGAAAAAATATGTTTGTGACAATTTCCACGAATGATGAATATAGAGACTTGGATGTCATGACAGTTAAACAAATAATGCGGTTGTTTTCTTAAATATAGCATTATTCAGATGTCATGACAGAGTAGCAATAGCCAACATCTATATGAACCATATTATACGTACTAACAAACAACTCAACAAACATGGGTAATGAGTTACCTCCATGTTTGTATGTTGACTAATACATGGTTTCTTGATACATATTCATTCTATGTTATCCTAGTGGAATGGAATTGAAGAAAGATAGTACACGGCGTATGATACCATCAGTTCTTAATTGATTATCGGATTCATCCTCTTGCATGCCAGACCTATACATAAAAATCAGGGCAACATACACATCGATTTTATTTGAAATGGAAAGGCCCAGTACCACTTGAATGTTTGCAAGTATGATAGCATAACAAATGGTCTCTCTACCCAGTCATATCAGACATATGGAATAGTGTACATTAAAATTTGTTTATATAGCAATATTTCATACTGTCACTGTGGTTACTCTGAAACCGTTCTGTCCCAAAACAATACTTGGTCGCCATGAGCTTCATATTGTCTCGACCTTATCAGATCAAAGTAACACACGGGGTGCTATACAAAATACTTCTAGATCTGACAGGAACAGGTGAGCGCTTAGAGTGCGCTGCACAAAATACTTCTAGACCTGACGCTGGAGAGACTGGTATTGGATCTCGATAGAGTGTGCTCCACAAAAGCTATGTGGGTGGCTGCATAAAGCTACAAACTTGACGTCGGCTGTTGCTGCTACAGAAGTGCATGACCTGCACAATAGGGAGAAATGAGGGGAGCCAGTGATGGCTTGTCAACCTTCCTCCGCCGTAATCAATCAGAGGTGGGGCCTGCCTGAAGATTCATCATGGTTATATATGACAATCAAAATTTCAGCCTAGCTTTGCCCTCTTAGGATAAATGTGGAGGCTCGAAACCTCATATTAGTAAATACTATATAGCATTACGTGTTATGATAAAAAATAATAACCTGCTCCAACATAAGAAATGCTTCATTGAGGATTCCATTAAATACAAATTTACAACTAAACCACAAAAGAATCGAAGGTGAAGTAGCTAATTCAACTCTTAAATTCACTTGACCAAATCAAAATGCACTTTAACTGAATATCATGGTAGAAGAGTTCTTAATGAAAACTACATAGGAATCTCAAACTCAGAGCATGAGCACAAAGCATACCTTAGATAGTTGTTTTGCCATGCACTGTTGCATGGCATCGAGCTATTTAATAGCTCCATCCAGTGTAGTGTTATATTGTGCTCCCTGCAGTATGTTGAACTAGTAAAAGGTAAAGGAAAGCTCAATGTTGCCCATTGTACATAACAGAGATTGTGGAATAATAGTGAAAAATGGACATATTTATCTAGAAGCGAAATTGCGCCATACACTAACAGGACTCATTGGATCAGTTTGGCAAGTTTTATAAAGCAGATACATACAATCATTTATGGGCTCTTACCTTGTTTCAATGTGACATATTGAGACATCACCTTCTGACTGTATGCTGCATCACATAAACCCATTTCATTTATGTTCTCACTTTAAGAAAGTACCAGCAATAAGATGGAATTCATAATTTTCTTTTGTTTGTTCTGGACTCTCAATTTGGCAACTAAAGCCATAATGCTGATACTTTTGTTACTTAAACCACTTGCGTTTTCTCCTGGATATTATCCCCAAAGAAGCGTCTTTTTCTTTCTAAACCACATTGCATGTTCTGCCATGTGTGCTCCTTACACATCAAAGCAGCCATTGATTGTTTTATCTGCAGATGCTGCTACCATCCCATCCCTGGTAAATGATCCTTTTCCTCAACTCCATCCTGATGTATGGATGCTGGTGGATGCAGAGTGGCAGACCTCTCCGCATCTAAGCTCTAGCACACCTTCTGCACCATGAAACTTTTCCTAAAATACTCTTCATCATAGACCTTGAATCCATAACCTGTGTGGTGTGTGCGCATGACCATTTGCATGTGACCCCTTCTCCTCAGTCTGGGAGCTTTCAGAAACAAAGAGTGAAGGCAAGGAGAGCATGCTCATTTTTTAAACAATGTTTTCTGAAGCAAAGGAGAGCATGGTCATTGTCTTCGCATCCTTGAAATGTGTCAACTTATATTACATTAGTATCTAAGCATAACTAATTGCATAGAGTAGTAGTGGGACTGATAAAGCATTTTATCATCGCCCTCTAATTATAGCGAATTGCACAGAGTAGCATTCAGATTATTATTTTTTAAGACCCTCAGTTTCTTTGTCATGTAAACATACCAAACTACTCCCTCCGTTCCTAAATATAAGTCTTTGTAGAGATTCCACTAGATGGACTACATACGGAGCAAAATGAATGAATCTATACTTAAAATGTATCTATATACATCCGTATGTGGTTTCTAGTGGAATCTCTACAAAGACTTATATTTAGGAACGGAGGAAGTACACAGTAGCAGTCGGATTGGTGAAAAACTAAGAGATGAGATGCTGGTTCGCAAACAGTGTTCGCCTGTTAATTAATAGAGCCAGTTTATTTTGCCATTCAAAATAAAAAAACTTTAGTTGGATAGAGGGTGTATACCTAGATCTGCACGAAAATGGGCCCTGGATGTCTCCTTGTCGATCATGGCAGTGAGGAGCTCGGTGGACGTTGCAGAGAGACCAGATTGGCCGTACAGGGGAAGCCCCAACACCGCCAGCGACCAGTCGCTGGGGCCTGGCTACGGGGAGAACATGGAAAGGGTGGATATTTTGAAGCGAGGAACTCTTCTGTAGGAGGATGTGATCTTGGCCATGAAGTCGTCTAGTTACTCGAGAAGAAGAAGACAGATCTGGTGCAGTAGAGAGCAGAGAGCAGAGAAAGAAGGGGTAGGTGGGTAGGAACAGAGGACAAAGAGACACTGTTCAAAAAATATACCAACATAAACTTCGGAGTTTCTACTTTCAAAAGGTATAATTTTTGTGTTATATAGTTTATACTAGGGTGATAAAATTGGCAACCTAGGTATACGCCCAGGACTTATAAACTGAAACAGAGGTAGTAGTAAAGATATTAAGATATTTTCGGAGCAGTAAAGCAGAAATTTAAGGCCAGACAACATTAAATTGCTATCATCAGTGTAGCAGAGGGGAAATACTGATGGCGAATATTCTTTTTTTTTTTGCATTATATGGCCGGCAAATTGAAGTTTAAGAGATGCATGTATGGATATGTTTCATGAGACATAAAATGTGCTTTGTTTTGCTGCATTTGCTAACCTTGTTTGTCATTTTTAAATGGGCTTGCAGCTCTACGTGCTTTTGAATCCTAAAATAATCTATTCTTTGACCTAACCTCAATGTTCATGACTGTTGAGTGTTGATAATATTGTCGTTTACATACTACTGTATTAACCTGCTCTTATTGTTTAAAATGTTTTGAAATATTGTTGTGCATTCGGGTTAATGTAACTTATGTTGAAAATTGATCTATGACTGCAGACTTTTTCTTTTTATTGAAATTTTTAATTTACATGTAATGTTTACGATGACACAAAAAGATGACTACACTGGCCAAGAATACTGGTTCCTCAAATGTTCCATAAATTGGTAAAATATTTCACTCACAGTTCTAAGCTCACTCTTTCTTATGTAACAGTTTTTTCTATGAAGCGGATGTCCCATGGATTCTTCGTAGAAGCACAAGGACCTTCAAGGATCCTTCTGAGTGTACAGAAGAATTGATCACCATGTTGAAAGTCAATACCCAAGTCCTCTGTCTGATGCAACATCAGCTATGTGAGCAGAGTCGACCATTTGAGGAGTTAAAAATAGGCTACTTCAACCAGTTTGCAAAGTGTCATATCAAGAAGCTCTTGGACATTGCAGTTTGTCTTAGTGAGACAGTGTGGTCTGCCACTCATATTTGTCCCATGCTGCTTGCCTATGAGGCACTTATGGATGTCCTTCCTCTTATTCAAAAGTTTGCTTCCAGTGAATCTGATGATTTCTTTTCCAATATTTTACGCAACATGAGGGAAGCTTTCAGGAAGTTAATTGGCCATATCAAGCACTTCATACAGTCCAATATGGAAAAGCATCTGGATGACGTTGCCATTCATCCAATGACATGTTTCCTCATATGCTCAATAAAATCCTTCGGGAGTCACAGAAATTTAGTGCAATCCACTCTAGCCCCTGGTGACAACTCCAGCTCATTTGGCCATCTTCTGTATGACGTGATTACTTGCTGGAAGTCTGTGCTCACTGAACATTCAAACATATACCGTGCGGATCTGCAGCGGCAATACATTTTCTTATTGAACAATGCATATCATTTCAATACAAAGACAGACGGTCTGTTGGATGAGCTGCTATCTGATAGGCAGATTATTAAGCAGCATGATGACGAGTTCAAGCTACTCTTCAAGAAGTGGACTGAGAGTTGCACAGAAGAGGCTTGCACTCCAGCCAAGTCTTGTTTGAACCCCAACTGTTGGTGGGGCAGTCAGCGCCGGTCCCTGGTTGCATTTACTTCAAAATTCAACAAGACGTTTGATCGTCAGAAAACTTGGAAGGTTCCCGATGTCGTGCTACGGCAGGTACTAAAAGATCGTATACAGGATTGCATTCTGCCAGACTACACAAGGTGCCTTGAGAACTGTTCAAGTTCAGGACTATTTTGTTCATGTCTGCAGATAGCTTCAGGAGACATATATACCACAGAGACTTTAGAAACGACGGTGCAGGGCTTCTTTGAAGGATAAACTGCACATCCTAGCTCTCTCTCTCTCTTAGATGGAGCTCCATTTCTCACTGTTGTTCTAGCACAACTGTGAATAATTGTAATTATATAGCTTAGAATACTAGAAGAACAATACATATATATCAGGAATAGGGCTCCTCCTCTGTACTTGTACCTGCGATTGAGGAAGAAACTTGACATGGAGTTGAAGGTAGTTTTCATTAAGATACAGCGCATGTATCTTGACTATTTGACGAGTAGTGTATGATGTACTCCTTCCTACACATATTCTGTTTGCTGCCCTATTAGTACTGGCATTTTTTTCTCTAGAGAATGGGTACTGGGTTTTTTTGTAGAACACTGTCATTACCAGGTAGCAATCCATCCATGCAGTTCCTTTTTTGGAGAAACATCCATCCATACAGTTGAAGGTAGCTGGGAAACTACTTTCAAATCCTCCTCTTGTACATGATGTATATTTTTTTACAAGATCTACGAACTTTTTTCAAATTTGTGAACTTTTCTCGAACCCAAGAAATTTTTTCGAATCCACAAACTATTTCAACTTCGTGAAGCTTTTTTAAGCCCGCAAACCTCTTTTAGAACAATCCATGAACTTTCTTGAAGTGCGTGAACTTTTTAAGAAAATAGAAAGGGTCACCCTTTCAACTGGGCAGCTCCTATTTGGCGCACGGGTCGCGCACTAGCGACATAGCGCGCACCCCCCAAGCTCTCCCGATCCCTGATCGTACAGGGAGGAGGTTTTTTCCCCCAAAAAACCCAGAGCCTTGTGAAAGGCGATTAGGGTTTTAGGGTGGACCTGCGGCGGCGCACGGCGGATCTACCGGCGGGGCGCGTAATCGGCCGGGCAGAAGATGGCACCGACTTCTGGCGCAGGCAAGGAGGAGCCCCTGTCCCCTAGGGCGGCTAGGGCGAAACTGGCTGAGGCAATGGGGAAGTTGGAGATCACCGAGGAGGAAGCGACCCCGCTGGTCGTGGATGATCTAGAGGAAGGGGAGCAGGAGAAGTGGATGCTGGCGGGTAAGGTCCTTCATCGGAACATTCTTCACATCCAAACGATCACCAATGCTCTCCGTCCAGCCTGGGGCAATCCAAAAGGTTTGGGAATCAGATATGTGGGAGACAACACCTTTGTGGCAGATTTTGCCACGAAGAAGGACAGGGATCGTGTTTGGGAGGGCTCGCCGTGGCATGTCAGCAAACATGTTGTGATACTTTCAAAGTTTGATGAGTGCATGCGACCCTCGGAGTTGAAATTTGACAAGCTGCAACTTTGGGCTAGAGTCATGAACTTACCCTTTAATCTTCGTGATGAAAAGTGGAGTGTTGCGATTGCAAGTCAAATAGATAAAAAGGCCACGGATATCAAGTTTGATCATACCGCAGGGTACCTTAGGGCTAGGGTCACTGTGGATGTGGACAAACCCCTAAGGAGGTGGATTTTGATTGAGTCTAGAAGGAGGAAGTGCATGGATCCATATGACATCTTGTATGAAAATGTTCCTCACTTCTGCTTTTCCTGCGGCCGGTTAGGCCACTCGGATTTGTACTGCCTGACGCCTGGTGCACGAGACGCTAATGGTGATCTACCCTTTGGGAAAGGTTTGAGAGCTCCAGACGAAAGGAGGAAAAATGCTTCAGGAGATGGTTCGAACAGGGAGCAACCTTTAGCACAGAATAGGAAAATAGCAACCAGACAATCAACTACTGAAGCAAAGGATGCAACTGAAGTCATGTCCCCCATGAAGAGCAATGGCAATTAGAATAAGCGCAAGGGGGGACCCCAGGTGCAGAAACAAGTGTACAGGAGGGTTGAACTACCTCTTCTCGCTAACAGCCCGCACACTGAAGGTGGTGATACAAATAGTATGCTTGTTCCAGGTGGGGTGCAGGAGGTGAGGGGGGAGTTGGAGGAAGATCTTGTGTGAGAGCCAAAGAAGAAGAAACCGACACCCAATAATTCAGAAACATAGGCAGAGGCTGCGTTGCAGCCCTGCCAGAGCCAATGAGGTGTCTAAGCTGGAAATGCCGCGGGCTTGGGAACCCGGAGGCAGTTCGCGAGTTTCGCAATATAGTGAAGCAAGAAGTGCCCGGTCTCCTATTCCTGATGGAGACGAAGATTATAGCAAAGCGAGTGGAGAGTCTGCAAAATCAGTTGGGTTTCGCGGGCTGTTTTGCAGTGAACAACAATGGGTTGAGTGGTGGGATCGGTATGTTTTGGTCGGCTGAGGTTGAGGTGGAACCGAAAAACTATAGCTCGGCACATATCGATGTGATGGTGAGGTATAAAGCTCGAAGCTCTTTAGAGTGGAGAGTGACTGGTTTTTATGGAGCTCCAAGGGCGGAAGATAGACGCCAAAGTTGGAGGTTCCTGCGTACACTCTTCGAGATTCGTCACGAAGCGTGGCTATGTGTTGGGGATTTTAACGAAACAATGTTTGCATCTGAGCACTTCTCTCGAGCTGCACGTCCGGAGTGGCAGATGAGAGCGTTCAGAGAGGCACTGGATGATTGCTCACTCCTTGATCTTGGCTGGTCGGGAGTGGAACACACATGGGATAATGGGCAGAGTGGCGAGTTAAATGTCAAAGCTAGACTCGATAGGGGGGTTGCAAACCTCCAACTTACCCAGCTATTCCCGCATACTTTGGTTCGCCACATCAGTACAACGAAGTCTGATCATTGTTTCATCTTGGTCGACTTGCGAGAAAGTGTGGCGGAGCCGTGAGAAGGAAGGACGAGGCAGTTCAGATATGAGGACGTATGGCAAACCCATTCGGAGTACGATTCCCTTGTACTTAGAGAGTGACATAAAGGAGCTGGCCTGAACGAATTACAAGGTATTATGAATGCCCTGAACAGCATGCAGTCATCGCTAGCTACATGGGGAGCGAAAGAGTTCGGGTGTCTTACACGGAGAGTTCGGAAGCTTCGGACAAGCTTGATCGACTTCGTCACCGGCCAGCCAGGCGTGGCCCAAATGAGGAAGAGCATCCTGTCGCCAAGCAACTCCGGGAGGCACTCCGGCAAGAAGAGATCTGGATGCGCCAGAGACCCAGAGTTCCTTGGCTGCGAGAGGGAGATCGAAACACGGGTTATTTTCATGCCCAAGCAGCACAGCGAAAGCGGATGAATAAGATTGAAAGATTGGAAAGGGTGGATGGCTCCATATGCCAAACGCTGGAGGAGAACTATACTGAAGTCCAAGGTTTTTACCAAGCACTATACACAAGTCAGGGGTTTAAGCCAATGGACGAGCTACTAGCTTTTGTCCCTCCCAAGGTGACTGATCAAATGAGCGTGGAACTTGACAAACCGTTCACAGCTGAGGAGGTAAGGACTGCGCTATTCCAGATGGCACCGTCCAAGGCACCGGGAGTGGACGGCTTTACGCGGGATTTTTTCGACGTCACTGGTCATTACTAAAAGATGACATAATCCCAGCTGCCCTAGGCTTTTTGAATGGGGGTGCACTACCTGAGGGGCTGAATGACACTTCAATAACGTTGATTCCAAAGGTGAGACATCCCCAGCGCATTGCTCAGTATCGACCCATATCATTATGTTATGTACTGTACAAGATTGCTTCTAAATGCATCACCAATAGGTTGAGATGTTTTATGGGGGAGATTATAAGTGAAGAACAAAGTGCATTCGTGCCCAGACGTCTCATCACCGATAATGTTTTAATTGCTTATGAAAGTGTTCATGCAATGAGACGACGCAAGAAAGGTAAAAAATGTGTATGTGCAGTTAAGTTGGATATGATGAAGGCGTACGACCGGGTCGAGTGGCATTTTTTGGAAGCTATCATGTTACGATTGGGGTTCAGCTCCAATTTCGTCAGACTGACCATGCAGTGTGTAACTTCAGTGAGATTCACAATTTGGGTGAATGGGCAACTCCTACTGTTTTTCACTCCATCAAGAGGACTCCGACAGGGAGATCCCAGTTCCCCGTTTCTTTTTCTCCTCTGTGCAGAGGGTTTTACATCACTCCTCAATTTCTTTGGGGGAGTGAATGTGGACAGAGGAATACGTGTTAGCCCTCTTTCTCCTTGGGTCAATCATCTGTTATTTGCCAATGACAGACTGATCTTTTTGAAAGCAGATGTGACAAGTGCCCTCAGGCTGAATGAGGTGTTGAGGATCTATGGCGACTTCTCGGGACAGTGTGTTAACCGTGACAAAAGCTCCGTTTACTTTAGTCCGAACACACCTGATACCACTCGGCAGGAGCTAAAAGAAGTATTGGGTATTTCAGTGGAGGCCTTTAATGAACGTTATTTGGGACTCCCAACGGCTACCGGACGGATCACTAGCGGAACTTTTGAATACCTCTGTGAACGTATCAGATGCAAGCTTCAAGGAGGTACTGAAAGGCTTATCTCATGTGTAGGGAGGGAAGTTCGCCTCAAAGCTATTGCTCAGGCAATCCCGTCCTTATCGATGAGTTGTTTTAAGTTGACGAAGAAGATCTGCAAAAGTTTCTCTTCAAACATGGCTCGATATTGGTGGAGCAGCTCAGTGGACCGCAGGTCCTTACACTGGATCGATTGGGACTCTCTGACCAGGCCAAAGACTGCGGGCGGGATGGGATTCAGGAAGTTGGATTTGTTCAACCGAGCTCTCCTTGGAATGCAGGGATGGATGCTTATAACGAACCCAGAGTCTCTTTGCGCGCGAGTTTTGAAAGGAAAATACTTTTCCACAAGTGAGTTTGTGGATGCCACAATTCCTAAACATGCGTCAGCCACCTGGAGGGCAATAGTTGCAGGGAGGCAGGCCCTGAAAACCGGCTTGGTAAAAAGAATCGGAGATGGCTCGTCCGTGTCCACTTGGCATGATAGCTGGATCTCAGGTCTCCTCTCGCTTCGTCCGTCAGCTCAAATCGGTAACGCTGATATTCCTTATGTGGCAGACCTGATTGATGCTGAGACGGGTTCATGGAAGATTGAATTGGTAAGACAAAACTTTACAGCCCCAGAAGCTTACGCTATTCTTAATATCCCTTTGGGCGTTGGAGGAGGGGCTGATTCATGGGCATGGGATGCTGAAAAGTCCAGGAACTACACTGTAAAATCCGTGTACCGCGCTCTGGTGACCCATAACGAGCATTCAGCTCTAGGGGAAGGGACGGTTACAGAATCTTCAGAGAATCAGAAACAGTGTTGGTCTAGACTCTGGAAGCTCAAGGTTGTGCCAAAAGTTCGTGTGTTTTGGTGGCGAGTGATACGGAAAATCCTACCTGTCGAGAGCACTCTGAGGCACAGACACATTACTCTTGGGTGTTTGAGCACCCTAGATGGTTGAGGTCACCGCGGAGCCATAGTCCATTGTGGTGAAGCTTCGTGGTGTCGTTGGGAGCCTCCAATTAAGTTGTGGAGATTGCCCCAACCTTGTTTGTAAAAATTCGGTCGCCGCCTCCAAGGGCACCAATAGTGGAATCACGGCATCTCGCATTGTGTGAGGGCGCGAGGAGAGTACGGTGGCCCTAATGGCTTCTTGGGGAGCATTGTGCCTCCACACCGCTCCAACGGAGACGTACTTCCCCTCAAAGGGAAGGAACTTCGGTAACACATCCTCGTCTTCACCGGCTCCACTCTTGGTTATCTAATGTCTTTACTTGTGCAAGCTTATTCGTGATATATCTCTTGCTTGCTTGTGTGCTTGTTGTTGTTGCATCATATAGGTTGCCCACTTAGTTGCATATCTAGACAACCTACTTTGATGCAAAGTTTAAATTGGTAAAGAAAAGCTAAAATTGTTAGTTGCCTATTCACCCCCCTCTAGTCAACTATATCGATCCTTTCAATTGGTATCAGAGCCTCTTCTCTTTATTAAGGACTTTACCGTCCGAAGAGTATGGTTGACGTCATAGACGGTGAGGAGGAGCACTCCGGTGCGAATCCGGTCTCGTCTATGGGAGAGGGGGAAACCGCGATCTCTCGTGAGGAATTCAATGTGGCGTTGGACACATTGAAAACCTCCATGACGACCAAGGTCGAAAGCATGCTTAATAAATTCTTAGAAGGGCTTAAACTTTCCACCGCACCATTGAAAGTGGGTGATCCCGCTAACAAGGTGACGGATGCTACCTCCGACAAGGGGGAAGCTCCTAGCAAGAAAGCTCCTTCTTCTAGTGGTAAAAATGGCACCAGCATCTTTGCCCATGTGGAACCTCCACCGGTCTATGGTGGACCGCTTCCTTCCACTCATTTGAATCATGTCGGCCCGGCCCCTAAGATTGAGAAGAATGTAGATTTTGATTCTTGGGTCTATTGCTTTAAGCGTCATTTAAATCATGTGAACACTAAACTTTGGAGAATCATTGAAGAAGGTGTCTATCCGCATGACCGAAGCAACTTCACTCCTAGAGAAGCCGTGGATAATCAATTCAATGAAAATGCTCTCTTCATCATCCAAGAAGCAATCCCACTTGTCGTGGCTTTGTCACGGCAGATGTCCTCATGAAAGGACTTAGTCGTGGAGCCATCGTGACGGGTTAGCTTGAAGGGGTTAAAGCGGACACAGGGACGCGAGAGAGTTTATACTAGTTCAGCCCCTTCAATGAAGGTAAAAGCCTACATCTAGTTGTGATGGAATTGATGAGGTTTCGATGACTAGGGAGCGAACAAGCTTCGCCTAAGTCTCGAGTTGTTGTCTGTTGTCCTTGAACTGCCGCCGGGTCGCCCCCTTATATACATGGGTGATGCCCGTCGGTTTACAGAGTCCCAGAACCGGCTCATAGACGTATCCGGTTTGGTATCTACTTATTCCTAACTTACAATACAATTTTATATACCAACACCGGTTTACGGCTACAGGCTTTAAACCGACTGTGGGCCTTAAGCCCTGTTCTTCCTTCATGGGCTTCAACATGCTCAACTACTGATGAAGTTAACCCGGCCTGTCCTGGCCGGTTTACGCCCAGTAGTAATATCCCCAACATTAGGCCCCAGATTGATTTGAACGGGTTCATGTCAATCCTTAGCAAAAACTTCATCTTCAACATCTTCTCATAAATTGGTAAACTGCCATGATGTCATCTTCTTTGATTGTTGTAAACCGGAGTGACGTCATCTGTCATAACGAAGCTATCCATTATACTTCCTTGTTTAATGGATCTGCGATAATCGAGGCGACAGCTCCGTTTCATGGCCCCTTGATTCTCGCGCCTGACACATATCCCTTTCCTCATAAATAGGACCGAAGGGTCATTTCCTTTTTCCCCTTCGTGCCCTTCTGCTTCGTCTTCCTCGAGCCGTCTAGCTTCAGAGCTCCGCCGCCACCGTCGATCTCTGCACCAACTTTGGCCGCTCCATCAACCTAAGCATACCAGAGCACTGCGGCGACCTTCCGCGTCTCCCTCAACTCCGGTAAATCTTCTGTTCTTTTCAACACTGATCTGCTCTAGGGTTTCCTGTTCTTCTAGTATTCATCACCGGCTTCGTGTTCATCTGACAGCTCCTAGATGCACCTGTGAATCTTTGCTTTTGCGTAGCGGTAGCTTTTAACATCTGCCTTTAGTTTTTCATATCTCAAAGTCATAGATCCATACATATCTTTGCTCATTGATTTAGCACTGTTTTGTTTTGAATCTCTGAACATTTATCTTCTTTTCTGAACATGCTTCAGATCCAATGCTGTAGAAGTTTTTTGTGAAATCTGTTTCTGCATCCACAATCTCAACTGTTTCAATGTTTAGATCAGGCGGTTTAACCCTGTGTAGAAAAAATTACCAAACCGGTATGCACCATTAGGCCCCTTGTTGAACCGCCAGAATTCCTTAGCCAGGCACTACCGCTTCATAAAATTCCGGTTTAGAAATAACTGTCTCCGAGTTAACAATGCATGCACCAGTATATATTTGTTCAACATATTCTTGAACCGGAATTACTGCTTTGTAGATTGTACCATGGCCAAACAAGTGTACGAGTGCAACTGGGTTCCTTCTCGCGTGACAAAGACTCAGCTGAACAATTTAGTCTTAACGGGCGCTTTGAGTAGCAAATAAACTATCCATTGGAGGGTCCCCGGCACAGAATGTCCTCCCACACCTCAAGAGGGAGAGGTCGTTGTTTTCGCGGATCACTTAGCCCGGGGCTTTAATCCCCCCAGTTCAAAATTCTACCGGGATGTCTTAGCCAATTTTCAACTCCGTCCGCAAGACACCGGCCCCAACTCTGTCACTAACATATGTCACTTCCAAGTGCTCTGTGAGGTATTCTTTCAAGAAGAACCCACAGTTGAATTGTTCAGAGACTGCTTCCATCTAAACCGCTACACATAATTTACTGATGGTTCCAATACAGAATTAGGCGGTGTGGCGATTCAAAAGAGGAAGGAGGTCATTTATCCTCATGCCAAACTGCACAACCACCCCAAGAATGGAATCAAACCTGGTTTTATTGTAAAGACACCTCTCCTTCTGAAGAAAATCCGTTGCCTGGTTATCGTCTGGAGCGACTAAGCAACACGCATCCCTTTCCACAAAGGTTGACTGCCAAGGAGAGGAGTAAATACGCTCCTCAACTATCCAAGCTCAGGGCCTTCATGGCTAACGGTTTAACAGGAGTTGATCTTGCTCGCTGTTGGATATCGTGGAGCATACTGCCCCTCAGTCAGCGCTCCAGTTTGATGTGCGAGTATACTAGCAGTGTCGATGACCCACTGCGACATGTTAACATCCAACTCACAGACGATGAAGTCACAGAAGCTATGAAGAAAATGTTAAACGAACCGGAAGCCGTATGTGCTCGAACCGGCTTGCTTCCCTTCTGTGCCACCAACAAACCGCCAGCTGTAAGATTTATACTTTACCTTTTTATTGAATATGTCCTTGCTCAATTTACTCATTGTTGATATCACCATCTTTCAAACAGGGTGATGATCCGTTCTGGAGCAAGAAACTTCCCCAGGAGAAACCAGAGAAACCGGAAAGACCCACCCGGCCAAAAACTAAGGTCGTGAAAAGGCCTGCTCATAAGAAGAAAACCACTGCATCTTCTGATCCGGCAGCTGATGATGATGTGGGTAATCCAGAACTTGAGGTAGAACTTGATTCACTTGGCTTATTTTTCACACGCCTTATTGATAATGACTGTTGTCAGGATGACGCCGAAGCCAGTCATGCTGATGCCGCAGAGGTAACTGCTCTCTCCTCCGATTCAAACCCTTTGCCTTCGCTAAAAATCCGTCGGGCAAACCGGAAAGTTAAATTTTCTCATCCTCTTGCTTATTTGGATCCAAACTTTCTTATGAAGACCCAACAACACGAAACTCGCCGCACGACCCAGCACAGCGGCCAGGTAGTTACCTCCGCCGGTTTACCGAACAGTCCGGTTCGGAAACGCCGTTTAGAGGTCTCTAATTCTCTCGTCAGTGCTTGTCCTAAAGCGGGCTGTTTTCGTCAACCTCTTAATCCGTCTGACTCCGATTATCAGGTCACTTCCCATTCATCATCGGGCGAGTCATCAGCTACCCAGCTGCCACCGCTCAAAACGGTGCTTGGGTAAGCTATATTCATCATAATGTTTCTGATGCCTTACTTTGTAACATATACTGTATTGACCCTTTTTATTCCTTTCAGGGCCAAGCCTAGGCCAAGCAAGAAAGCCCATCTGGACAAAGCGGCTGAAGAAGATGCTATTCTTGAACCGGACAGAATACCCGGTCCTGAAGCGGCGATCCGTGAGGATGTGCCAAACGACCCACCACCGCAAGATGATGACTTTATTGCTGAAGAGAGACATGTTGACACCTCTGGTCCTGTTGATCAGCCCAGAAGCCCCATCCGGATTGAGAAATCCACCAGTCCATCCAAGCCTACTGATAATCCCACGACCCCAATGCACTCCGGCGATGCCAAGGATGATGAGGTTATTATTACTGGCATTGGTTGCACCGAACCAAGCAATCCCGTTGCTTTATCCAGACACACTACCAAGGAAGAATTTGCTGCCATTGGCAAACAGAAATGGAATGCCGATCTGACAACTTATGCCGCTCTGAACGCCCAAGATCTTCATTCCGGCTATCTGAACCGGCTGTACACCAACCGTGACTATGAAGCCGGTCTGGTTAATATGATGAAAGAGAAATATGAGGTAACTTCCATATACTTATCTGCGTATGTACTTGAATCCGTCAACTCCCCTAGCCCCCAAGGGCCGATTTAGGATTTTAATTCAAATCGGGACTTGTCAATGTATATCTCAATGCTTCTAAATTTGCTGATGTAGCCCCCAAGGGCCGGTTCAACTTAGTGTAGTTAAACCGGGACTTTAGGTAATAAAGATTGTAGCATCTGTACTAATTGAGCTAATAGCCATTAGCCCCCAAGTGCCAAGTTGAATACTTGTATTGAGCTTGGGACTTTTATGAACAATAGTAAGATGAGGAGCAAATATGCATTAGCCCCCAAGTGCCAAGGGCATAACTTGTTATGTGGTTGGTACTTCAATTCTTGTACCGTTATCTGAATCATATGACTGTCTGTATGCAGGCTGATCTGAACAAAAGAGAAAGTCAAATCTCCGATCTGCAAGAAAACCTGAAATCCCAACAAGCTGAAACCTCCAGAGCTAAAGATGAATTAACCAGCGCTTTAAGCGCCATGGAACAGCTCAAGGAAAGCTTCAAGAAGGATTGGGCGGATTGGGCTACTGAAAAATCCGCTTTAACCAAGCGAGCAGAAGATGCCGAGGCTGCACTGAAACCGGTAGTGGATGAACTGACCAGCGTAAAGCGGCAAGTGCATGCCATGACTGCTGCCATTTTCGATAAGCTTTCTTGATTTCTGTAGTAACTCTGCCTTCTTATGGATTTTCCGATTTGTGAATCTTTTGTAATGTGACAGGGACACGCATTGGTCACTTGGGGTCAGATGTGCGGAAGAAATTGAAAGCCGCCTATACATTGATAGAGCAATTGTATACTGGCGCGCAGCGGATCATCTCAACTGCGTCCCATAACAACCCGGCACCCACCTTGATCCAGGACACTCTTAAGAGACTGTCTATGCTTCCTGCCCGGGTTGAAGAGCTGAAGAAATCTGCTGCTCGAACCGGCGCCATCAATGCTTTAATCCGGGCAAAAGCGTGGGTGCCAGATTTTGATCCTGTTGAAGCGGCTCAAGGTTATCCCCACTTAAAAGAAGATGGCTCAGAGTTCAGTGAGGAGGATCTGAGGGCGATAAACCGGGAGGTGCGCCCTCTGGCCTGTCAACTGGTTGAAGAGGCAGATTTGTCTCACTATCAAGCTCAGTATGATAATCAAAACAAACGAGTGGCCGCACCAATTCCTGAAGTGGAGAATCTTATCCCTCCAATCCGTAAGCATACTTACGCTCCTGATATTGAACCGTCGTTGCTAATCAATGATGAAGCTGTCTTTCAAGCATTAATGGGAATCGACTGGACAACTGTTGATTTCCAGCCACTGGGTAGGGAAGCAGAAGCTGAAGCGGCACAATACGACCCGCAACCATCAGGCTAGGCTGGTGACCAATCTTGAACCGGAGGCCGGTTTAAATTGCTGCTCTCTTATGTTTGACAGAAAAACAATGAATTTATTTGGGCCCCATGTTGCCTTGTAATAGGCTAGCCAATACTCTTGATTTTGATATGCCTTCGTGCATAAGTACTGCAACCTGTGCTTCCTCTGGATGATTTAAATGTCCAAGCTATTTATTCTGCAATCAAAAAATCTTAAAGCGCCACCGCGGTTGTACCGCCAGGCGGATTATGATCACTGTATGAAAAGATTGTAAGTATATGATCAAACTTTGTGATACAAAATACCTGCCATCGTTGGGCGTGAAGTTGGCTGTGGCCAATCTTGAAACGGAGGTTTATAAACTCATACCGTCAAAGGAGCAAATAGCTCATGTACATATAATGTCAGTTTATCATATAAACCGTGTCGGGTTAGGATAAATACCTTGTTACTCCATAATTGGATGTTAAGAAAAAATCAAACCGGGCAAATAGTCTCCGGATTAAAAATGGACCGTGTTCCGTCAATTGACAGTTTGAACCGGTTTAAAATTTTGTCGTTTAAAAACGCAACAGAAATATCTATCAAAGAAAATTTTCAAGCAAAAGTAATGATAAAACCGTTTGCAAAAAGAGGCTTATTGAGCCGATCAGATGGCGTTACCATGGTCAGACACGACCAAGCCCCCGATAGGCGTAGCTATGGTTCAAGTCAGCCAGGTCCCCAAATGAAACAGTGGCATTATGCCGATCAAGAGGCGTGGCAATGGTTCGGGTTCGACCAAGCCCCCAAGTGATTCTGTGGCCTTAGGCCGATAAAGAGGCGTGACTGGTTCAGACTTGACCATGTCCCCAAGTGATCTGGTGGCTTTCGCCTATCAAAAGGTGTTGCATTGGTTCGGATACGACCAAGCCCCCAAGTGATGTAATAAAGCTTTTGAAAAGCAAATTCAAGGGGTAAACCGGAGGCCGCTTTAAGACAGAACAACTCCGTGTAACCACACATGATGTAAAAAGAATAGAGACCCCACTTTAGCTGAGGATCCGGTTTATTGTATTAATCATAATATATACAGTGTCATAATATGTACATAAGTAGAGCCGATGGCTCAGGTATAATAAGGCCGAAGATGAGCTATGTTCCACGGCCTCTTGGTCTCCTCCTCTGATGTGCGTGAGTCTTTATGCTCTCGAATATCGATCAGATAGTATGACCCGTTGTGCAGATTCTTGCTGACCACGAAAGGTCCCTCCCAAGGTGGGGACAACTTATGCATATCAGTCTGGTCTTGGATGAGCCGAAGCACCAAATCGCCTTCTTGAAAGGTTCTGGTTCTGACTCGGCGACTGTGATAACGACGAAGATCCTGTTGGTAAATCGCCGAGGGCAGCTGCTATGTCACGCTCTTCATCCAACAGGTCCAAAGCATCTTGCCGTGCTGCCTCGTTGTCCGCTTCAACATAAGCCGCCACACGAGGTGAATCATGACGGATATCACTGGGGAGAACCGCCTCCGCTCCGTAGACCATGAAGAACGGTGTGTATCCTGTTGATTTGTTGGGTGTAGTATTGATGCTCCATAATACAGATGGTAACTCTTCTACCCAACAACCCGGTGTTCTCTGCAAAGGAACCATAAGCCGGGGTTTGATGCCTCTCAAGATCTCTTGATTAGCCCTCTCTGCCTGACCATTGGACTGTGGGTGGGCTACTGATGAAACGTCAAGCCGGATGTGCTCATGTTCGCAGAACTCCTTCATGGCACCCTTGGACAAATTGGTACCATTATTTGTGATGATGCTGTGTGGAAAGCCAAACCGGAAAATCACTTTTTTAATGAACTGAACCGCCGTGGCCGCATCACACTTGCTAACGGGTTCTGCTTCCACCCACTTTGTAAATTTGTCAACCGCCACCAAAAGGTTGGTCTTCTTATCCTTGGACCTCTTGAAAGGCCCAACCATATCCAGCCCCCAAGTCGCAAACGGCCAAGTAATTGGAATCATTCTCAACTCATGAGCCGGCACATGAGCACGTCTTGAGAACTTCTAGCAACCGTCACATCGTCTGACCAGATCTTCCGCATCAACATGAGCAGTCAACCAATAAAAGCCATGGCGGAACGCTTTAGCTACCAAAGATTTTGAACCGGCATGATGACCACAGTCTCCTTCATGGATCTCACGCAAAATTTCATAGCCTTCCTCAGGAGACACACAACATTGAAACGCCCCTGACACACTGCAATGATGCAACTCGCCATTGACAATAGTCATGGACTTGGATCGCCGGATTATCTGCCGGGCCAGAGTCTCATCCTCTGGTAACTCGCCCCGGTTCATGTATGCAAGGTAAGGAAGCGTCCAATCCGGAATGACATGAAGAGCTGCCACCAATTGAGCCTCCGGATCAGGAATAGCCAAATCCTCTTCACCAGGGAGCTTGAACGACGGGTTGTGCAGCACATCAACAAAAACATTGGGCGGGACCGGTTTACGTTGAGACCCCAGCCGGCTTAAAGCGTCCGCCGCTTCATTCTTTCGGCGGTCCACGTGGTCCACCTAATAGCCCTTGAAGTGACCTGCAACAATATCCACCTCACGATGATATGCAGCCATGAGTGGGTCCTTGGAATCCCAAGTGCCAGACACCTGTTGAGCCACCAGGTCCGAGTCACCGAAGCACTTAACTCGGCTTAGATTCATTTCCTTAGCCATCCGGAGACCATGGAGTAAGGCTTCATACTCAGCTGCATTGTTAGTACAAGGGAACATTAAGCGGAGAACGTAACAAAACTTATCACCTCGTGGGGAAGTTAATACGACTCCAGCCCCCGAGCCCTCCAATTGTCTGGACCCGTCAAAATGGATAGTCCAATATGTGTGATCCGGCTTCTCTTCAGGAGCTTGCAGTTCTGTCCAATCATTGACGAAATCGACAAGTGCTTGAGACTTGACCGCCGTCCGCGGCACGTATTTCAATCTGTGCGGCCCAAGCTCTATAGCCCACTTGGCAATTCGGCCAGTCGCTTCCCGGTTCTGGATGATATCTCCCAAGGGAGCAGAACTGACCACTGTGATGGGGTGCCCTTGGAAGTACTGCTTAAGCTTCCGGCTCGCCATGAAAACTCCATATACCAGCTTCTGCCAATGCGGATACCTTTGCTTGGACTCAATAAGTACCTCGCTGATATAGTAAACCGGACGCTGAACTGGAAGCTCCTTGCCTGCCTCCTTGCGCTCCACTACAATAGCCACACTGACTGCACGAGCATTAGCAGCAACATATAACAGCAATGGCTCCTTATCAATTGGAGCGGCAAGCACAGGCGGATTGGCCAACTGCTGCTTTAAGTCCTCAAACGCTTTATCAACCGCAGAACTCCAGACGAATTGATCTGTCTTCTTCAACATCTGATATAAAGGGATTGCCTTCTCACCAAGGCGACTGATAAACCGGCTCAAGCGGCAATCCAGCCTGCCAAGCGTTGAACATCATTGATACACTTCGGTTTAGCCAGGGAGGTGATTGCTGTGATCTTCTCCGGATTAGCCTCAATTCCCCTATTGGACACCAGAAAACGCAATAACTTGCCCGCCGGTACACCAGACACACTTGGCCGGATTGAGCATCATCTTGTACGTTCTCAGGTTATCAAAGGTTTCCTTCAAATCGTCAACCAGAGTCTCCTTCTCTCTTGACTTAACCATGATATCATCCACATAAGCATGTACATTACGGCCAATCTGTTTATGAAGGCAATTCTGTACACACCGTTGATAAGTTGCCTGGGTACTCTTGAGCCCAAAGGGCATAGATACATAGCAGAAGGCTCCAAAAGGAGTTATGAACGCTGTCTTCTCCTGGTCCTTAACTGCCATTTTGATCTGATGATAACCAGAATATGCATCCAAAAAACTCAAACGCTCACAACCCGTCGTAGCATCAATAATTTGATCAATATGGGGGAGGGCAAAAGGATCTGCTGGACAGGCTTTATTAAGATCTGTGTAATCCACACACATGC
This sequence comes from Triticum urartu, assembly GCF_003073215.2. NCBI lineage: Eukaryota > Viridiplantae > Streptophyta > Magnoliopsida > Poales > Poaceae > Triticum > Triticum urartu. The sequence goes on from NC_053023.1 coordinate 13,558,685, forward strand.
GCCAGATGCCATTTTTCTTAAGGACCAGCACCGGATTAGCCAACCACTCAGGGTGGAAAACTTCAACAATAAAGCCGGCTGCCAAGAGCGTGGCTACCTCTTCTCCAATAGCTTTGCGTCTTTCTTCGTTAAACCGGCGGAGGAACTATTTCACCGGTTTGTACTTAGGATCCACATTAAGAGTGTGCTCAGCGAGTTGCCTCGGTACACCTGGCATGTCGGAAGGCTTCCATGCAAAAATGTCCCGATTCTCACGGATGAACTCGATGAGCGTGCTTTCCTATTTCAGATCTAAATTGGCACTGATGCTGAACTGCTTGGACAAATCGCCAGGCACGAAGTCAACAAGCTTAGTCTCAGCTGCCGATTTGAACTTCAGGGCCGGATCATGCTCCGTAGTTAGCTTATTCAATGGAGTCATGTCCGCCGGATCAACATTGTCCTTATAATATTCCAGCTCCTCTGTGGCACAAACCGACTCTGCGTAGGCCGCATCTCCTTCCTCGCACTCCAAAGCGACCTTACAGCTTCCGTGAACCGTTATTGTCCCCTTGTGACCCGGCATCTTGAGCTGTAGATACACATAACAGGGCCAGACCATAAACTTGGCGTAAGCCGGCCGCCCAAACAAGGCGTGATATGGACTCTGGATTTTTACCACCTCAAAAGTCAATGTCTCCGACCTGGAATCATGATCATCTCCAAAGGCTACTTCCAGAGCGATCTTGCCAACAGGATATGCTGACTTACCAGGTACCACACCATGGAACACTATATTGGACGGTTTGAGATTTTTATCTGTTAGCCCCATACGACAGAAGGTCTGATAGTATAAGATATTAATGCTGCTCCCTCCATCCATGAGCACTTTGGTGAACTTATAACCCCCACCTGAGGTGCCACCACCAACGCTAGCTGACCCGGGTTATCAACCCGGGGAGGGTGATCCTCTCTGCTCCATACGATTGGCTGTTCAGACCAGCGCAGATAACGGGGCATGGCCGGTTCAACAGAGTTGACTGCCCGTTTATGAACCTTCCGATCTCGCTTGTCCAAGCTAGTGGTGAAGACATGGTACTTCCCACTATTCAACTGCTTTGGGTTGCTCTGGTAGCCCGACTGCTGCTGCTGCTGGTTGTAACCACCCTGGTTATTATTTTGACTGTTATGTCCGCCCGGATTACCATTAAATCCTGAACCGGAATTTCCTCCACCGTAACCCGGCCCGGATCCTGAGCCACCACCGAAGCCGTGATCATACCGGAAAGCATTAGAATTCTTGAACTCCTGCATAATGTAGCAATCCTTCCAAAGGTGGTTGGCTGGCACCTCCTTCGTCCCATGCTTTGGACAGGGCTGGTTCAATAGATAATTTAGGCGGTCCAGGTTAGGGTTAGGCGCTCCACCGCGATTCGGCGGTTTACCCTTGCGTCGCTGGTCCTTGTCCTGCGCGTTGGTATTAGCCACGAAGTCCATATTGCCATCCGCTTTACGCTTGCCTCCGCTACCATTACCTGCCGGGTTATGCTGCTGTCCCTTGGAGTTGTTGCTCTTCTTTCCCTTCCCTGTCTTGTCATCATCAGACTCGGGATCCTTGGTACTATCAGAATCAGCATACTTCACTAATGCAGCCATGAGGGTCCCCATATCAGTGCAATGGCGCTTCATCCATCCTAATTTCAATTTCAGGGGCCCAAACCGGCAGTTGCCTTCCAGGGTTATAACTGCGGTGTCAGCGTTGATGCAGTCTGATGAATGCAGAATCTGCGAGACCCGGTGCACCCAACGGGTAGTCGATTCTCCTTCCTCCTGGACGCAGGCTGCTAAATCCACTATCGACATAGGCTGCTTGCATGTGTCTTTGAAATTACTGATAAACCGGGCTCGCAATTGGGCCCATGAACTGATAGAGTTGGCTGGTAGGCTTTTTAGCCAAGTAGGGGCTGTCCCTTCAAGCATCATGGTGAAGTACTTCGCACACGCCGCATCATCTACATCAAGCATCTCCATGGCCATCTCGTAGCTCTCCACCCATGTCTCTGGAGGTTGATCAGCAGTGTAGTTTGGTACCTTGCGCGGGCCCTTGAAATCTTTGGGCAGGCGCACATTGCGTAAAGCGGGGACAGGACAAGGCACCCCCAAAGAGCTAGAAGAAACGCCAGGCTCGACCGAGGTCGTTGGACGAACCGGCGTAAGCTGACGAGCCTGATACTGTGCTGCTAACTCTGCTTCCCTGCGCGCTCGGGCCCGGTCCACCACTTCCTGGGCGTCATCAACACCACCCGCCTGGTTGTTACCACGAGGTGCCGCTCGGTTCTGTGCATTACTTGATACAGCCGGTTCATCCATGCGCCTGCTATAGCTCCGGCTTGGACGAGGGGTGGAGTGAATTCGATCACGGCTGTACGAGTATGCTTCCTGTTGGATCAATGCTGTTCGAAGAAGCTCCTTAACCCGACGCGTTTCCACCGCCTGCGGTGAGTCACCTTCAATTGGGATGGCCTCCAACTGTGCAGACGCTGCGACAAGGTTGTCCATCGGGTTGGAGTAGTGACCCGGAGGTGTCGGGACAGCCTGAGGTACAATAATATTCTGACGAGGCAGAGCCGTCAAGCGAGGCTGAACCGGTGCACCCGTCCCAGGTGCTTCCGCCCGGTTTACCACCGGCGGATTACTAGTTCCCGCTCCTGGGGTATTAAAGAGGTCCCTGGCCTCGAAGACCGGAGGTAAACGAGATTGGTACTTCCTCTTCATGACTTCATGCGACGCGTTCTGATCCAACATAAGCCTATAGGCTTGCGCATCCAAAGCGGCCCGCTCTGCGGTCATCCTGGCATCTTCAGCTGCCAGATCACCCTTGGCCTGAGTGATCTGTTCCCCCTCACCTTTGCAATTTCCGCATTGTGGGCATCCTGATCCGCCGGGTTAGCCTCCGCCATAAGTGTAGCCAACGCGTCAAACAGATCTGACAAAACCTGAGCCGGCGGGTGCACAGAGCCTCCTGCCCCGGCAGCCGTCGCCACTACTGATCCGAAGACCATTTCTGCTGCGGTCGAAGAATGAAGCACCGCTTGTGTACCGGCCATGAATATTCCAACCCGATTGGGTAGATCGGAGGGGTCCGGAATACTGTTGCCATCGGAACAGCCCCCAATCCGGCCATCTTGTAGCTGATACAAAGATTCGGTTTCTCCGATTGATGACTCGTCACCGGAGTAAACGACGGTCTCGCCACTAGATTCCGATCCATCCTCATATCTTCCTCCATGGATGACTCCCACGAAGGCACGCTTCATGGCCGGTTTAACCTGGGCAGATTGCGCACGCTGAGCCGTTTCGACGAGGTCGGTGCAGATGTCCGGCTCAGGGCCCGGTTCACCGATCTTGCCAATGAAGACGTGTATGCCACCAAAGGGGACCTGGTACCCGTACTCAATCGAGCCGGCGTCGGGGCCCCAGCCTGCATCGTCGATGTAGAGCTTGCCGCGACGACTTTTAGTCATCCGGCCCACAGCGTAGCCCTTGAGCCCTTCAAAGCGTCCCTCCAAGAACTTGAAACCATCGTGCGATAGCCCCACGGTGGGCGCCAACTGTCGTGGCTTTGTCATGGAAGATGTCCTCATGAAAGGACTTAGTCGTGGAGCCATCGCGACGGGTTAGCTTGAAGGGGTTAAAGCGGACACAGGGACGCAAGAGAGTTTATACTAGCTCGGCCCCTTCAATGAAGGTAAAAGCCTACGTCTAGTTGTGATGGAATTGATGAGGTTTCGATGACTAGGGAGCGAACAAGCTTCGCCTAAGTCTCGAGTTGTTGTCTGTTGTCCTTGAACCGCCGCCGGGTCGCCCCCTTATATACATGGGTGACGCCCGTCGGTTTACAGAGTCCCAGAACCGGCTCATGGACGTATCCGGTTTGGTCTCTACTTATTCCTAACTCCTAACTTACAATACAAGTTTATATACCAACGCCGGTTTACGGCTACAGGCTTTAAACCGACTGTGGGCCTTAAGCCCTGTTCTTCCTTCATGGGCTTCAACATGCTCAACTACTGATGAAGTTAACCCGGCCTGTCCTGGCCGGTTTACGCCCAGTAGTAATATCCAGAACACCACCCTAAGATCTTCCTCATCTTCGGCCTTACTCCATGGCCAAAGATGCTTGGCACCAAGTGGTTTCCCTCTATCGGGGAAGCGCAAGCATTCAATGCTCCAACTATGAAGTGGTGCAAGATGAAGCTGATGAGTTTGCAATGAAAGAAGATGAAGAACCTCGTGAGCTTTATCGGAGGGTAACCAAACTCGCGGTCTCTCTCCGAGATCATGGAAGTAAGGACATGGATGCCAATTGGATCAAGCGCAAAGTACTCAAGGCAATGATGCCCTACCACAAAGCCATGTCCTCTGTCATTCGTCAAAGGCCGGACTTCCACACCTTGTCCTCAAGTGAAGTGTTGGATGAGTTCGTTGCTATGAGCATATTGGACAAGACCGCCGACAATGCGGTACTACGCTCTCAAAGAGTAAAGAAGCCCAACCTTGCTCTAAAGGCCAAGGTTAGTATGGAGGAAGAGGATGAAGAGGAATAAGAGGAGAGCAACCTCGAAGATACGAAGTACGCCTATCATGAACACATGGCTCTTGCTTCAAGGCAATTTTGGAGAAAGAAGAACTCAAGGCTCAACTTCAACAAGAACAATTCAAGTGGCACAAAGGGCAAACAACGAGTGAGGACTTGCTTTAGTTGTGGCAATGTGAGCCACTTTGTTGCGGAGTGCCCTTATGAGAAGAGGGAAGACAATGGTGGCAAGCTCATCCGAAAAGACAAGGCCAAGTCGTTCCCCAACAAGAGCAACTTCACCAAGAAGACTCCTCCCAAGGCATTGGTGGTACAAGAAGAGTACAATGAGGATGACGACGATGATGAAGATGGTGAGTCGGTTGCCATGGCCTCCGTTGCCATTGCAACGACTCCACGGGTGTCTCTCTTCGATTCACCCAATGAAAGCATCACCGCCAAGTGCCTCATGTCTAAAGCCACCAACAAGGTAACCCCCAACATCAAAACTACCATCATTAATCATCCTTCTTTGACGGATGGCATTGATGAACATGAGGGAACAAATGTTGAGGGAAATGAGTTTGAGACCTTTATGGGTAAACTCAAGGGTAAATCCAAGAAGCACTTCGTTGCTCTCTTGGAGCAACTTGGTGAAGCCAATGACATGATTGAGGCTCACGAAGATACCATCTCTAAGATGGAGGGGCATAGTCGTGACTATGCCGATGAGATTTCGGATATTTCCAATGCTCTTGAGGAAGAGCGTGGTCTTCGTTTGGCTCTTGAGGAGTCACACAACAATGATCATGCTAAGTTAAAGAAAGATCTTGATCATGCTCTTGTTGTTTCTCGTGTGCTAAACTCCGAGAAGGCCAAGCTTGGGGTTGATCTTGCTAGACTCAAAGAGGAGTTTGACATTCTCGACAAGGCTCACAAAGTCTTGAAGGGTGCTCATGCTAGCCTCAAGGAGTCTCATGATCAACTTCAAGTAAAGCTAACCAAGGAGAAAGCCACATTTTCTCATATGGTGTTAATTGATAATGCAAATGCTACTAACCCATGTTGTGAGCATGTGCATCTTGTTGAGGAGAATGCTAAGTTAAAGGAGCAACTTGAGAAGGGTCTTGTGTCTTGCATACAAGGCGCGAAGAACCTCAACGACCTATTGAGCAATCAAAAGGAAGTTGTGGTCAAGGAAGGGATTGGGTACGCACCCAAGTCAAAGATTAAGAAGAAAAATGACAAGACCAAACGACCTCCCCCTCTCAAGCAAACCTTCGTGAAGGAGGGACAAGGTGCTACCAAGGAGAAGAAGAAGAACACCGTGAAGGGTGGTGATGCCAAGATGGGCAACACATCCCTTCTCAACAAAGCCGGCGACTTTAACCCTTCTTATGTGTTGTGCCGTGCTAGTGATGGACATGTTTATGCCAAATTTGTTGGTTCTCCTTATGAGTATATTGAATGGTCTATTTGGGTCCCTAAGACCCTTGTCACTAACATCAAAGGACCCATTACAAAATGGGTACCTAAAACCAAGCATTGATCTCTTGTAGGTGTTTGCTTCCGGTGGGGGATCATGGTTGCTCGACAGTGGAGCTACAAATCATATGACCGGAAGCAAGGACTTGGTGGTGGACGTGCACAAGATTCCATCTATGCCCACCAATGTCGAGTGGGGTGATGCCTCATCTTCTAAGGTATTGGGACTTGGCAAGGTCGTCATTTCTCATGATCTCACGATCGAGAAGGTCATGCTTGTTGAGTCCCTTGCATACAATTTACTTTCTGTTCGTCAACTTGCAATCATGGGCTTTGCCACTTTCTTTGATATTGGTACCGTGGCCCTCTTGTGGATCAAGACTCTTAAAGTATCCTTTGTTGGGCATGTCGAGAACGGTCTATATGTGATTAACTTTTCGGAGTGACCCACTAAGACCGCGACGTGCCTAATGGCTAAAGTTGACGTGGGATGGCTTTGGCATCGCCGTTTAGCCCATGTCAATATGAGATCTTTGCAAAGTCTTCTCAAGGGGGACCATGTTCGTGGACTAACAAATGTTAGTTTTGCCAAAGATCGTGCTTGCAGTGCTTGTATTGAAGGAAAGCTACATGAGAAGGCTCACCCTCCCACGACTATCATTTACTCGAAGAGGCCTTTGGAGCTCCTTCATTTGGATCTCTTTGGGCCTCCATCCTTTGATAGTCTTGGGGGTAGAAAGTATTTCTTGGTGATTATGTATGACTACTCAAGATACACATGGGTATATTTCTTCAAGAGGAAGAGCGAGACCCAACAAACCGTCATTGACTTTGCAAATGAAGCCCAACGTCAACACAATGCAAAGATCTTGACTATAAGAAGCGACAACGGCACCGAGTTCAAGAACTACACCTTGGATGAGTTCCTTAGTGATGAGGGGATCAAGCATCAATATTCCGCACCATACACCCCTCAACAAAATGGTGTAGCGGAGAGGAAGAACCGGACGTTGATGGATGCGGCAAGGACCATGATGGCGGAGTTCAAGTCTCCATACAACTTTTGGGCCGAAGCCATCAACAGCGCGTGTCATGCATCCAATCGGCTCTACCTCTGCAAGGGCTTGAACAAGACTCCATATGAGATACTCATCGGTAACAAGCCCAACCTCAAGTACTTTCGGGTGTTCGGGTGTAAGTGTTTCATTCTCAAGAAAGGTGTTTGTTTGTCTAAATTTGAGGCTAGAGCTTATGAGGGCATATTTGTTGGTTATGCTACAAACTCTCATGCTTACCGTGTCCTCAATAAATCCACTGGACTTATTGAGGAGACGTGTAACGTGGAGTTTGATGAGAATAACGGCTCCCAAGTGGAGCAAAGTGGCACTTGTGATGTAGGTGATGAAATTCCTCCTCAAGCCATAAGAAGAATGGGTGTTGGTTTTATCCTACCCATTGAGGAACTCCTTGTGGCCGAAGGATAAGGACAATGCTCTACTCAGGTGGAGCCATCACCAACCCAAGGCCCACACGCTTCTGAAGAACAAAGTGAAGGCCCTCAACCTCATGAACAAGACCAAGGGCAAGATCATACTCAAGACGGTGTTGACACACCAAGTGATGCCCAAGGTCAAGTTCTCTCCTCCGAGCAAGTTCAAGATCAAGAACAATCTCAAGACGGTGCTCAAGATGATCAAGTGACCGCTCCTCAACTCACCACCGAGGAGGAATTGGAGCGTCGGGCCGCCAAGATTGCATCCAAGCTCTCCACCAAGGGTCATCTCATGAAAAATGTGCTTGGAAGCATTCAAAAGAGGGTAAGCACTCATAGACAATTGGCAAACTATTGTGAACATCACGCGTTTGTCTCTTGTGTTGAACCCCAAAAGGTATATGAAGCACTCGAAGATCAGGATTGGCTTAATGCCATGCACGAAGAACTCAACAACTTCGAGTACAACAAGGTGTGGAGATTGGTGCCAAGGCCAACGGGGAACCACAATGTCATTGGAACCAAGTGGATATTCAAGAACAAGCAATATGCTCATGGGACCATCATTCGCAACAAGGCAAGATTGGTGGCACAAGGCTACTCCCAAGTCGAGGGTATCGACTACGGTGAAACCTTTGCTCCCGTTGCTCGCCTTGATTCCATTCGTTTGTTGATTGCTTATGCTTCTCATCACAACTTTAAGTTGCAACAAATGGATGTGAAGAGTGCTTTTCTTAATGGTCCTATTAATGAGTTGGTATATGTCAAGCAACCCCCCGGGTTCGAGGATCCCTACTTTCCCGATCATGTGTATCAACTCGATAAGGCACTCTATGGCCTTAAACAAGCCCCACGTGCATGGTATGACCACCTTACCGAGTTGTTACAAGGCCGTGGATTTGAAGTTGGGCTAGTTGACCCCACTCTTTTTACTAAGAAGGTCAAAGGGGAGTTGTTTGTGTGCCAACTATATGTTGATGATATTATCTTTGGTTCCCCTAACAAAGCTTTCAATGAGGAATTTTCCGCTCTCATGACCTCAAAGTTCAAGATGTCTTCCATGGGAGAGTTGAAGTTCTTTCTCGGGTTCAAAGTGAAGCAAAGAAGAGAAGGAACCTTCATCAACCAAGCCAAATACACTCAAGACATGCTCAAGAGATTCATGCTAAGTGATGTCAAGCCGGCTTCCACTCCAATGCTCACCAAGTGCCAATTTGACATCGATCCTAATGGTAAAGCGGTGGATCAAAAGGTATATCGCTCCATGATTGGATCCTTGCTTTACCTTCGTGCATCTAGACCGGATATCATGTTGAGTGTGGGAATTTGTGCACGGTTTCAAGCCGCACATAAGGAAAGCCACTTTGTGGCGGTCAAGCGAATCTTTCGATATTTGGCCCATACCCCAAACTTTGGCTTATGGTACCCAAGAGGAGCAAACTTCAAGCTTGTAGGGTATTCAGACTCCGATTGGGCGGGAGACAAAGTGGATAGGAAGTACACTTCCAGAGTGTGACAATTCCTTGGTTGCTCTTTGGTGAGTTGGTCTTCCAAGAAGCAAAGTTGTATGTCTCTCTCGTCCACCGAAGCGGAGTATGTAGCGGACGGTAGTTGTTCTGCACAACTCCTATGGATGAGGCAAACTTTAAAGGATTATGGTGTCATTTGTGACAAAGTGCCTCTTTGGTGTGACAATGAAAGTGCCATCAAGATTTCTCTCAACCCGGTGCAACACTTCAAGACGAAGCATATTGAGATTCGGTATCACTTCATCCGGGATCACATTAGGCGAGGAGAGATCGAGCTCAACTATGTCAACACTCTTGATAATCTTGCGGATATTTTCACGAAGCCATTGGATGAAGCAAGATTTCGCGAGTTAAGGTATCACTTCAACACTCTTGAACCCTTGCACACCCCACCATACTCAACTTGTTGTCTTGTTTAGATGTAGGCATGGACATAGGGGGAGTGTTGTTCTCTCAATGAATTCTCGCTCCCCCATTATGCATAAATTGATCAACTCTTTCACATTAGCCATTTTTATGGTACTTGTGCTTCAAAGACGAATTTTGGTCATGGGCCCAAGGATAATTCTTCGCGGTGCCATACCAATTGACTCAAACATAGGTGGCTCCGGCCACCGCCCTCTCTTTGGAGAGGTTATGTCTCGAGGTTGATTCTTGGTGTCTTTTGCCTTTCCCTCTTCGTGTTGAGTGTGTTCTTGTGGTGTCTCGTTTGCTTGACAATTCTGTGCGAAGACCTTTCTTTTTCTCTTGTGTTTGAAACGTGCATCTTCTTGAGCTCACGGTACTACCGCGGCCTGCCACGGTACTACCGCGTGTGGAGCGCACGGTACTACTGAGGGCCCGAACCTGGGTAAACATCGTGTCCCCCGCCTCTTGTTACCATCCGCCTTAGACGCACAGTTCGGGACCCCCTACCCGAGATCCGCCGGTTTTGACACCGACATTGGTGCTTTCATTGAGAGTTCCACTGTGCCGTCACCATAAGTCTTGATGGCTCCTTCGATCATCGGTAACGATGCGATCCAGGGTGAGGTTTTCCTCCCCGGACAGATCTTCGTATTCGGCGGCTTCGTACTGCGGGCCAACTCGCTTGGCCATCTAGAGCAGATCGAGAGCTACGCCCCTGGCCATTAGATCAGGTTTGGAAACTTGAACTATACTGCCGACATCCGCGGAAACTTGATCTTCGACGGATTCGAGCCCATGTCAGGTGCGCCGCACAGTAACGACGAGCATGATTTAACCCTGCCGTCGGATAGTGCTCGGGAGATCACACCTGTGACTACTCCGGCCCTCAAACCGAAGCAGATTGCGTCATCCGAGGACGGGTGGATGGACCCCGCCTCGGAGGCCGCACACTCAGCACCGATAGAGCCGAATGCTGACATCACTTCCTATGAGACCCGTGTTGACGGACACTTGGATTCGTCCCCGTCCACGGACTCCGAGCCGCCTGCGTCCGTGCCTATCGAATTCGATTGGGCACCGATCATTGAGTTTACCTCTGCGGATATCTTTCAACACTCGCCCTTTGGCGACGTGCTAAACTCGTTGAGGACTCTCTCCCTGTCAGGAGACCCTTGGCCTAACTATGTCCGGCTAGAATGGGATGCGGACGACGAAGAAATTCGCTCCCCACCCACCACCCACTTAGTAGCCACTGTCGACAATTTAACCGACATGCTCGATTCCGGCTCCGAATAAATCGACAGTATAGACGGCGATGCAGGAGACGAACAGGAGCCATCGCCCACAGGGCGCTGGACAGCCACTTCATCACATGATATATACATGGTGGATACACCCAAAGAAGACAATGATGAGGAACGGGAGGATGCAGCAAAGGATAACCTCCTCGAGAAGCAACCAAAGCGACGATGCAGACGCTGCTCCAAATCCTGCCTCAGCTAAAACAACGATAACAGTGCAAGAAAGAATGAGACCCTGGTCGACTCCAAAGAAATAGAGCAGGACGAGCCAGCGGACGACGAACATAGTACGGAGCCACTGTCCGATCACGGCGACGCCGAGGGTAGAAATCATCAGCATGTCTCCGGAGAGGAAAATAGTCCGGATGACGATGTACACATCATCCCGGAAAGGAACTTGGAACAAGAGAACCTCCACAGAAGGCTTATTGCCACCGTGAGGAGTCTTAAGAAGCAGAAACAAAGGCTTAAGGCCGCGCAAAATACACTCATCAGTAGATGGAACAAAGTGCTGGACACTGCTGAAAAGTACGGTGGAAGTCGCCACACAAAGAGTTACCCAAAGCGCAAGCTGCTGCCTAAATTCGATGACGAGGCTTTAGAGCCTATGCAGCCGAAAAATAAAACAGCGAATCAGCCGGATCGACCATCCCGTGGCCGCGATAGGGCGGCTAACGATGTCGGATATAAGCCAGCACACGACTCACGTGAAGACTTGCTCGAAAAAGCAGGTATAACCAGGTCCATCTATGGATCTAGGAAGCGTGCCCTGGCACAGAATCAAACCAAACACTACAACTGTCAGAACGCCACGATACATCCAAATATAGGGGTGCCGCACACCCCCTATGCTTCACCGATGAGGTACTGGATCATGAATTTCCAGAGGGATTCAAACCCGTGAACATAGAGGCGTACGACGGAACGACAGACCCTGGGGTCTAGATATAGGACTTCATCCTCCATATCCATATGGCTCGCGGAGACGATTCCCACGCCATCAAATACCTGCCCCTCAAGTTGAAAGGATCAGCTCGGCACTGGCTGAAGAGCCTCCCCAAAAATTCAATTGGAAGTTGGGAGGAGCTCGAGGATGCTTTTAGGGCTAACTTTCAAGGGACCTATGTCCGACCTCCGGACGCAGACGATTTAAGTCATATAATTCAACAGCCCGGAGAGTCAGCCAGAAAGCTTTGGAGCAGATTTCTTACTAAGAAGAATCAAATCGTCGACTGCCCGGACGCTGAAGCCTTAGCAGCTTTCAAACACAGCGTCCGAGACGAATGGCTCGCCAGACACCTCAGCCAAGAAAAACCTAGGACAATGGTAGCCCTAACAAGCCTCATGACCCGCTTTTGCGCAGGCGAAGATAGCTGGCTAGCCCGTAGTAGCACCAGCGACCCAGGCACATCTGAAGCCAGGGATGGCAATGGAAAGCCACGACACAGTAAAAGCAAGCGTCGAAGTAACGAAGACAGCCCAGACAACACGGCGGTAAACGCCGGATTTAGGGGCTCTTGACCCGGTCAGCGGAAAAAGCCTTTCAAAAGCAACAGAGATGGACCGTCCAGCCTAAACAAGATTCTAGACAAATTATGTCAGATTCACGGCACCTCCGATAAACCTGCAAATCACACCCACAGAGAATGCTGGGTCTTCAAGCAGGCCGGCAAGCTAAACGCCGAACAGAAGGGGAGGGAGACACCAAATGAAGACGAGGATGAGCCTCGCCAGCAAAACACTGGGGGACAGAAAAAATTCCCACCAGAGTTCAAAACAGTGAACATGATTCACGTAACAAAAAGGAGGAGCAAACATACACTTCGGGACATATGCGCCGTAGAGCCCGTCACCCCTAAGTTCAACCCTTGGTCGGACTGCCCGATCACTTTTGATCGCAGGGATTACCCGACTAGTATCCGGCATGGAGGATTGGCTGCCTTGGTTCTAGACCCAATAATCGACGGATACCATCTTACCCAAGTCCTTATGGACAGCGGCAGTAGTCTTAATCTGATATATCATGACACAGTCCACAGAATGGGGATAGACCCAACAAGAATCAGCCAAAGCAATACTACCTTTAAAGGGATAATACCAGGCCCAGAGGCCCGCTGTACGGGCTCTCTAGTAGTAGAGGTTGTATTCGGTTCTCCCGACAACTTCCGAAGTGAAAAGTTAACCTTCGACATCGCTCCATTCCGAAGCGGCTATCAAGCACTACTCGGAAGAACATCCTTCGCTCGTTTTAATGCAGTACCGCATTACACTTCTCTTAAACTTAAGATGCCCGGTCCACGTGGCATCATCACAGTTAGCGGAAATACTGAGCGTTCCTTACGCGCGGAAGAATGTGTGGCGGCTTTAGCAGCCGAACACTAAACGGCCTCTCCAACCAGAATAAATGATCGGTCATCAAGACCGCGGACACGGCTAGACGAGTCCGGCGCACCACTAGCTGTAACAGCTTAGATAAACCTGAGATTGGTTTGATGGATATACCCCCATAGGCGGTACCAGGGGCTTCCCGCATGTAAAAAGGACTACTGTTCGGCTCGACCTCACTTATCTTGAATTTTAATGGTTTATTGAGAATAACCAATTCTTCGCACGACAACTTTCACCTAAGTTCCTCTCTTCTAGGATATGGCACAACAGAGACACAGGCATATACGTGCAGCAGGGCCCCGCTCAAAGGTTTCTTTTTAGATTAAGTCCCTGTGTAAACCTTTTTTACTGTCTCTTGTTGCTTCACATCCTCCGGATACTCAGCATAACCGAGAGGGATGCTGACGTTATTGGCATTTCACCACATCAGAATGATGCACCTACCTGGACACTCAGGGTTTATTATCAAGGGCGTTACTCAGCCCGGTATATGTTGTAAAGACCGAATACCTTAGGGAGTTTTCGGCGTCGCGAGTTTGGCCTTATATGCATCAGCTCTGAATAATGTCTTTGGTCAAATGTTCGGTTTGCCCGGCTCCCGCGTTTTGCTACCTTACGTTCCACTCTATTGGCTAAGGTGGAACCGGGAGAACTACTGCGATTGTGCCCTGGCTCATCCGGATGAGCACCTCAGTAGAGAAAGCCGAAAACTGACTGTCATGATAAAGCGCGAGATTGGTCAACCACTCGATGACTTAGCGGAATCTTCGGGATTCCTCCGCAATAACGATGGGCCGGTCTTCCCGGTCATGTGCGTACGCGCCCCGGACTCGGATGACCGCGGAAGTACCAGGGGCTATATAGTAGCCCCACTGTCAAACTCCTATGGTTAAGTGAAAGTGTTAAAGCAATATAGTTCGATTGCCTCGTTCGTCGAGCTACCACCTCCTTAATGGACCAAGACGTTGGATCAAGTGTGAACACGCGCTTTTGTGAACACCCCCGCATTATATGCGTGGGGGCTGAAGCCGACGATTGCAAACTTTCAGGTTATATAGATATATACATAAACGGCCGCACAAGAGGCATCACAATACTTTCAGGCAAAAGTATAAATACAACCTTTATAATTTAAATAACATTTTTTACAATCGGGATACATGTCACTCGAACATGACACTCTTCGAGCACTGAGTCTCTATTAAACGAGCACCTTCCAGGACTTCTTCAAAATAGTGCTCGGATGAAACCTGGCCTACGACCGGATTATGGGTTGCAATAGCGGTGGCCTCCATCTCTGCCCAGCATGTCTTGACACGGGCAAGAGCCATCCGCGCACCCTCTATGCACGCCGACCTCTTTACAACGTCGATATGCGGCACAACACTAAGGAATCGTTGCACAAGACCAAAAAAACTATTCGGCCTTGGTCCTTCCGGCCAGAGATGATCCACGACAGTCCTCATGGCAATTCCGGACAACCTATGGAGCTCGGACCACTCGGCCATTTGCTCATTTAATAGCAACGGACGCGTTGGAGCATGGAATTGCGACCAAAACAACTTCTCCACTTCGTGATCTTTTTGATCTTCGAAGAACTTGGTCGCATCAGCGGCACTCGCTGCCAGATCCAAGTACGCGTCTGCAGAACTCCATAATTGATCCAGAAGGGCATACTTAGGATCTCCGAATTTCATCCGCAACAAAAAGGGCTTCGCAGCCGTGATATCTCCGGCTTGACGTAGCTCCTCCTTCGCCGCTCTGATTTTAGAGCGGGTGTCCTTGACTGCTACCATGGCTTTCTCCAGGTCCGCCATCTTCGTTTGATTTTCCCTTTCAAGAAGCTCATAACGGTCGGCGGCACCCTTTAACTCAACAGCCATCTTGGCTATTTTCTCTTTGCTCTGGCAATGCGTAGCCTGTTCGGCCTTAATTCTTCGACCGCCTTTAGGGCGGCCGCATCACTCCTCCTGGCTTGTTCCTTGGCTAGGGCAAGTTCCGCCCGAAGGGTCTCCACGGTGGCAGTTCCATCTGCAGTCACAACATATTATAGATACTAGCTTCATGCCCCTCTTACTATATGTTTACCATCGGAGAATACGTACCCTGTGCCTCATCAAGCCGCTTGTTTACAAGCATGATGTCGGCATCTGCCGCATCAAGTTGCCGCTTCAGTTCGGCAAACTCACCAATCCGGCTAGCCACCAGACCCTCAGCCACTTGCACATGAAGGCGGCATGATTATTACCTGGGACTATGATCCTCTGTTTGCCGCCTTTTTCGACAGCAACCAGAGTCTCACGGGCTACTATCTGCATAGGGCACACCTGGCGTGTGCGGTACCGTCAAAAATATACATATTACTTTGCGTACCTCAAAGCCTCCCAGCAGGCTCATAAAAGCTTCATGCAACCCACTTCCGGCGGATGAAATCTTCTCAACTACCGTACCCATTAACGTACGATGTGCTTCTGAGATAGTCGCTTGATCGAGAAGATTCCTCAGTGAGTCTGGTCGCGCACCGGACAGTTCCGGACTCTTTCTGTTGCTCCCCTTAGGAGCCAAATACTCCAGACTCTGGGTGGCCGAAGGGTTGTGATACGTCTCCAACATATCTATAATTTTTTATTGCTCCATGCTATATTATCTACTGTTTTCGACTATATTGGGCTTTATTTTCCACTTTTATATTATTTTTGGGACTAACCTATTAACCGGAGGCCCAGCCCAGAATTGCTGTTTTTTGCCTATTTCAGTATTTCAGAGAAACAGAATATCAAACGGAGTCCAAACGGAATGAAACCTTTGGGAACATGATTTTCTCACCGAACGTGATCCAAGAGACTTGGACCCTACTCCAAGGAACAAAAGAGGCGGTCACGAGGGTGGGGGCGCCCCCCTAGGGCGCGCCCCCTGCCTCGTGGGTCCCCCTGTTGCTCCACCGATGTACTCCTTCCTCCTATATATACCTACGTACCCCCAAACGATCAGATACGGAGCCAAAAACCTAATTCCACCGCCGCAACTTTCTGTATCCACAAGATCCCATCTTGGGGCCTGTTTCGGAGCTCCGTCGAAGAGGGCCGTCATCACGGAAGGCTTCTACATCATCATAGCCTCTCCGATGATGTGTGAGTAGTTTACCTCAGACCTTCGGGTCCATAGTTATTAGCTAGATGGCTTCTTCTCCCTTTTTGGTTCTCAATACAATGTTCTCCCCCTCTCTCGTGGAGATCTATTCGATGTAATCTTCTTTTTGCGGTGTGTTTATTGAGACCGATGAATTGTGGGTTTATGATCAAGTCTATTTATGAATAATATTTGAATCTTCTATGAATTCTTTTATGTATGATTGGTTATCTTTGCAAGTCTCTTCGAATTATCAGTTTGGTTTGGCCTACTAGATTGGTTTTTCTTGCCATGGGAGAAGTGTTTAGCTTTTGGTTCAATCTTGCGGTGTCCTTTCCCAGTGACAGAAGGGGCAGCAAGGCACGTATTGTATTGTTGCCATCGAGGATAACAAGATGTTTTTTATCATATTGCATGAAACTATCCCTCTACATCATGTCATCTTGCTTAAGGCATTACTCTGTTTTTAACTTAATACTCTAGATGCATGCTGGATAGCGGTCGATGAGTGGAGTAATAGTAGTAGATGCAGGCGGGAGTCGGTTTACTTGTCTCGGACGTGATGCCTATATACATGATCATACCTAGATATTCTCATAACTATGCTCAATCCTGTCAATTGCTCAACAGTAATTTGTTCACCCACCGTAGAATACTTATGCTCTTGAGAGAAGCCACTAGTGAAACCTATGGCCCCCGGGTCTATTCTCATCATATCAATCTCCATCACTTTATTATTGCTTTGCTTTTTTACTTTGCCTTTTAATTTTTGCTTTGCATCTCTATACCAAAAATACCAAAAATATTATCTATCATCTCTATCAGATCTCACTCTCGTAAGTGACCATGAAGGGATTGAAAACCCCTAATCGCGTTGGTTGCGAGGAGCTATTGTTTTTGTGTAGGTATGAGGGACTTGCGTGTAGCCTCCTACTGGATTGATACCATGGTTCTCAAAAACTGAGGGAAATACTTACGCTACTTTGCTGCATCATCCTCTCCTCTTCGGGGAAATCCAATGCAGTGCTCAAGAGGTAGCAGGTTGCCTTCCGGCCTTGGCGGATCAGGAGAAATCCTTCGTGACGACACCTCAGGGTCGTCCGCCTCATGAGGCGGGGAGGCATGGGGAGGTGTTTCGCTCTCCATCATCTCCGGAAGAAGATCCCCCGAAGATGAACTCTGTTGAGAAGGGCTACGATCCAAATTACAAGACATACATCTCGGTTTTTGTCCTTGGAAATAAAGCAGGATATATTTACTATAGAGTACTTTTGTTTACTTACAGCTCGGTGGAGGGCTGATCCCCTTGTGGGTACTGTACGGTAAGGATACCCTCCGGGGTAGGACCCCTGACGAAGATTTCTTCCCTCGTTTGGAAACCATTGTTTCCAAGTCTTCAGAGGCAGTCCTCTTCCTTCCTTGGGGAGAGGGGATTTTAGATTCTTCTTCCCGATTATCTTCCTTCGCGGAGGCACTAATTCCCCCGGTCTGGATGAATAATGAGTGAGGCCCGCTTTCGGCTTCTTTGTTCCTCCCTTTATCTTCCCCTAATGGCGCTTGATAAGGCGCGAGCTCAAGCATTCTGGCCAGTACTGGATCTGTTGAGCCTTCGAGGAGGGGGCCCGAACACCTGATCATCTTCGCCTTTTTTACCCAGTCCTGGTCAAAGAGCGACTTTTCAGAATGATGTTGTGATAAATAAAGAGACAACATGTTCGGCCGAAGAACTACTTACTTGGGTGTCTGGACGATTGCAGTTTAGACCTGCATCCTCGGTGGTGTCCAAACACTTTATTCGTGATCCGAAGAACAATCTGTACATCTCTTCAAGCGTCACGCCGAAGAAGTGCTGAATAGTTCACGGTCCTTCCGGTTGAACTCCCACATACGGAGAGGTCGACGTTTGCAAGGCAGGGCTCGACGAACTAGCATGACTTGCATTACCTTGACAAGGCTGACATCTCTCTCGAGGAGATCTCGGATGCGACTCTGCAATGTCGGCACATCATTTACTGGTCCCCAGTCCAGCCCCTTGTTGACCCATGACGCCAGTTGTGGCGGGGGGGAGGGGGCAAGCGGAAGACAGGGGCGGCTACCTACTTGGTACCTCGGGGAGCTGTGATGTAAAACCACTCCCGTTGCCATAAGCTGGACACCTCCGGGAAGGAACCCTTTGGCCATGGAGCATCGGCGCCTCTGCTTATTATGGCACCTCCGCATTCTGCGTGTCGCCCATTAATCATCTTCGGCTTCACATTAAAGGTCTTGAGCCATAAGCCGAAGTGTGGGGTGACGCGGAGGAAGGCCTCACACACGACGATGAACGACGAGATGTGAAGGATGGAATCCGGGGCCAGATCATGGAAATCAAGCCCGTAATAGAACATGAGCTCTCTAACAAGGGGACCTAGACTAAAGCCTATCCCTCGGAGGAAGTGAGATACGAATACGACACTCTCGCTGGGTTCGGGAGTGGGAATGACTTGCCCTCGAGCAGGCAGCCTGTGCGAGATTTCGGCGGTCAGATACTTGGCTTCTCTTAGCTTCTTGATGTCCTCCTCTGTGACAGAGGAGGGCATCCACCAACCTTGAAGGTTGGATCCGGACATGATTGAAGGCCCGATGCGCCTAGCCTAAGCCTTGGGTGTTGGAACTCAAGGTGGGGGGAGGATTCGATTGAGTGCGAGAAGAAAAGGACAGGCCTTGGCCCCTTTATAAAGAGGGTGAATATCAAGCGTCCTCCGCGTGGCCGTTTGGAACTTGCCTAAAACCGAGGAGTCATAGCAATAGGCACGATTGTGTTACACATACCCGTATTGATGAGAATCCCGTGATAAGGGGAACACGATCTCTACTTCGACAAGACGTGCCAATAAAATCGCCTCGCGAAACGTGCGGTGGCAGGCTGGGAGAAACGGTTCGAATAATGACCAGGCCATGGTGTGATGTCACGCTATGAAAAGTAGTCAGCAGATTAGATTTGTGGAAATATTATTCTCCCTACGGTGGTATGCGGAATTTGTTTTGCAAAGCCGGACACTATCCTTGTGTTCAAAATCTTCTATGGAATATTCAGAGGAGGAACCCGCCTTGCAATGCCGAAGACAATCTGCGCGCCGGACTCATCATCATTGAAGCCTCGTTCAGGGGCTACTGAGGGAGTCCTGGATTAGGGGGTCCTCGGACAGTCGGACTATATACTTTAGCTGGACTGTTGGACTATGAAGATACAAGATTGAAGACTTTGTCCCGTGTCCGGATGTGACTCTCCTTGGCGTGGAAAGCAAGCTTGGCAATACGGATATGTAGATCTCCTTCCTTCTAACTGACTCTGTGTAACCCTAGCCCCCTCCGGTGTTTATATAAACCGGAGGGGTTAGTCCGTAGGACAACAACAATCATACCATAGGCTAGCTTCTAGGGTTTAGCCTCTACGATCTCGTGGTAGATCAACTCTTGTAATACTCATATCATCAAGATCAATCAAGCAGGAAGTAGGGTATTACCTCCATCGAGAGGGCCCAAACCTAGGTAAACATTGTGTCCCCCTCCTGTTACCATCCGCCTTAGACGCACAGTTCGGGACCCCCTACCCGAGATCCGCTGATTTTGACACCGATAACTACCACACCTAGCGCGGCAGTAATTTTTTTACTGCCGCCTGGGAGAGCGGTACTACCGCTTCGATGCGGCACTTCTGCTCGAGCGGTACTACCGCGATGAAGCGCGGTACTACCGCTTCGATGCGGCACTTCCGCTCGAGCGGTACTACCGCGCTGACGAGTGCGCATGGGGGTTGATACGTCTCCAACGTATCTGTAATTTTTGATTGCTCCAGGCTATATTATCTTTTGTTTTGGACATTATTGGGCTTTATTATTCACTTTTATATTATTTTTGGGACCAACTATTAACCGGAGGCCCAGCCCAGAATTGCTGTTTTTTGCCTATTTAAGAGTTTCGCAGAAAAATAGTATCAAACGGAGTCCAAACGGAATGAAACCTTCGGGAACGTGATTTTCGGAATGAATATGATCCAGAGGACTTGGACCCTACGACAAGATAGCTACCAGGAAGCCACAAGGTAGGGGGCGCGCCTACCCCCCTGGGCGCGCCCTCCACCCTCGTGGGCTCCTCGTGGCTCCCCTGACGTATTTCTTCCTCCTATATATACCCATATACCCTAAAACCTTTGGGGAACAGAATAGATCGGGAGTTCCGCTACCGCAAGCCTCTATAGCCACCAAAAACCAATCGGGACCCTGTTCCGGCACCCTGCCGGAGGGGGGAACCCTCACCAGTGGCCATCTTCATCATCCCGGCGCTCTCCATGACGAGGAGGGAGTAGTTCACCCTCGGGGCTGAGGGTATGTACCAGTAGCTGTGTGTTTGATCTCTCTCTCTCTCTCGTGTTCTTGAGGTGATACGATCTTGATGTATCGTGAGCTTTGATATTATAGTTGGATTTTATGATGTTTCTCCCCCTCTACTCTCTTGTAATGGATTGAGTTTTCCCTTTGAAGTTATCTTATCGGATTGAGTCTTTAAGGATTTGAGAACACTTGATGTATATCTTGTGTGGGATACCTGTGGTGACAGGTATTCTATTGATTCACTTGATGTATGTTTTGGTGATCAACTTGCGGGTTCCACCCATGAACCTATGCATAGGGGTTGGCACACGTTTTCGTCTTGACTCTCCGGTAGAAACTTTGGGGCACTCTTTGAAGTACTTTGTGTTGGTTTGAATAGATGAATCTGAGATTGTGTGATCCATATCATATAATCATACCCACGGATACTTGAGGTGACATTGGAGTATCTAGGTGACATTAGGGTTTTGATTGATATGTGTCTTAAGGTGTTATTCTAGTACGAACTCTTGAATAGACCGATCCGAACGAATAACTTTGAGGTGGTTTCGTACCCTACCATAATCTCTTTGTTTGTTCTCCGCTATTAGTGACTTTGGAGTGACTCTTTGTTGCATGTTGAGGGATGGTTATTTGATCCAATTATGTTATTTTTGTTGAGAGAACTTGCACTAGTAAAAGTATGAACCCTAGGCCTTGTTTCCTATCATTACAATACCGTTTGTGCTCACTTTTATCATTAGTTACCTTGCTGTTTTTATATTTTCAGATTACAAAAACCTATATCTACCATCCATATTACACTTGTATCACCATCTCTTCGCCGAACTAGTGCACCTATACAATTTACCATTGTATTGGGTGTGTTGGGGACACAAGAGACTCTTTGTTATTTGGTTGCAGGGTTGTTTGAGAGAGACCATCTTCATCCTACACCTCCCACGGATTGATAAACCTTAGGTCATCCACTTGAGGGAAATTTGCTACTGTTCTACAAACCTCTGCACTTGGAGGCCCAATAACGTCTACAAGAAGAAGGTTGTGTAGTAGACATCAAGCTCTTTTCTGGCGCCGTTGCTGGGGAGGCTAGGTAAACGGCACTCACACCCCGTCAACTAAGCTCTTTTCTGGCGCCGTTGCCGGGGAGGTGAGTGCTTGAAGGTTTATCTTTAGATCTTGCAATCGAATCTTTTTGTTTCTTGTTTTAGCACTAGTTTAGTTTATAAAAGAAAACTACAAAAAAATGGAATTGAGTTTACCTCATACGCTTCATCTTTTTAATATCTTTCGTGAGTATGATGGGAAGGAAAATGTGCCAAAGTGTTAGAAGAAGAATGCATTAAAATGTTTGGCACTAAATCTTTGTATGATGAGCATGATTGCAATGTTGTTAGTATGAATTCCTTGAATATCCATGATGCTAATGATATGCAAAGCCACAAGCTTGGGGAAGCTATGTTTGATGAAGATGATATTTTTTGTCCCCCAAGCTTTGATGAGCAAATTTACTATGATGAAAGCATGCCTCCTATCTATGATGATTATTGTGATGACACCTATGCTATAAAGAATAATGATAACCATGAAACTTGTCATCTTGATCTTAATTTTCAATCACATGATAATTATTTTGTTGAGTTTGCTCCCACTATCCCGAATGAGAAGAATTTTGCTTATGTGGAGAGTAGTAAAATTTCTATGCTTGTAGATCATGAAAAGAATGCTTTAGGTGCTAGTTATATTGTTGAATTCATTCATGATGCTACTGAAAATTATTATGAGGGAGGAATATATGCTTGTAGGAATTCCAATAATATCAAGTTTCCTCTCTTTGTGCTTAAAGTTTTGAAGTTATGCTTGTATTACCTTCCCATGCTAGTTGATTATTGTTCCCATAAGTTGTTTGCTCACAAAATCCCTATGCATAGGAAGTGGGTTAGACTTAAATGTGCTTGCCATGTGTTTCATGATGCTCTCTTTATGTTTCAATTCTTAAATCATCATGCCTAGCTAGGGGCGTTAAATGATAGCGCTTGTTGGGAGGCAACCCAATTTTATTTTAGTTTCTTGCTTTTTGGTTCTATTTAGGAATAAATAATCTATCTAGCCTCTGGTTCGATGTGGTTTTTGTTGGGGAACATAGTAATTTTAAAAAAATTCCTACGCACACGCAAGATCATGGTGATGCATAGCAACGAGAGGGGAGAGTGTTGTCTACGTACCCTCGTAGACCGATAGCGGAAGCGTTATATCAACGCGGTTGATGTAGTCGTACGTTTTCACGATCCGACCGATCCAAGCACCGTTACTCCGGCATGTCCGAGTTCTTGGCACACGTTCAGCTCGATGACGATCCCCGGGCTCTAATCCAGCAAAGCGTCGGGGAGGAGTTCCGTCAGCACGACTGCGTGGTGATGATCTTGATGTTCTACTATGGCAGAGCTTCGCCTAAGCACCGCTACAATATGACCGAGGTGGAATATGGTGGAGGGGGGCACCACACACGGCTAAGGAACGATCACGAAGATCAACTTGTGTGTCTATGGGGTGCCCCCCTGCCCCCGTATATAAAGGAGCAAGGGGGGAGGGGGCGGCCGGCCTAGGAGGGGGCGCGCCAAGGGGAGTCCTACTCCCATCGGGAGTAGGACTCCCTCCTTCCTTGTTGGAGTAGGAGAAGGGGAAAGAGGGGGAGAGGAAGAAGGAAAAGGGGGCTGCGCCCCTTGTCCAATTCGGACCAAAGGGGGGGGCGCATGCCTCCTTCCTTTTGGCCTCTCTCCTCTATTCCCGTATGGCCCAATAAGGCCCATATACTCCCCGGCGAATTCCCGTAACTCTCCGGTACTCTGAAAAATACCCGAATCACTCGGAACCTTTCCGAAGTCCGAATATAGTCGTCCAATATATCGATCTTTACGTCTCGACCATTTCGAGACTCCTCGTCATATCCCCGATCTCATCCGGGACTCCGAACTCCTTCGGTACATCAAAACACATAAACTCATAATATAACTGTCATCGAAACCTTAAGCGTGCGGACCCTACGGTTCGAGAACAATGTAGACATGACCGAGACACGTCTCCGGTCAATAACCAATAGCGGAACCTGGATGCTCATATTGGCTCCTACATATTCTACGAAGATCTTTATCGGTCAGACCGCATAACAACATGCGTTGTTCGCTTTGTCATCGTTATGTTAATTGCCCGAGATTCGATCGTCGGTATCTCAATACCTAGTTCAATCTCGTTACCGGCAAGTCTCTTTACTCGTTCCGTAATACATCATCTCGCAACTAACTCATTAGTTGCAATGCTTGCAAGGCTTAAGTGATGTGCATTACCGAGAGGGCCCAGAGATACCTCTCCGACAATCGGAGTGACAAATCCTAATCTCGAAATACACCAACCCAACAAGTACCTTTGGACACACCTGTAGAGCACCTTTATAATCACCCAGTTACGTTGTGACGTTTGGTAGCACACAAAGTGTTCCTCCGGTAAACGGGAGTTGCATAATCGCATAGTCATAGGAACATGTATAAGTCATGAAGAAAGCAATAGCAACATACTAAACGATCGGGTGCTAAGCTAATGGAATGGGTCATGTCAATCAGATCATTCACCTAATGATGCAATCCCGTTAATCAAATAACAACTCTTTGTCCATGGTTAGGAAACATAACCATCTTTGATTAACGAGCTAGTCAAGTAGAGGCATACTAGTGACACTCTGTTTGTCTATGTATTCACACATGTATTATGTTTCCGGTTAATACAATTCTAGCATGAATAATAAACATTTATCATGATATAAGGAAATAAATAATAACTTTATTATTGCCTCTAGGGCATATTTCCTTCAGTCTCCCACTTGCACTAGAGTCAATAATCTAGATCACATCACCATGTGATTAACATCGATAGTTCACATCATCATGTGATTAACACCCATAGTTCACATCGCCATGTGACCAACACCCAAAGGGTTTACTAGATTCAGTAATCTAGTTCACATCGCTATGTGATTAACACCCAAAGAGTACTAAGGTGTGATCATGTTTTGCTTGTGAGAGAATCTTAGTCAACGGGTCTGCCACATTCAGATCCGCATGTATTTTGCAAATTTCTATGTCAACAATGCTCTGCATGGAGCTACTCTAGCTAATTGCTCCCACTTTCAATATGTATCCAGATTGAGACTTAGAGTCATTTGGATCAGTGTCAAAAACTTGCATCGACGTAACCCTTTACGACGAACCTTTTGTCACCTCCGTAATCGAGAAACATATCCTTATTCCAATAAGGATAATTTTGACCGCTGTCCATTGATCTACTCCTAGATCACTATTGTACCCCCTTGTTTAACACAGTGTAGGGTATACAATAGATCTGGTACACAGCATGGCATACTTTATAGAACCTATGGCTGAGGCATAGGGAATGACTTTCATTCTCTTTCTATCTTCTGCCGTGGTCGGGCTTTGAGTCTTACTCAATTTCACACCTTGTAACACAGGCAAGAACTCTTTCTTTGACTGTTCCATTTTGAACTACTTCAAAATCTTGTCAAGGTATGTACTCATTGGAAAAACTTATCAAGCGTCTTGATCTATTTCTATAGATCTTGATGCTCAATATATAAGTAGCTTCACCGAGGTCTTTCTTTGAAAAACTCCTTTCAAACACTCCTTTATGCTTTGCAGAATAATTCTACATTATTTCCGATCAACAATATGTCATTCACATATACTTATCAGAAATGTTTTAGTGCTCCCACTCACTTTCTTGTAAATATAGGCTTCACCGCAAGTCTGTATAAAACTATATGCTTTGATCAACTCATCAAAGTGTATATTCCAACTCTGAGATGCTTGCAACAGTCCATAGATGGATCGCTGGAGCTTGCACATTTTGTTAACATCTTTAGGATTGACAAAACCTTCTAGTTGCATCATATACAACTCTTCTTTAAGAAATCCATTAAGGATTGCAGTTTTGTTATCCATTTGCTAGATTTCATAAAATGCGGCAATTGCTAACATGATTCGGACAGACTTTAAGCATCGATACGAGTGAGAAAATCTCATCGTAGTCAACACCTTGAACTTTGTCAAAAACCTTTTTTGACAAGTCTAGCTTTGTAGATAGTAACACTACTATCAGCGTCCGTCTTCCTCTTGAAGATCCATTTAATCTCAATGGCTTGCCGAACATCGGGCAAGTCAACCAAAGTCCATACTTTGTTCTCATACATGGATCCCATCTCAGATTTCATGGCCTCAAACCATTTCGCAGAATCTGGACTCATCATCGCTTCCTCATAGTTCGCAAGTTCGTCATGGTCTAGTAACATGACTTCCAGAATAGGATTACCGTACCACTCTGGTGCGGATCTCACTCTGGTTTACCTATGAGATTCGGTAGTAACTTGATCTGAAGTTACATGATCATCATCATTAGCTTCCTCACTAATTGGTGTAGTAGTCACACGAATAGATTTCTGTGATGAACTACTTTCCAATAAGGGAGAAGGTACAATTACCTTATCAAGTTTTCTACTTTCCTCCCACTCACTTCTTTCGAGAGAAACTCCTTCTCTAGAAAGGATCCATTCTTAGCAACGAATGTCTTGCCTTCGGAACTGTGATAGAAGGTGTACCCAACATTTTCTTTTGGGTATCCTATGAAGACGCACTTCTCCGATTTGGGTTTGAGCTTATCAGGATGAAACTTTTTCATATAAGCATCGCAACCCCAAACTTTAAGAAACGACAACTTTGGTTTCTTACTAAACCACAGTTCATACGGTGTCGTCTCAACGGATTTAGATGGTGCCCTTTTTAATGTGAATGTAGCTGGCTCTAATGCATAACCCCAAAACTATAGTGGTAAATCGGTAAGAAACATCATAGATTGCACTATATCCAATAAAGTACGGTTATGACGTTCGGACACACCATTATGCTGTGGTGTTCCAGGTGGCATGAATTTGTGAAACTATTCCACATTGTTTTAATTGAAGACCAAACTCATAACTCAAATATTTGTCTCCGCGATCAGATCGTGGAAACCTTATCTTCTTGTCACGATGATTTTCCACTTCACCTGCAATTCTTTGAACTGTTCAAATGTTTCAGACTTATGTTTCGTCAAGTAGATATACCCATATCTACTTAAATCATCTGTGAAGGTCAGAAAATAACGATACCCGCCGCGAACCTATTCATGAGACCACATACATCAGTATGTATGATTTCCAACAAATCTGTTGCTCGCTCTATTGTTCTGGAGAACGGAGTTTTAGTCATCTTGCCCAAGAGGCATGGTTCGCTAGCATCAAGTGATTCATAATGAAGTGATTCAAAAGTCCATCAGCATGGCGTTTCTTCATGCGCTTTACACCAATATGACCTAAACGGCAGTGCCACAAATAAGTTGCACTATCATTATTAACTTTGCATCTTTTGGCTTCAATATTATGAATATGTGTATCACTACGATCGAGATCGAACGAACCATTTTCATTGGGTGTGTAACCATATAAGGTTTTATTCATGTAAACAGAACAACAATTATTCTTTAACTTAAATGAATAACCGTTTTGCAATAAACATGATCAAATCATATTCATGCTCAACGCAAACACCAAATAACACTTATTTAGGTTCAACACTAATCCCGAAAGTATAGGGAGTGTGTGATGATGATCATATCAATCTTGGAACTATTTCCAACACACATCGTCACTTCACCCTTAACTAGTTTCTGTTCATTCTGCAACTCCCGTTTCGAGTTACTACTCTTAGCAACTGAACCAGTATCAAATACCGAGGGGTTGCTACGAACACTTGTAAAATACACATCAATAATCTGTATATCAAATATACCTTTGTTCACTTTGCCATCCTTCTTATCCGCCAAATACTTGGGGTAGTTCCGCTTCCAGTGACCAGTTCCATTGCAGCAGAAGCACTTAGTCTCAGGCTTAGGTCCAGACTTGGGCTTCTTCACTTGAGCAGCAACTTGCTTGCCGTTCTTCTTGAAGTTCCCCTTCTTCCCTTTGCCCCTTTCTTGAAACTAGTGGTCTTGTCAACCATCAACACTTGATGTTTTTCTTGATTTCTACCTTTGTCGATTTCAGCATCACGAAGTGCTTGGGAATCGTTTCCGTTATCCCTTGCATATTATAGTTCATCACGAAGTTCTACTAACTTGGTGATGGTGACTAGAGAATTCTGTCAATCACTATCTTATCTGGAAGATTAACTCCCACTTGATTCAAGTGATTGTAGTACTCAGACAATCTGAGCACATGCTCACTAGCTGAGCAATTCTCCTCCATCTTGTAGCTATAGAACTTGTTGGAGACTTCATATCTCTCAACTTGGGTATTTGCTTGAAATATTAACTTCAACTCCTGGAACATCTCGTATGGTCCATGACGTTCAAAATGTCTTTGAAGTCCCGATTCTAAGCTGTTAAGCATGGTGCACTAAACTATCAAGTAGTCATCATACTGAGCTAGCCAAACATTCATAACGTCTGTATCTGCTCCTGCAATAGGTATGTCACCTAGCGGTGCATTAAGGACATAATTCTTCTGTGCAGCAATGAGGATAAACCTCAGATCACGAATCCAATCCGCATCATTGCTACTAACATTTTTCAACTTAGTTTTCTCTAGGAACATATATATAACATAGGGAAGCAACAACGCGAGCAATTGATCTACAACATAGATATGCTAATACTACCAGGACTAAGTTCATGATAAATTAAAGTTCAATTAATCATATTACTTAAGAACTCCCACTTAGATAGACATCCCTCTAATCATCTAAGTGATCACGTGATCCAAATCAACTAAACCATGTCCGATCATCACATGAGATGGAGTAGTTTTCAATGGTGAACATCACTGTTGATCATATCTACTATATGATTCACGCTCGACCTTTCGGTCTCTAGTGTTCCGAGGCCATATCTGCATATGCTAGGCTCGTCAAGTTTAACCTGAGTATTCCGCGTGTGCAAAACTGTCTTGCACCCATTGTAGATGGATGTAGAGCTTATCACACCCGATCATCACGTGGTGTCTGGGCACGACGAACTTTTGCAACGGTGTATACTCAGGGAGAACACTTATAACTTGAAATTTAGTGAGATATCATCTTATAATGCTACCGTCAAACAAAGCAAGATAAGATGCATAAAAGATAAACATCACATGTAATCAAAATATGTGACATGATATGGCTGTGATCATCTTGTGCCTTTGATCTCCATCTCCAAAGTACTGTCATGATCTCTATCGCCACCGGCATGACACCATGATCTCCATCATCTTGATCTATATCAATGTGTCGTCACGTGGACGTCTCGCCAACTATTTCTCTTGCAACTATTGCTATCGCATAGCGATAAAGTAAAGCAATTATTTGGCGCTTGCATCTTATGCAATAGAGAGACAACCATAAGGCTTCTGCCAGTTGCCGATAACTTTAACAAAACATGATCATCTTATACAACAACTTATATCTCATCACGTCTTGACCATATCACATCACAACATGCCCTGCAAAAACAAGTTAGACGTCCTCTACTTTGTTGTTGCAAGTTTTACGTGGCTGCTACTGGGCTTAGCAAGAACCGTTCTTACCTACACATCAAAACCACAACGATAGTTTGTGAAGTTGGTGTTGTTTTAACCTTCGCAAGGACCGGGCGTAGCCACACTCGGTTCAACTAAAGTTGGAGAAAATGACACCCGCCAGCCACCTGTGTGCAAAGCACGTCGGTAGAACCAGTCTCGCGTAAGCATACGCGTAATGTCGATCCGGGCCACTTCATCCAACAATACCACCGAACCAAAGTATGACATGCTGGTAAGCAGTATGACTTATATCGCCCACAACTCACTTGTGTTCTACTCGTGCATATAACATCAACGCATAAAACCTGGCTCAGATGCCACTGTTGGGGAACGTAGTAATTTCAAAAAAATTCCTACGCACATGCAAGATCATGGTGATGCATAGCAACGAGAGGGGAGAGTGTTGTCTACGTACCCTCGTAGACCGATAGCGGAAGCGTTATATAAATGCGGTTGATGTAGTCGTACGTTTTCACGATCCGACCGATCCAAGCACCGTTACTCCGGCACCTCCGAGTTCTTGGCACATGTTCAGCTCGATGACGATCCCTGGGCTCCGATCCAGCAAAGCGTCGGGGAGGAGTTCCGTCAGCACGACGGCGTGGTGACGATCTTGATGTTCTACTGTCGCAGGGCTTCGCCTAAGCACCGCTACAATATGACCGAGGTGGAATATGGTGGAAGGGGGCACCGCACACGGCTAAGGAACGATCACGAAGATCAACTTGTGTGTCTATGGGGTGCCCCTGCCCCCGTATATAAAGGAGCAAGGGGGGAGGGGGTGGCCGGCCTAGGAGGGGGAGTAGGACTCCCTCCTTCCTTGTTGGAGTAGGAGAAGGGGAAAGAGGGGGAGAGGGAGAAGGAAAAGGGGGTTGCGCCCCTTGTCCAATTCGGACCAGAGGGGGGCGCAGGCCTCCTTCCTTTTGGCCTCTCTCCTCTATTCCCGTATGGCCCAATAAGGCCCATATACTCCCCAGCAAATTCCCGTAACTCTCCGGTACTCCGAAAAATACCCGAATCACTCGGAACCTTTCCGAAGTCCGAATATAGTCGTCCAATATATCGATCTTTACGTCTCGACCATTTCGAGACTCCTCATCATCTCCCCGATCTCATCCGGGACTCCGAACTCCTTCGGTACATCAAAACTCATAAACTCATAATATAACTGTCATCGAAACCTTAAGCGTGCGGACCCTACGGTTCGGGAATAATGTAGACATGACCGAGAGACGTCTCCGGTCGATAACCAATAGTGGAACCTGGATGCTCATATTGGCTCCTACATATTCTAAGATCTTTATCGGTCAGACCGCATAACAACATACGTTGTTCCCTTTGTCATCGGTATGTTACTTGCCCGAGATTCGATCATTGGTATCTCAATACCTAGTTCAATCTCGTTACCGGAAAGTCTCTTTACTCGTTCCATAATACATCATCTCGCAACTAACTCATTAGTTGCAATGCTTGCAAGGCTTAAGTGATGTGCATTACCGAGAGGGCCCAGAGATACCTCTCCGACAATCGGAGTGACAAATCCTAATCTCGAAATACGCCAACCCAACAAGTACCTTTGGACACACCTGTAGAGCACCTTTATAATCACCCAGTTACGTTGTGACGTTTGGTACCACACAAAGTGTTCCTCCGGCAAACGGGAGTTGCATAATCTCATAGTCATAGGAACATGTATAAGTCATGAAGAAAGCAATAGCAACATACTAAACGATCGTGTGCTAAGCTAACGGAATGGGTCATGTCAATCACATCATTCTCCTAATGATGTGATCCCGTTAATCAAATGACAACTCATGTCTATGGCTAGGAAACATAACCATCTTCGATTAATGAGTTAGTCAAGTAGAGGCATACTAGTGACACTCTGTTTGTCTATGTATTCACACATGTATTATGTTTCCGGTTAATACAATTCTAGCATGAATAATAAACATTTATCATGATATAAGGAAATAAATAATAACTTTATTATTGCCTCTAGGTCATATTTCCTTCAGTTTTATGTTTTAATTAGTGTTTGTGCCAAGTAGAACCTTTGGGAACACTTGGGTGAAGTCTTTATGATCATGCTGTAAAAAACAGAAACTTTAGCACTCACGAGATTAGCTTCAACTTTTTACTGGAGAGTGATATTTAGTTGATTCTTTTTGCAGATGATTACTATACAAATTCCTCAGGTCCACCAATTTATTTTAGTATTTTTGGAGTTCCTGAAGTTTGCGTTAGTTACAGATTACTACAGACTGTTCTGTTTTTGACAGATTCTGTTTTCATTGTGTTGCTTGCTTATTTGGATGAATCTATGGCTAGTAAAATAGTTTATAAACCATAGAGAAGTTGGAATAAAGTAGGTTTAACACCAATATAAATAAATAATGAATTCATTACAGTACCTTGAAGTGGTGTTTTGTTTTCTTTCGCTAACGGAGCTTATGAGTTTTCTGTTGAGTTTTGTGTTGTGAAGTTTTCAAGTTTTGGGTAAAGATTCAATGGACTACGGAATAAGGTGTGGCAAGAGCCTAAGCTTGGGGATGCCCAAGGCACCCCAAGGTAATATTCAAGGATAACCAAGAGCCTAAGCTTGGGGATGCCCCGGAAGGCATCCCCTCTTTCGTCTTCGTTCATCGGTAACTTTACTTGGAGCTATATTTTTATTCACCACATGATATGTGTTTTGCTTGGAGCGTCATTTTATTTTCTTTTGTTTTGCTTTCTGTTTGAATAAAATACCAAGATCTGAAATTCTTAAATGTTAGAGAGTCTTCACATAGTTACATAATAATACAACTACTCATTGATCTTCACTCATATCTTCTGGAGTAGTTTGTTGTTTGCTCTCATGCTTCACTTATATGATTTTGAGAGTCTTAAACAGCATGGTAATTTGCTTAATCCTAATATGCTAGGTATTCAAGACTAGTAGAAACTTTCTTATGAGTGTGTTGAATACTAAGAAATGTTTGATGCTTGATGATTGTTTTGAGACATGGAGGTAGTGATATCAAAGTTGTGCTAGTTGAGTAGTTGTGAATTTGAGAAATACTTGTGTTGAAGTTTGGAAGTCCCGTAGCATGCACGTATGGTAAACGTTTTGTGACAAATTTGAAACATGAGGTGTTCTTTGATTGTCATCCTTATGAGTGGCGGTCGGGGACGAGCGATGGTCTTTTCCTACCAATCTATCCCCCTAGGAGCATGCGAGTAGTGCTTGGTTTTTGATGACATGTAGATTTTTGCAATAAGTATGTGAGTTCTTTATGACTAATGTTGAGTCCATGGATTATACGCACTCTCACCTTTCCATCACTACTAGCCTCTTCGGTATCGTGCATTGCCCTTTCTCACATTGAGAGTTGGTGCAAACTTCGTCGGTGCGTCCAAAGCCTGTGATATGATACACTCTTCCACACATAAACCTCCTTATATCTTCCTCAAAACAGCCACCATACCTACCTATTATGGCATTTCCATAGCCATTCCGAGATATATTGCCATGCAACTTCCACCGTTCCATTTATCATGACACGTTCATCATTGTCATATTCCTTAGCATGGTTAGTTGACATCATATTTGTGGCAAAGCCACCATGCATAATTTTCATACATGTCACTGTTGATTCATTGCCCATCCCGGTACACCGCCGGAGGCACTCATATAGAGTCATATTTTGTTCTAGTATCGAGTTGTAAATAAATAGAAGTGTGATGTGTAGGAGATATGCCCTAGAGGCAATAATAAATGACATTATTTATCTCCGAGTTCATAATTATCTTTATGTTCCATCCTATAACTGCTATGGTTCTTGAGTCTGCAATAACCACGAGGCTCGGAGGAAGA
Source organism: Triticum urartu (assembly GCF_003073215.2). Lineage (NCBI taxonomy): Eukaryota > Viridiplantae > Streptophyta > Magnoliopsida > Poales > Poaceae > Triticum > Triticum urartu. Next base: position 13,591,857 of record NC_053023.1, read on the forward strand.
CTCATATGCACGTGTGTAATAATAAACGGTAAAATCTATTCCTAGTCTGTCCTCTAAGACTAGCTCAAGTGTTGCATGATGGTTATGTTTTCCTGATCATGGGCATGTCTATGCCAGCAACCTTGAGGGCACAATGTTAAGAGAACATTTGTGTTGAATCGACCCGTGTTGATGTTATGCTAAGAGATTCATTCATCACAAGTTAATGGTATATAACACAGAGATGGTTAACATTTGTATGATTCCTTAGACCATGAGAGTATCGAGTTTCTTCATGCTTGCTTCATGAACTTTGGGGTTTGTTAAACGTCATCCGTAAATGGGTGGCTATTACGGTGGCTTACGGGTTCATGGAAAAGTGTGTCAAGTAACTTGATACCTCAAGATTGGGATTTGCTCCTCCGACGATGGAGAGATATTCTCGGGCCCTCTCGGTATTACGGTATCCATCATCGTCTGGCTAGACACAGTGTGATTTGATCACTGGGATGCCGGAACACGGAAACGAGAAAAGAGAACAAAAACCGGTAACGAGGTAACTTGCATGGTGGATAAATTGTTCGTCCATGGGGATGCAATAAATCTCACCTCGGGTGTTTGTGACATATCGCGAAGCAACAGGAATAGCTCACTGCAACTGGAGGTTCACTCGAATATTTATTCGTGTGGGTATAGGGGTCAATATGGGTGTCCACGGCTCTGATGTTGATCATTGATTGGAAGGGGTTCCGGGTCATGTCTATACTTCACCGAACCTATAGGGTCACACGCTTAAGGGTCATCTATCTGTTGAATACTAGACAGGGAGTCTGAGAGAAAATCACCGAAAAAGTTTCGGACAGCGGAAAAGTTTCGCAGACAGAGGTCATTGGATGAGTTTCGGTGAAACCGAAAAGTTGTTTCGGGATATACTATTAAGTCAAATTGGGTTCGGCACATGCCTGATAATTCTTGGAGGGTGCCAAAGTCATTCTGGAATTTTCTAGGATAAAAGCTGGAATTGCTCCGGAGCTGCCAGAACCACTTCAGATGCTTTTCGCAGATGAAAATCACTAATCCGGAATTGTTTCGGAACGCGTTGAAAATTATTTGAGTGGGTACTGGAAATGTTCTAAGCCCACATAAATATTTTCAGTTCGAACGGACGCTGAAAAATGTCGTCGTGAATAGTGAAAGTGCTTTTTGGGATTTTTATGGAAAGCCACCTTTTGGGGCTTTGCCCAAAAGATCTAGGGATGACATGGATGGATTGGGAGGCCCTCATGGGGGCCCCCAAGGGGTGTGGCCGGCCACACTTGGGGCTCCACCTTGGAGCCCCTCTTGTTCCTTGGTTTCACTCTTATGCCCTTAAGGAAGGACTTCATTCCTGTGCATTTTGGGTTTTTGTGTTAAACTACCCTACCCCTTGGGATTTCCTATAAATAGAGGTGGAGGGGCAGCCCTCCACACTCACTCTTTCTCACATACAAGTGCCATGCAATGATCTGGCTTCTCTCTCCCTCCCCGCGAAATAGTTTCATAGAGCCGAAAGGCTGTCTGGGTTCCGGCAGGAACTAGTTCTGGATGGCGAAGCCCTGCCGGATAGATGACACCGTATGTGTGCAACTCTGTAGAGAGATCGTAGTTTCGGTCTTAGTTCGTGAGTGCCTCCCGAATGGCTGTCCGTGTGACCGTCCGAGTTTGAAAGGTCCTCCCGAAGGGCTGTCCGAGTGACCGTTCGAGTTTCGAAGGTCCTCCCAAAGGGCTACCCGCGACATCGTCCGCGTGGGGCTGTTCGACCGCCTCCCGGAGGGCTGTCTGAGGAGCAGATGAGGGTATACATCCTCGTGGTTGGGAGGTTGTAAATCCTAGCTGCGGGGATCTGCACTGCCGATCGTCATCGATTCTACTTCCTGCTGCGCTACGAGTCGGTAACGAAAAAGATCAAACCATGTATGCAGTCTCCATAGTGGTCCTGGGCTGGTGTGTAGGTCGGAAATTTTTTGTTTTCTGCTACGTTACCCTACAGTGGTATCAGAGCCGTGCTATTCGTAGATGCAGGTTTTGATCTAGAATACATGGAGATGTATGGGTATTGCATAATATAATTAGGTACTAGATGAGATCTATTGCTAAAAATTATTTATGCGGGTGACAGATGAAATCTGTTACCCGGCGTTCTTGTTGCTTCCCTAGAATTTGCGTTTGCTCAATCTCGAGACAGCATGGTGGAATTTGACAAAGTTCTGGCAATCCGTGATCCTGATTGATCATGGAAGTGCTATCAGTTCTTTGGGTTTTGCCGTAGTCAAAAGAAAGATGAAATTCGCAGATGAAAGGGCATTGCAGATATGATCTGCACGGGGGTCATGCATATGACAAAGTTTAGTATGGGGCTCGAGATTTAATTATCTCGCGTTTCATACACCCCGAGATGTTAATCTAGCAACTTGAATAATCATACCTGATGATAAAACATTGGTAGCTGCGGTTTAAGTCAAAACCTTAGAAGCCACGTAAAATAAATTTTTGCATAAATCGATTAGAGGCGTCTAACTTGGTTTTGCAGGATGTGCATGTGATGTGGTATAGCAATGCTCATATTCAATTTTATTATGTATGAGATGACTATATGATGTAATTAACATGACCTGCGTGTCATGATTCGGCATGATGGCTGGAGCCATATGATTGTCACTTTAATGACCTGCGTGTCAACCTTAAGTAATGCACTTATTTTATTAGCTATAGAGATAGCAATATTATCTGGTGCATCGACAAGGTGGTGGCAATCTTCGTGAAGGTGAACACCGACGCGAATGCCGAAGACGAAGAAATGAAAGACTTCTCCGTCAGAAAGGGCTATACCATATCTTGCTATTATGAATTGCCTGAGATGTTAATCCCTTATGATGCACCCTTCTTGATTGCGCGGTAGTCTCTTTTTATTAGGGTGATCTCTCACTTAAAATATCAACTTAGTTAGTGTTCACCCAAGTGTAGCACCGTCTGAAATTTGTATCTTTTTGGGGTGCGCCATGTACACATGAGCACGAAGGAATCGAGAGGAATGAGGCGGGTGAGGTCAGACCTCGCAGCAAGATCACTTGGTTGTCTTTGACGTTCAGGCAGGAGAGTCCTGAGCTCGGAATACGCCCATCGAAAGATGAACAAGAATCACATAGAGATGTGATCGGCAAGTTGGCCTACCGATTGAAATTTGTGTCATCAGTGATGAACCCGTCAATGGCATCGAATAGAAATATGGATCTTGAATCACTCTAAATCAATTATGAGGGATATTGATTTGAGTGGGAGCGCACTGTTGAATTAACATGTTTAATTCATAGTGCAATTAATTATGAACACTGTCTAAGTGTTTCTTGCAAAATAGTTGTAGAATAATGGCTCATGTTTCCACCTTCCCTGTTAAAATTGAATAGCTGTTAAATATCTGGTTAAAACTTTATGATTGGTAACATAATCTGAGGATTGTACTCATAAGTGCCGAGAAGGATTTTGTCCTATCGCATGCTTTCCGTATCCTCCCGCTAATGCTATGGATCATGTGACTCTCGTCCTTCGATCCAAAAGCTAGAATTCTGTTACGGTCAAGTGGAATATGTTTGCTTCCATGAAACCCAAACTTCGAAAGTTGGGATAGTTATATGATATTCATGGAACTGAAAATTGTTTTCAGATACAAACAAATCAATGTTTGTTTGCAAGTATTAGTAAAAAGTGTTTACTATGCATTTGACTGTTGGGAAAGGGATCCAGAAGAACGCCTGTCATATAATGAAAGGTGAATAAAACAACAAGTTAAAGAGAAAGGAAGTGTCCAAAGGGTGTTAGTATGACTTACACACCTAGGAAGTCCAGGGCTAACGCCACTCTTAAGTTGGGTGCTTCTTTTGCAAGTAGGAGAAATACTAAAAGTTAAACTGTTAAAAGTATAAAGGCAGAAAGAAAGATGACTGGAATATCCAGCTCATGTATGAATGTCATACAAGTTTTTGATGTATAGTAGGCTGGTCAAAGATATAGTTCTTGGGAATTATGGTTAAACATGTTAATCACTAATTCTTGGGTATTGTGAGTTAATCACAAAGATACCCGCTCGATTGCATTCAGTTGCGAATCATTGTAAGAGCTACTATGGCCTAAAAGGCTAGCCAAAAATGAGGTTAAGGTATACACAGGGAACATAGTAAATGTTACTATACCTTCCATCGGTGTATTGCCGTTTGTATTTATTTTCATAATTCATTTAGAGTTTGACAAACTCTAGCCCATTGCATAAGGTATCTTGCAAGAAGGTTGTTCATAAGAGAACTTTTTATGTTCGATGTTATGAATAACACAAGGGCCATAATTTCATTATGAATGAGATGTATGTTATGAATATTGATAATAATACAATACCTCTGGGTTTACTTTCATAATTCATTTTAGAGTTTCATACACTCTAGCCCATTGCACAATGTTTATTGCAAAAGAGTTGTTCATAAAAACAACAATTGTTGTTAAGTATTATGAATAACATGAAGGGCCATGCTTCCATCCAAGATGGGATATATGTTATGAATATTGATGGTAATATGATACATCCATAACACTGACGCTAAATGTCGCAAGACTAAAAGAATACCACACAAGTGTGGCACAACATTTGGTCACGTTGGAGAAACCCGCATGGAAAATTCCATTATGATGGATTTTGAAGTCTTTTTGATTTTGAATCATCTGACACTTGCAACTTTCCTCCGAAAAGTGAAGTGACTAAAATACCGTTCACAGGCCATAAGGAACGGACAACAAACTTATTAGTGATCATACATTTGATGTGTGTAGTCCGATAAGTGTTGTTAGTGGTGGATTTATTTATCTTCAGAAATGACTCAAGTAGATATATGGATATTTACTTGATGAGACGTAAGTCTGGATCTTTTGAAATCATTCGAAAGGTTTTCAAAAATGAAGTAGAAGTTATTGTAAAAAGAAAATTATGTTTCTGCAATTTGATTGCACAAAGGAATATTTGAGTTACATGTTTAGCGAATGTCTGATGAGTTGTGAAAGGGTTTTCATAACTTGCACCTCCCGGAACACCACTGCAAGTGAAAAGTCCGTGGAGACGTAATCTAACCATTTATGACATGGTAAGGTCAAAGAAGACATAAATAAATTTGCCATTATCCCTTTTAAAGTAATGCTTTAGAGACTGCGACATTTACACTGAAAAGAGCTACATCGGGTCTATTGAAATGAAGCCATGCATGGTATGGTACGCCCGACCATGTTATATCTTTTCTTAACATTTGGAATATGGGGCTTGTGTAAAAGGTTACAAACCTATTCCAAATCAGACAAGTGCTACTTTGTAGGTTATACCAAAATGTTGGGTATTCCTCCCTCACTATACCGAGGCAAATAGTTTTGCCGCGAAACGGTGTGCTTCTAAAGAGAACGGTTCTTTCAAAAAGGTGAGTGGGAGAATAGTGCAACTCGACGAGATAAACAGTATCTTTGTCATCAGATCAAAGGAAAGAGACCTTGGAAGTAATTCCAGAGTTTCCTACTGTTACTGATACGGAAGTTTCTACAATAAAATGTATGAACTTCGGTCAAACTTGCAGCTGAACCACGTAGGCAAGGCTCGTGCAAACCTCTCAGGTGCGCAAACAAGATATTGTTGTTAGACAACATTATACCTACGATACACAAGGAAGCGTTGGTGGGCCCTAACTCCGGAATTGGCTAAATGCCAATACAACCCGAGTTAGTTTCCATATAAGTGATTCAAGATTAAAACCTTGATACACCTTTCGAAAGACTTAGAGTCTAACAAATATTTATGGAACTTAAAACTGATACGGATAAAAATGTTTTATCCATAAAGCTCGACTTATTGAAATAACAAGTTCAAGAGTTGACTACGATGAGGTTGTTTTCATCGTAGCGATGCTTAAAGTCGGTTCGGGTTAAACTAGCAATTAATACATATTTCAATCGTGAGATATGAAACATGGATGGCAAAAGAATTTCCATGAAATGGAAAAACAACCTAGGACTTGTATGTGATACAATCCAAAGTATTTTGTCGTCCCAAAGGATGCTAGTAAGTATGCTAGCTTCAGAGTTCCAGCAATGGACAGAAGAGAGCAAAATGGAGTTGGAATCTTCGTTTTTGATGGAATGGTCAAAGGGATTTGACTTCATCAATGGGTAACGAAGATGCTTGTGGTTTCAAGAAAGTAAGTGGGAGCATAATAATATTTCTGAATACCTTGTGTGCTTGACACATTGTTAATTGGAAATAAATTTCTTGACACGTATTAGGACTTCATTTGAAATTGTTTTTGGTGAAGTGCTTAGGCTAAATAGCCTCAATATTAGGCATGATGATCTATGGAGATAGATTTACCTAATATGGCTAAGCAATGAATACATATTGACAAGGTGCTAAAACCTTTTAGCATTTAAAACCGCCAAGGAGTGATTCTGGCCGGAGTCACATCAAAGAGTTTTTTGCAAGACTCGGTGTCCCAAAACACTGATGAGCAAAATACATGATGTAGATTCCACACACTTTTGTGTTTGGATTAATCATGTATTCCATGGTATGTAAAAGAACCAGATATGTCCGATACTCCCAAGGTGTTGCGAGTATGGATACTAAAGTGATCAAAGTACTGATCGTTGGACAACAATGAAAGATGTCATTGAGTACTAGAGTAAGTACTGATGATATGTTTTCTCGCAAGCGGAGATCATGAAGAGTTTGTTGTAAAATGTTACATCGAAATAGTCTTCATCTTTTCTCCATGCGATTTTTGATTTAAATTGAGGGTTTTGTGTAACACAATATGGTGGTGCAATTAGTTGGAAATTGTTCCAAACAAGTTACTGTGGCGAATTCTATAACAGAGGTGGAGTATGTTGCTGCTTTAGAAGCGACAAAGACAAAGATGTTGAATCATATAGTTCATTCATGAACTTAGTATGGTTCCAAGAAGGCTTTGGTCAATGGGACACTATTGCAGATAGTTGCTCCATAACTCAGTCTGAGGAATCAGGTTTCGACCAATGATTCACATATATACAAAGCCAAGTCCGCACAAAATATGCATTTTGTGAAAGCGTGAAAACGCGAGGATATGCAGAGATACACGTGGAGCTGAAGTTGTCAGATCCGATGGACATCAGGCTATACCACATGCAAAGCATTTTTTATACCAGTATGCCATAGGTGTAAAGTGCATTAGCATTAACTAGATTATTGACTCTAGTACAAGTGGGAGTCTGTAGGAGATATGCCCTAGAGGCAATAATAAATGATATTATTTATCTCCGAGTTCATAATTATGTTTATGTTCCATGCTATAACTGCTATTGTTCTTGAGTCTGCAATAACCACGAGGCTCGGAGGAAGACTCATATGCACGTGTGGAATAATAAACGGTAAAATGTATTCCTAGTCTGGCCTCTAAGACTAGCTCAAGTGTTGCATGATGGTTCTGTTTTCCTGATCATGGGCATGTCCATGCCAGCAACCTTGAGGGCACAATGTTAAGAGAACATTTGTGTTGAATCAACCCGGATTGATGTTATGCTAAGAGATTCATTCTCCACAAGTTAATGGTACATAACACAGAGATGGTTAACGTTTGCATGATTCCTTAGACCATGAGAGTATCGAGTTTCTTCATGCTTGCTTCATGAACTTTGGGGTTTGTTAAACGTCATCCGTAAATGGGTGGCTATTACGGCGGCTTACGGGTTCATGGAAAAGTGTGTCAAGTAACTTGATAGCTCAAGATTGGGATTTGCTCCTCCAATGATGGAGAGATATTCTCGGGCCCTCTCGGTATTACGGTATCCATCTTCGTCTGGCCAGACACAGTGTGATTTGATCACTGGGATGCCGGAACACGGAAACGAGAAAAGAGAACAAAATCGGTAACGAGGTAAATTGCATGGTGGACAAATTGTTCGTCCATGGGGATGCAATAAATCTCACCTCAGGTGTTTGTGACATATCAAGAAGCAACAGGAATAGCTCACTGCAACTGGAGGTTCACTCGAATATTTATTCGTGTGGGTATAGGGGTCAATATGGGTGTCCACGGCTCCGATGTTGATCATTGATCGGAAGGGGTTCCGGGTCATGTCTATACTTCACCGAACCTATAGGGTCACACGCTTAAGGGTCATCTATCTGTTGAATACTAGACAGGGAGTCTGAAAGAAAATCACCGAAAAAGTTTCGGACATCGGAAAAGTTTCACAGAGAGAGGTCATCAGATGAGTTTTGGTGAAACCGAAAAGTTGTTTTGGGATATACTATTAAGTCAAATTGGGTTCGGCACATGCCTGATAATTCTTGGAGGGTGCTAGAGTCATTCTGGAAACTTTCTGGAATTTTCCGGGATAAAAGCTGAAATTGCTCCGAAGCTGCCGGAACCACTTCAGATGCTTTTCGCAGATGAAAATCACTAATCCGGAATTGTTTCGGAACGCGTTGATAATTATTTGAGCGGGTACTGGAAATGTTCTAAGCCCACATAAATATTTTCAGTTCGAATGGACGCTGAAAAATGTCGTCGTGAATAGTGAAAGTGCTTTTTGGGATTTTTATGGAAAGCCACCTTTTGGGGCTTTGCCAAAAAGATCTAGGGATGACATGGATGGATTGGGAGACCCTCATGGGGGTCCCCCAAGGGGTGTGGCCGGCCACACTTGGGACTCCACCTTGGAGCCCCTCTTGTTCCTTGGTTTCACTCTTATGCCCTTGAGGAAGGACTTTATTCATGTGCATTTTGGGTTTTTGTGTTAAACTACCCTACCCCTTGGGATTTCCTATAAATAGAGGTAGAGGGGCAGCCCTCCACACTCACTCTTTCTCACATACAAGTGCCATGCGATGATCTGGCTTCTCTCTCTCTCCCCCGCGAAATAGTTTCATAGAGCCGAAAGGCTGTCTGGGTTCCGGCAGGAACTAGTTCTAGACGGCGAAGCCCTGCTGGATAGATGACACCGTATGTCATGGATTTGTCACGGCAGATGTCCTTAGTGTCAGGACTTAGTCGCGAGGCCAACACATCTATGTGGTAGCTTGAGAGGGGTTGAGTGGGACGAGAGACGCAGGGCGGATCAACACACAAGACAAGGATTTAGACAGCTTCGGACCCCGGGAAACATCATCCGGAATAGCCCTACATGCTGTTTGTGGCTAGGTCTCATTATCATCACGAGGGAGACGCCGTAAACCGGCTCTTTGTGTCTAGCCCTAGAGATTGTTTCTTGCTTGTCGCTTCTCTCTCTTTGGGGAGCCCTGCCCCTCCTTATATATGTTGAAGGGGCGGTTTACATGACTAGTCCTAGTTGGATTAGGATTACTCTATTACAAGTGGAGTCCTAGTCTTGCTTCCTTTGTAAGGGAATATTCCTTGTGCTTTCCTCATAAACCGGCCCACCATTAAATGTGAACCGGCCTTCTGGGCCATGGGCCTCATCATCTATCTGACCCACCCGCCGGGTTACTAATGAACCGCCAAGACCGGGCGGGTAGCCCGTGAACCGTCAAGCTCCGGGCGGGTTACCAGTGAGTCGTCCAGTCCGGCCGGGTTATACTTCCGGCCGGTTTACGCCACGGGGTATATCCCCGACACCGTATGTGTGCAACTCTGTAGACAGATCGTAGTTTCGGTCTTAGTTCATGAGTGCCTCCCGAAGGGCTGTCCGTGTGACCGTCCGAGTTTCAAAGGTCCTCCCGAAGGGCTGTCCGAGTGACCGTTCGAGTTTCGAAGGTCCTCCCAAAGGGCTGTCCGCGACACCGTCCGGGTGGGGCTGTTCGACCGCCTCCCGGAGTGCTGTCTGAGGAGCAGATGATGGTATACATCCTCACGGTTGGGAGGTTGTAAATCCTAGCTGCGGGGATCTGCACTGCCGATCGTCATCGACTCTACTTCCCACTGCGCTACGAGTCGGTAACGAAAAAGATCAAACCATGTATGCAGTCTCCATAGTGGTCCTGGGCTGGTGCGTAGGTCGGAAATTTTTTGTTTTCTGCTACGTTACCCTACATGATGATCATCATTAATAGAGCATTGTCCCAAAAAAAGAGAAAGGCCAAAAATAAAAAAATAAAAAAAGAAGAAAGGCCAAATAAAAAAAAGGAAGGCCCGAAAAAAATAAAAAATAAAAAGGGACAATGCTACTATCCTTTTTCCACACTTGTGCTTCAAAGTAGCACCATGATCTTCATGATAGAGAGTCTCTTGTTTTGTCACTTTCATATACTAGTGGGAATTTTTCATTATAGAACTTGGCTTGTATATTCCAACGATGGACTTCCTCAAATGCCCTAGGTCTTCATGAGCAAGCAAGTTGGATGCACACCCACTTAGTTTCTTTTGTTGAGCTTTCATATATTTATAGCTCTAGTGCATCCGTTGCATGGCAATCCCTACTCCTTGCATTGACATCAATTGATGGGCATCTCCCTAGCCCGTTGATTATCCGCGTCAATGTGAGACTTCCTCCTTTTTTGTCTTCTCCACATAACCCCCATTATTATACTCTATTCCACCCATAGTGCTATATCCATGGCTCACGCTCATGTATTGCGTGAAGGTTGAAAAAGTTTGCGATTACTAAAGTATGAAACAATTGCTTGGCTTGTCATCGGGGTTGTGCATGATGAGAGCATTCTTGTGTGACGAAAATGGAGCATGACTAAACTATATGATTTTGTAGGGATGAACTTTCTTTGGCCATGTTATTTTGAGAGGACATAATTGCTTAGTTAGTATGCTTGAATTATTATTATTTCTATGTCAATATTGAACTTTTCTCTTGAATCTTTTGGATTTGAATATTCATACCACAATTAAGAAGAATTACATTGAAATTATGCCAAGTAGCATTCCACATCAAAAAAAAATCTATTTTTATCATTTACCTACTCGAGGACGAGCAGGAATTAAGCTTGGGGATGCTTGATACGTCTCCAACATATCTATAATTTTTGATTGCTCCATGCTATATTATCTTTTGTTTTGGACATTATTGGTCTTTATTATTCACTTTTATATTATTTTTGGGACTAACCTATTAACCGGAGGCCCATCCCAGAATTGTTGTTTTTTGCCTATTTTAGAGTTTCGCAGAAAAAGAATATCAAATGGAGTCCAAACGGAATGAAACCTTCGGGAACGTGATTTTCGGAATGAACATGATCCAGAGGACTTCGACCCTACGTCAAGAAAGCTACCAGGAAGCCACGAGGTAGGGGGGCGCGCCCTCCAGCCTCGTGGCTCCCCTGACGTATTTCTTCCTCCTATATATACCCATATACCCTAAAACCTTCGGGGAACAGAATAGATTGGGAGTTCCGCCGCCGCAAGCCTCTGTAGCCACCAGAAACCAATCAGGACCCTATTCCGGCACCCCGCCGGAGGGGGGAACCCTCACCGGTGGCCATCTTCATCATCCCGGCGCTCTCCATGACGAGGAGGGAGTAGTTCACCCTCGGGGTTGAGGGTATGTACCGGTAGCTATGTGTTTGATCTCTCTCTCTCTCTCGTGTTCTTGAGGTGATACGATCTTGATGTATCGCGAGCTTTGCTATTATAGTTGGATCTTATGATGTTTCTCTCCCTCTACTCTCTTGTAATGGATTGAGTTTTCCCTTTGAAGTTATCTTATCGGATTGAGTCTTTAAGGATTTGAGAACACTTGATGTATGTCTTGCGTGGGATACCCATGGTGACAATGGGGTATTCTATTGATTCACTTGATGTATGTTTTGGTGATCAACTTGCGGGTTCCGCCCATGAACCTATGCATAGGGGTTGGCACACGTTTTTGTCTTGACTCTCCGGTAGAAACTTTGGGGCACTCTTTGAAGTACTTTGTGTTGGTTTGAATAGATGAATCTGAGATTGCGTGATGCATATCGTATAATCATACCCACGGATACTTGAGGTGACATTGGAGTATCTAGGTGACATTAGGGTTTTGATTGATATGTGTCTTAAGGTGTTATTCTAGTACGAACTCTTGAATAGATCGATCCGAACGAATAACTTTGAGGTGGTTTCGTACCCTACCATAATCTCTTCGTTTGTTCTCCGCTGTTAGTGACTTTGGAGTGACTCTTTGTTGCATGTTGAGGGATGGTTATTTGATCCAATTATGTTATTATTGTTGAGAGAACTTGCACTAGTGAAAGTATGAACCCTAGGCCTTGGTTCCTATCATTGCAATACCGTTTGTTCTCACTTTTATCATTAGTTACCTTGCTGTTTTTATATTTTTCAGATTACAAAAACCTATATCTACCATCCATATTACACTTGTATCACCGTCTCTTCGCCGAACTGGTGCACCTATACAATTTACCATTGTATTGGGTGTGTTGGGGACACAAGAGACTCTTTGTTATTTGGTTGCAGGGTTGTTTGAGAGAGACCATCTTCATCCTACGCTTCCCATGGATTGATAAACCTTAGGTCATCCACTTGAGGGAAATTTGCTACTGTTCTACAAACCTCTGCACTTGGAGGCCCAACAACGTCTACAAGAAGAAGGTTGTGTAGTAGACATCAGGGGTTATGACCCGGGCAGGGGGAGTTCCAACTCCCCCATACCCATTCATTTGTCTCTCTCCCCGACACCTCTCTCTCTCCTTCTCAAGAACGGCGCCGGAGACCCTCACCGGATCTCCGTCTCTAGCCACTCTCCTCGGATTCCGACCGGTGGGATAGTTCCTCACCACTTCCTCTTGCCATGGAACAAGGTTTCTCCCCAAATCCCTCTCCTTTTGTTCGTTCTTTTTGTCTCTAGGTTTTTGGGGAGATGCATGTGTTCTTGAGATTTTAGGCCAAATCTATGCAAGAGTAGGATGTAGGAGAGTAGTGTAGCGTGGAAATTATACTTGATATGATGTCCCGTGGTAGATTCGATCAACCGTAGTACCGCCGAGTTTTCGCGGTTGTTGTCAGATTGAAAGTTCGGATCTTACGCCGTGCGGTACTACCGCACCTATGGTGCTGTACTACCGCGTGTCCGGTACTATAGCCCGTCAAGTGCGGTACTACCGCACAAGCCGTAGTACTAAAGTTATACTACCGCTCCAAGCCTCGGTACTACCGTACCTTCACACGGTACTACTGCGACTAGGAGCGGTACTAAAATTTTAGTACCGCGCAACTTGGCAGTACTACCGTTGTTGTCCCATCTTCCTCTTGGCAATTATCGCGTATGCTTTCTACTTGTTTCCTGTGTCTTACTGAGGTCTTTGCATTGATTCTTTTCGTTTTTCGTGTGTGTTTTGTGCTTTGTGTCTTAGGTGGTGGCTCCGGTGCTCCTGCTCGCCGTTCCAATCCCAGTCGTGACACTAGCTCCAAGCGTCTGCACAATCAAGATGAAGCTCCAGAGGGCTCCAGTGCCCCCAAGCGCAATGTCAAGTCCTCCGCTAGCAAGTACAAGGAACCCGCAAAGGGCATGGATGAGATCCCACTTTCTGAGTTCATCCCTCGAAGGCAAATCAACCCATATGTGAATGCTCGTGCTATCTTAAGAGGAAATGACTTGTTTTGGACCAAGCAACAGACTCTCATCTATCTGGATGTGATCAAGGCCAAGCAAAACACATATGTGGATGTTAAGTGGATTGACATGAATCACATGAGGCAGGACAAGCACCATGCTTACTTTGGAGAGGCTCTGGACTTGGTGGAGCAGTTTGGTATTGAACATGTGATCTCCTTCCACCTGGACTATGACCCTGAGCTTATTTGTCAGTTCTTTGCCTCAGTTCACTTTCACCCTGGGGAGGATCGAAGGATGACCTGGATGACCAATGGACGTCAGTTGACTGCTACCTGGAAGGATTTCATGGATCTGCTACAGGTTCCTGATGACGGGCTCACCACACCCGTAGGTGTTCTCCCTCATGCCAACCCTGAGTCCGCAAGCAAGAACAAGCTCCAGCAGTATTATGTTGAGAAGGTGCTTCCCAGTGACAAGTCGACGTGGGTGCTGAACCCATTTCTGGACATCATGTATCGCATCTTCCGCAACTCTCTCTCTTTCCTTGCATTGGCAACAAGGACAAGGTGCATGCCTATCTGGTGGATATGATGCTCCTGTGCGAGGAGGCGCGTGTGTCTCAGACTCAACCACTTGATGTCTCACATATCATGTGGTGTGAGCTTCGGTTCGTCGTGTTCAACCGCAAGGTACCTATCTACGGACCGTACCTGTTTCTGTTGATCTCCAAGACTTGGGAGAAGTTGTTCCCTGGTGATGAGTTCCTTGCTCCAGACTGGATTCGGCATGAGTCCATCAGTCTCCGTGTCAAGCCCAAGTGGGCCAACACTACTACTCGTGCTGAGGCGTCGGCTGCTAAGAGGGCTGTTGATGAGGAGGAGGCTGAGGCAGAGGATGTTGCTGAGGATCGTGCTGCTGGGTATACCCATCGTTCCTCTGAGCCCTTGTGGGCCAAGAAGCTGAAGGACAAGATGAAAACTCTGTTCTACATGCAGGCAAAGGGGCACTACAAGACTCACGTTGCTTCCAAGGAGAGTCGCCGCCGCGACAAGAGGATCATGAAGGTTTTTGGTGAGGCAGAATCCAGCGGGTCAGAGAGGCACATCACCCCGGAGGCAGAATGGATGGCGAAGCAAGCAAGGCTACAAGTGGACTGATTCTGAGGAAGACATCGAGGACACCGTCCCCACTGCCGAGTCTGACGGGGAGCGTTGGAGCGATTACTCTGCCTGAGCCACCCCTTGTGTGTAGGTGTCATCTCTGCCTTTTTGGTGTCTCGATGCCAAAGGGGAGAGAGTGTAGGGATTTGCGTGCTTGTGAGTCGTGTGTCGTGCTTGGTGTGTTTGCTTTATCGTTTGAACCTCGTTTTCTTTGGTTTGGTTTGCGCTTATGAGACTTATCCTTCATATGGTGTAAGACATATGCACTTTATCTTATCCTAGTGAGCTTATGATATATTGTGCTACTTATGTTACGCTCTTGTTTGCTATCTTGCTTAGTGTTATCATTACTATTACAAGATATGCCTTGTCTCTAAAATATAGGGGGAGTGTTGATCCTAGTATGTGTGCCGTGCAGTCCAAAGCACCTACCTAGATTGCACACATCTAGGGGGAGCCCGTCTATATTTTAGAGAGGACGGGTTTGCGTATGCTCTATATTACTTCCCGTTGTGAAAATCCTGTATTGTCATCAATCCACCAAAAAGGGGGAGATTGTAAGGGCATTTTTATCCCTTAGGTGTTTTGGTGATTGATGACAATGTGATTGCGGACTAATCGTGTGCATTGAGTTTCTCAGACTTTTCATCGCTAGGCACAAGACGGTTTGGTGCCCCTCGAAGACTAATGAAGACGGCGTTTTTCTACGTTTCTTTTCGGTGGACTTGAGTCATAGGAAAGCCATACTATTAAGAGGGGGTCCGCTTCGGAAAGGTTCGGGTGGAATCATCACATACACGTTTTCTTCCTTTGCACCACCTTTTCCCTTGCGCTTTGGAGCATCCTCCATTTTCCTCCTCTCTATGCAAAGAGTAGGATTCCTAAGTGTGGTTGTTCTGGGGCTTGCGGTAGTGCTGCTCTATGGACCAGTAGTACCGCAGGCCACTGCGGTAGTACCGCAAGCCCTTGCGGTAGTACCGTAGGTGCCCGCGGTAGTACCGCTCCTATGGAGCTGTACTACCGTGGCCTTAGACCGGACTCGGCTGCTCGTGCGGATGTAGGGGCGGATGTAATTTTTTACGTCCGCGCCCTACGCAGTAGTACCACCCCATGTGCGCAGTAGTACCGTGAGTCCTGGTCTCGCACAGTCTACACGAGCGGAAGTAGGGGCGGACTAGTTCCGCTCCCTGCGCGGTAGTACCGCACGCCATATGCGGTAGTACCGTGTCGGATTTTTGCATCGAGTGTTTTTCAGCGGAAGTTGGCACGGATGTATTTTTATTCATCCGCGCCCTTCTCAGGCCAGTCCTGACCTACCTTGCGGTAGTACCGCATGGGGGAGCGGTAGTACCGCGCCAGCGGCAGTACCGCCCTTCGCCTATGCGCGTCAGGCTTGTCCTCGCTTCTGCCGTGGCGGCGGTAGTACCATGAGGCCTTGCGGTAGTACCGCAAGCCTGGTGCGGTAGTACCGCAAGTCACGGGCTGGTTAGGTGGATAACGGTTGGATTTAGTTCTCGACTATATAAGGGGTGTCTTCTTCCTCTAGTTGACCACCTCTTCCAACCCTAAGCTCCATTGTTGCTCCAAGCTCCATTTTCGCCCGATCTCACTTCCTAGCCAATCGAACTTGTTGATTTTCTCGGGAGTGGTTGAGAAGGCCCTGATCTACACTTCTACCAAGAGAAATTTGATTCCCCCACTAATCCCTTACGGATCTTGTTACTCTTGGGTGTTTGAGCACCCTAGACGGTTGAGGTCACCGTGGAGCCATAGTCCATTGTGGTGAAGCTTCGTGGTGTCGTTGGGAGCCTCCAATTAAGTTGTGGAGATTGTCCCAACCTTGTTTGTAAAGGTTCGGTCGCTGCCTCCAAGGGCACCAATAGTGGAATCACAGCATCTCGCATTGTGTGTGGGCGTGAGGATAGTACGGTGGCCCTAGTGGCTTCTTGGGGAGCATTGTGCCTCCACACCGCTCCAACAGAGACGTACTTCCGCTCAAAGGGAAGGAACTTCGGTAACACATCCTTGTCTTCACCGGCTCCACTCTTGGTTATCTCGTGCCTTTACTTGTGCAAGCTTATTCATGATATATCTCTTGCTTGCTTGTGTGCTTGTTGTTGTTGCATCATATAGGTTGCCCACTTAGTTGCATATCTAGACAACCTACTTTGATGCAAAGTTTAAATTGGTAAAGAAAAGCTAAAAATTGTTAGTTGCCTATTCACCCCCCCCCCTCTAGTCAACTATATCGATCCTTTCACTCACCTTGATGCCGGAGCCCTCCTTCCCCAAGTTTGTGGCATACTTGCGGTTGGAGGAGCGCCGGATGAAGGGGGTCAAGAAGCATGTGTAGCACCACACCCTTGTCGCCGGCACTTCCCACGGCGACCCACCGCCAGCCGGCCCGTCCACACCGCGGCAACAGCCGCCGCCCCCCTTCCCGCCAGGATTCTTCCCCCTCCCACCTGCGCCCCCGCCCCTCCTGCTGCCCCCAGCAGCAGCTGTAGGGTGGCGGGTGGTGCGGCAACCGCCGCGGGGCGGCCGCAAGCAGTAGCAACAGGCGCGCGGGGGGGGGGGGGGGGGGGGGTGGGGGCTCGTCAGCAGCAGCAGGCCACCCCACCGCGGACTTACGGCACCAATCCATGGACGGGTGTCGTTCACGCATACTTGATGCCGGTCCCTTGGGCTCCCGCCCCGGGCATTCTTGGGCCCTGTCCGCCGAGCCACCAAGCGTACTTTGCCGGGCCCAGCGCCGCCCCTTACCCGGCATCGCCAGCCACGGGCGGCTATGGCGCCGCCCCCGCGCCTGCCTATGGCGGGTTCTACCCGCCCCAGGTGCCGCCGCCGTGGGATCCAGCCCTCCTCGCCGCCCTGCATTCGGCTCCGTCATCGAGTAATTATGGTGGCGGCGGTGACTGGTACATGGACTAGAGTGCCACTGCTCACATGATTGCTCATCCCAGTAACCTCTCGTCTTCCACTCTCGTTCATACTCCCACTCGCATCACCATTGGTAACGGTTCCTCTCTACCCATTACACATGTCGGTCATATGTCGTTTCCTTCCACCTCTACTCCTATTAACATGTCTAATGTTCTCATCTCTCCTGACTTAATTACCAACCTTGTCTCTGTTCGTCGCCTTGCTCATGAGAACCCTATTACTGTTGAATTTGACGATGTTGGCTTTTCTGTGAAGGACGCCCGTACACGGATGTGTTGGGGAACGTTGCAGAAAATAAAAATTTTCCTACAGTTTCACCAAGATCCATCTAGGAGTTCATCTAGCAACGAGTGATTAGATGCATCTACGTACCTTCTAGATCGCGAGCGGAAGCGTTCAAAGAACGGGGATGATGTAGTCGAACACGACGTGATTCAAATCACCGATGATCAAGCACCGAACGGACGGTGCCTCCGCGTTCAACACACGTACGGAACGGATGACGTCTCCTCCTTTCTTGATCCAGCAAGGGGGGAAGAGAGGTTGATGAAGATCCAGCAGCACGACGGCGTGGTGGTGGATGCAGGGCGTCACAGTAGCAGGGCTTCGCCTATACTACGAGAGAGAGACGTAACGGGGAGAGAGGAAGCACCAAAGGCTGTGGTATGAAATCCCTCCTCTCCCCCACTATATATAGGAGGGCCAAGGGGGGGTGCGCAGCCTAGGAGATCCAATCTCCTAGGTGCGGCGGCTAGGGGAGGGTTTCCCTCCCCCCCAAGGCACCTCGGGGTGCCTTCCACCACTTGGACTCCTCCGTGGTGGAAACCCTAGGCGCATGGGCCTAGTAGGGCTGGTGCCCTTGGCCCATGAAGGCCAAGGCGCACCCCCTACAGCCTATGTGGCCCCCCGGGACAGGTGGCCCCACCTGGTGGGCCCCCGGGACCCCTCCGGTGGTCCCGGTACAATACCGATAACCCCGAAACTTGTCCCGATGGCCGAAACAGCACTTCCTATATATAATTCTTTACCTCCGGACCATTCCGGAACTCCTCGTGACGTCCGGGATCTCATCCGGGACTCCGAACAACATTCGGGTTACTGCATATTCATATCTTCATAACCCTAGCGTCACCGAACCTTAAGTGTGTAGACCCTACGGGTTCGGGAGACAAGCAGACATGACCGAGACGACTCTCCGGTCAATAACCAACAGCGGGATCTGGATACCCATGATGGCTCCCACATGCTCCACGATGATCTCATCGGATGAACCACGATGTCGAGGATTAATCAACCCCGTATACAATTCCCTTTGTCAATCGGTATGTTACTTGCCCGAGACTCGATCGTCGGTATCCCAATACCTTGTTCAATCTCGTTACCGGCAAGTCACTTTACTCGTACCGTAATGCATGATCCCGTGATCAACCACTTGGTCACCTTGAGCTCATAATGATGATGCATTACCGAGTGGGCCCAGTGATACCTCTCCGTTATCCGGAGTGACAAATCCCAGTCTCGATCCGTGTCAACCCAACAGACACTTTCGGAGATACCTGTAATGCACCTTTATAGTCACCCAGTTACGTTGTGATGTTTGATACACCCAAAGCACTCCTACGGTATCCGGGAGTTACACGATCTCATGGTCAAAGGAAAAGATACTTGACATTGGAAAAGCTCTAGCAAACGAACTACACGATCTTTGTGCTATGCTTAGGATTGGGTCTTGTCCATCACATCATTCTCCTAATTATGTGATCCCGTTATCAATGACATCCAATGTCCATAGCCAGGAAATCATGACTATCTGTTGATCAACGAGCTAGTCAACTAGAGGCTTACTAGGGACATATTATGGTCTATGTATTCACACGTGTATTACGATTTCCGGATAATACAGTTATAGCATGAATAAAGACAATTATCATGAACAAAGAAATATAATAATAATGCTTTTATTATTGCCTCTAGGGCATATTTCCAACAGGATGGTACTCCACCGATGTGTTGGGTTTCGTAGTAATTTCAAAAAATTTCCTACGCACACGCAAGATCATGTGATGCATAGCAACGAGGGGGAGAGTCTTGTCTACGTACCCAACGCAGACCGACTGCGGAAGCGATGACACGACGTAGAGGAAGTAGTCATACGTCTTCACGATCCAACCGATCAAGCACCGAAACTACGGCACCTCCGAGTTCGAGCACACGTTCAGCTCGATGACGATCCCCGGACTTCGATCCAGCAAAGTGTCGGGGAAGAGTTCCGTCAGCACGACGGCGTGGTGACGATCTTGATGTACTACAGCAGCAGGGCTTCGCCTAAACTCCGCTACAGTATTATCGAGGAATATGGTGGCAGGGGGCACCGCACACGGCTAAGGAATAGATCACGTGGATCAACTTGTGTGTCTAGAGGTGCCCCCTGCCTCCGTATATAAAGGAGTAGAGGGGGGAGGCTGGCCGGCCAAGGAGGAGGGCGCAGGAGAGTCCTACTCCCTCTGGGAGTAGGATTCCCCCCCCCCCGAATCCTAGTCGGAATAGGATTCGCGGAGGGGGAAAAGAGGAGGAGGGGGCCGGCCACCTCTCCTAGTCCTAATAGGACTAGGGGAAGGGGGAGGCGCGCAGCCCATCTAGGGCAGCCCCTTCTCTTTTCCACTAAGGCCCACTATGGCCCATATAGCTCCCGGGGGGTTCTGGTAACCCTCCCGGTATTCCGGTAAAATCCCGATTTCACCCGGAACACTTCCGATATCCAAACATAGGCTTCCAATATATCAATCTTTATGTCTCGACCATTTCGAGACTCCTCGTCATGTCCATTATCACATCCGGGACTCTGAACAACCTTCGGTACATCAAAATGCATAAACTCATAATATAACTGTCATCGTAACCTTAAGCGTGTGGACCCTACGGGTTCGAGAACAATGTAGACATGATCGAGACACGTCTCCGGTCTAACCAATAGCGGGACCTGGATGCCCATATTGGCTCCTACATATTCTACGAAGATCTTTATCGGTCAGACCGCATAACAACATACGTTGTTCCCTTTGTCATCGGTATGTTACTTGCTCGAGATTCGATTGTCGGTATCCAATACCTAGTTCAATCTCGTTACCGGCAAGTCTCTTTACTCGTTCCGTAATACATCATCTCACAACTAACATATTAGTTGTAATGCTTGCAAGGCTTATGTGATGTGTATTACCGAGAGGGCCCAGAGATACCTCTCCGACAATCGGAGTGACAAATCCTAATCTCGAAATACGCCAACCCAACATCTACCTTTGGAGACACCTGTAATGCTCCTTTATAATCACCCAGTTACGTTGTGACGTTTGGTAGCACCCAAAGTGTTCCTCCGGCAAACGGGAGTTGCATAATCTCATAGTCATAGGAACATGTATAAGTCATGAAGAAAAGCAATAGCAACATACTAAAACGATCGGGTGCTAAGCTAATGGAATGGGTCATGTCAATCAGATCATTCAACTAATGATGTGACCTCGTTAATCAAATAACAACACTTTGTTCATGGTTAGGAAACATAACCATCTTTGATTAACGAGCTAGTCAAGTAGAGGCATACTAGTGACACTCTGTTTGTCTATGTATTCACACATGTATTATGTTTCTGATTAATACAATTCTAGCATGAATAATAAACATTTATCATGAAATAAGGAAATAAATAATAACTTTATTATTGCCTCTAGGGCATATTTCCTTCACGATGTGATAGCCTGGACGAGCTCTACCCGGTGCATCCTTCCGCTGCCACCACCACCCATCCAGCCGCCCTCGCCGCTAGTGTCGATCTTTGGCATGCCCGCCTCGGTCATCCCAACTCTATAGTTTTGCGTCAGATTCTTCAGAGTTTTTCATTCTCATGTAATAAGGTTGACGACCACACCTGTGAGGTCTGCGTCTCGGCAAGCATGTTCATCTTCCCTTTAGCGAGTCTACAAACATTTCCATTTTTCCGTTTCAGTTATTGCATAGTGATGTTTGGACGTCCCCGGTTGCGAGCAACACGGGTTATCTATACTATTTGGTGATATTGGATGTTTTTCCCATTATGTGTGGGCATTTCCTCTCCGTCGCAAGTATGATGCTCTTGCCACACTCACTGCTTTTTTACTCATGTGTCACCACACAGTTTGGTTGTCCTATTCTTGCCTTGCAAACTGACAACGGAAAAGAGTTTGACAACGTTGCCGCCCGCAATCTCCTTGCATCACAACAGAATGGTCGCGCCGAGCGCATCATCCGCACTCTTAATGACTATGTCCGCATGTTGCTCTTCCACTCCAACGTGCCTCCTTGGTTCTGGCCGGACGCTCTTGCGACCGCCAGCCTTCTCATTAACATCCGCCCGTGTCGTCATCGCAGAAACTATGCTCCTCACCATCTCCTCTTCGGTGCGGCTCCATCTTATGATGGTCTTTGCATTTTCGGGTGTCTCTGTTATCCTAGCACCGCGTCCACCACCCCGCACAAACTCGCTCCCCGGTCGGTTCCTTGCATCTTTGTCGGTTATCCTCCCAACACCAAAGGTTACCGGTGCTACGATCCAGTGTCCCACCGCGTCTTTACTTCATGGCACATGTACTTTGATGAGCTGGTGTTCCTGTTTCAGCAGGTACCGTCCTCCTCGGCATCTCCTGCGGTGCGGATCGCCCCTGCCACCACCTACGGCGAGTTGCCCCCCACACCGCACTGAGCACTGAGCCTGGCCCTGCCCGCGCTTTTGGAGTCCTCGGAGACCGGCTCGACCTCCTCCTCGCCAGTCCCCCTCTTGGCTCCGCCGGCTGCAGCCGCACCTCTCACCGGTGTGGTTACTCGGGCTCGGACTGGGACGTTTCGTCCTAGCACGCGCTACATCTCCGTCGAGTACGCGTGTGTCGCGTCTACCTCGGCCCCGTCTCCCCTCCCCACCTCCGCCCGCGCAGCCCTTCAGGATCCGAACTGGCTTGCTGCGATGCGTGAGGAGTTTGATGCCCTGCAGTGCAATCGTATGTGGCAGCTTGTCCCGCGGCATCCCCGTGCCAATGTTATCACTGGAAAGTGGGTTTTCCGCCACAAGACTCGCCCGAATGGTTCTCTTGAGCGCTACAAGGCACGTTGGGTGGTGCGCGGTTTCCGCCAGTGCGCCGACGTGGACTTCAGCGACACCTTCACCCCGGTTGTCAAACCGGGGATGATTCGCGCTGTTCTCCAGCTTGCCATCTCTCGCGCCTGGCCAGTTCACCAGCTCGAGGTGTCCAATGCTTTCTTGCATGGCCATCTCGACGAGCAGGTGTTTTGTCAGTAGCCCACTGGTTTCGTTGACATCGACTATCCGGACCACGTGTGCTTGTGAAGGAAATATGCCCTAGAGGCAATAATAAAGTTATTATTTATTTCCTTATATCATGATAAATGTTTATTATTCATGCTAGAATTGTATTAACCGGAAACATAATACATGTGTGAATACATAGATAAACAGAGTGTCACTAGTATGCCTCTACTTGACTAGCTCGTTAATCAAAGATGGTTATGTTTCCTAACCATGGACAAAGAGTTGTTATTTGATTAACGGGATCACATCATTAGGTGAATGATCTGATTGACATGACCCATTCCATTAGCTTAGCACCCGATCGTTTAGTATGTTGCTATTGCTTTCTTCATGACTTATACATGTTCCTATGACTATGAGATTATGCAACTCCCGTTTGCCGGAGGAACACTTTGTGTGCTACCAAATGTCACAACGTAACTGGGTGATTATAAAGGTGCTCTATAGGTGTCCCCAAAGGTACATGTTGGGTTGGCGTATTTTGAGATTAGGATTTGTCACTCCGATTGTCGGAGAGGTATCTCTGGGCCCTCTCGGTAATGCACATCACATAAGCCTTGCAAGCATTGCAACTAATGAGTTAGTTGTGAGATGATGTATTACGGAACGAGTAAAGAGACTTGCCGGTAACGATATTGAACTAGGTATTGAGATACCGACGATCGAATCTCGGGCAAGTAACATACCGATGACAAAGGGAACAACGTATGTTGTTATGCGGTCTGACCGATAAAAGATCTTCGTAGAATATGTAGGAGCCAATATGGGCATCCAGGTCCCGCTATTGGTTATTGACCGGAGACGTGTCTCGGTCATGTCTACATTGTTCTCGAACCCATAGGGTCCGCACGCTTAAGGTTACGATGACAGTTATATTATGAGTTTATGCATTTTGATGTACCGAAGTTTGTTCGGAGTCCCGGATGTGATCACGGACATGACGAGGAGTCTCTAAATGGTCGAGACATAAAGATTGATATATTGGAAGCCTATGTTTGGATATCGGAAGTGTTCCGGGTGAAATCGGGATTTTACCGGAGTACCGGGAGGTTACCGGAACCCCCCGGGAGGTATATGGGCCTTAGTGGGCTTTAGTGGAAGAGAGGAGAGGTGGCCAGGGCTGGGCCGCGCGCCCCCCCCCCCCCCTAGTCCGAATAGGACAAGGAGAGGGGGCCGGCGCCCCCCTTCCTTCTCTCTCTCCTCTTTCCCCCCTCCCGAATCCTATTCCAACTAGGAAAGGGGGGAATCCTGCTCCCAGAGGGAGTAGGACTCCTCCTGGCGCGCCCTCTCCTGGCCGGCCGCACCCCCCCCCCCTTTGATCCTTTATATACGGAGGCAGGGGCACCCCTAGACACACAAGTTGATCCACG
The DNA here is from genome assembly GCF_003073215.2 of Triticum urartu. NCBI lineage: Eukaryota > Viridiplantae > Streptophyta > Magnoliopsida > Poales > Poaceae > Triticum > Triticum urartu. The sequence goes on from NC_053023.1 coordinate 13,616,222, forward strand.
TGATCATATTCTTAGCCGTGTGCGGTGCCCCCTTCCACCATAGTCCTCGATAATATTGTAGCGGTGCTTAGGCGAAGCCCTGCGACGGTAGTACATCAAGATCGTCACCGAGCCGTCGTGCTGACGGAACTCTTCCCTGACACTTTGCTAGATTGGAGTCCGGGGATCGTCATCGACCTGAACGTGTGCTAGAACTCGGAGGTGCCGTAGTTTCGGTGCTTGATCGGTCGAGCCATGAAGACGTACGACTACATCAACCACGTTGTGCTAACGCTTCCGTTGTCGATCTACAAGGGTACGTAGATCCCACTCTCCCCTCTCGTTGCTATGCATCACCATGATCTTGCGTGTGCGTAGGAAAATTTTGAAATTACTACGTTCCCCAACAGTGGCATCCGAGCCTAGGTTTTATATGTTGATGTTATATGCATGAGTAGAACACAAGTGAGTTGTGGGCCATACAAGTCATACTGCTTACTAGGATGTCATACTTTGGTTCGGTGGTATTGTTGGACGAAGCGGCCCGGACCGACATTACGCGTACGCTTACGCGAGACCGGTTCTCCCGACGTGCTTTGCACAAAGGTGGCTACCGGGTGACAGTTTCTCCAACTTTAGTTGAACCGAGTGTGGCTACGCCCGGTCCTTACGAAGGTTAAAACAGCACCAACTTGACAAACTATCGTTGTGGTTTTGATGCGTAGGTAAGATTGGTTCTTGCTTAAGCCCGTAGCAGCCACGTAAAACTTGTAACAACAAAGTAGAGGACGTCTAACTTGTTTTTGCAGGGCATGTTGTGATGTGATATGGTCAAGACATGATGCTAAATTTTATTGTATGAGATGATCATGTTTTGTAACCGAGTTATCGGCAACTGGCAGGAGCCATATGGTTGTCGCTTTATTGTATGCAATGCAATCGCGCTGTAATGCTTTACTTTATCACTAAGCGGTAGCGATAGTCGGGGAAGCATAAGATTGGCGAGACGACAATGATGCTACGATGGAGATCAAGGTGTCGCGCCGGTGACGATGGTGATCACGACGGTGCTTCAAAGATGGAGATCACAAGCACAAGATGATGATGGCCATATCATATCACTTATATTGATTGCATGTGATGTTTATCTTTTATGCATCTTATCTTGCTTTGATTGACGGTAGCATTATAAGATGATCTCTCACTAATTATCAAGAAGTGTTCTCCCTGAGTATGCACCGTTGCGAAAGTTCTTCGTGCTGAGACACCACGTGATGATCGGGTGTGATAGGCTCTACGTTCAAATACAACGGGTGCAAAACAGTTGCACACGCGGAATACTCAGGTTATACTTGACGAGCCAAGCATATACAGATATGGCCTCGGAACACGGAGACCGAAAGGTCGAGCGTGAATCATATAGTAGATATGATCAACATAGTGATGTTCACCAATGAAACTACTCCATCTCACGTGATGATCGGACATGGTTTAGTTGATTTGGATCACGTAATCACTTAGAGGATTAGAGGGATGTCTATCTAAGTGGGAGTTCTTTAAGTAATATGATTAATTGAACCTAAATTTATCATGAACTTAGTACCTTATAGTGTCTTGCTTATCTATGTTTGATTGTAGATAGATGGCCCGTGCTATTGTTCCGTTGAATTTTAATGCGTTCCTTGAGAAAGCAAAGTTGAAAGATGATGGTAGCAATTACACGGACTGGGTCCGTAACTTGAGGATTATCCTCATTGCTGCATAGAAGAATTACGTCCTGGAAGCACCGCTGGGTGCCAGGCCTGCTGCTGGAGCAACACCAGATGTTATGAACGTCTGGCAGAGCAAAGGTGATGACTACTCGATAGTTCAGTGTGCCATGCTTTACGGCTTAGAATCGGGACTTTAACGACATTTTGAACGTCATGGAGCATATGAGATGTTCCAGGAGTTGAAGTTAATATTTCAAGCAAATGCCCGGATTGAGAGATATGAAGTCTCCAATAAGTTCTATAGCTACAAGATGGAGGAGAACAGTTCTGTCAGTGAGCATATACTCAAAATGTCTGGGTATAATAATCACTTGATTCAATTGGGAGTTAATCTTCCAGATGATTGCGTCATTGACAGAATTCTCCAATCACTGCCACCAAGCTACAAGAGCTTCGTGATGAACTATAATATGCAAGGGATGAATAAGACTATTCCCGAGCTCTTCGCAATGCTGAAAGCTGCGGAGGTAGAAATCAAGAAGGAGCATCAAGTGTTGATGGTCAACAAGACCACTAGTTTCAAGAAAAAGGGAAAAGGGAAGAAGAAGGGGAACTTCAAAAAGAATAGCAAGCAAGTTGCTACTCAAGAGAAGAAACCCAAACCTGGACCTAAGCCTGAAACTGAGTGCTTCTACTGCAAGCAGACTGGTCACTGGAAGCGGAACTGCCCCAAGTATTTGGCGGATAAGAAGGATGGCATGGTGAACAAAGGTATATGTGATATACATGTTATTGATGTGTACCTTACTAATGCTCGCAGTAGCACCTGGGTATTTGATACTGGTTCTGTTGCTAATATTTGCAACTCGAAACAGGGACTACGGATTAAGCGAAGATTGGCTAAGAATGAGGTGACGATGCGTGTGGGAAATGGTTCCAAAGTCGATGTGATCGCAGTCGGCACGCTACCTCTACATCTACCTTCGGGATTAGTATTAGACCTAAATAATTGTTATTTGGTGCCAGCTTTAAGCATGAACATTATATCCGGATCTTGTTTGATGCGAGACGGTTATTCATTTAAATCAGAGAATAATGGTTGTTCTATTTACATGAGTAATATCTTTTATGGTCATGCACCCTTAAGGAGTGGTCTATTCTTATTAAATCTCGATAGTAGTGACACACATATTCATAGTGTTGAAGCCAAAAGATGCAGAGCTGATAATGATAGTGCAACTTATTTGTGGCACTGCCGTTTGGGTCATACCGGTATAAAGCGCATGAAGAAACTCCATACTGATGGGCTTTTGGAACCACTTGATTATGAATCACTTGGTACTTGCAAACCGTGCCTTATGGGTAAGATGACAAAAACACCGTTCTCTGGTACTATGGAGAGAGCAACAGATTTGTTAGAAATCATACATACAGATGTATGTGGTCCGATGAATGTTGAGGCTCGTGGCGGATATCGTTATTTTCTCACCTTCACAGATGACTTAAGCAGATATGGGTATATCTACTTAATGAAACACAAGTCTGAAACGTTTGAAAAGTTCAAAGAATTTCAGAGTGAAGTTGAAAATCATCGTAACAAGAAAATAAAATTCCTACAATCTGATCTTGGAGGAGAATATTTGAGTTACGAGTTTGGTATACATTTGAAACAATGTGGAATAGTTTCGCAACTCACGCCACCCGGAACACCACAGCGTAGTGGTGTGTCCGAACGTCGTAATCGTACTTTACTAGATATGGTGCGATCTATGATGTCTCGTACTGATTTACCGCTATCGTTTTGGGGATACGCTCTAGAGACGGCCGCATTCACGTTGAATAGGGCACCATCAAAATCCGTTGAGACGACGCCTTATGAACTGTGGTTTGGCAAGAAACCAAAGTTGTCGTTTCTGAAAGTTTGGGGCTGCGATGCTTATGTGAAAAAGCTTCAACCTGATAAGCTCGAACCCAAATCGGAGAATGTGTCTTCATAGGATATCCAAAGGAAACTATTGGATACACCTTCTATCACAGATCCGAAGGCAAGACTTTTGTTGCTAAATTCGGAAACTTTCTGGAGAAGGAGTTTCTCTCGAAAGAAGTGAGTGGGAGGAAAGTAGAACTTGACGAGGTAACTGTACCTACTCCCTTATTGGAAAGTAATACATCACAGAAACCTGTTTCTATGACACCTACACCAATTAGTGAGGAAGCTAATGATAATGATCATGAAACTTCAGAACAAGATACTACTGAACCTCGTAGATCAACCAGAGTGAGATCCGCGCCAGAGTGGTACGGTAATCCTGTTCTGGAAGTCATGCTACTAGATCATGATGAACCTACGAACTATGAAGAAGCGATGGTGAGCCCAGATTCCGCAAAATGGCTTGAAGCCATGAAATCTGAGATGGGATCCATGTATGAGAACAAAGTATGGACTTTGGTTGACTTGCCCAATGATCAGCAAGCAATTGAGAATAAATGGATCTTCAAGAAGAAGACTGACGCTGACGGTAATATTACTGTCTACAAAGCTAGACTTGTCGCAAAAGGTTTTCGGCAAGTTCAAGGGATTGATTACGATGAGACCTTCTCACCCGTAGCGATGCTTAAGTCTGTCCGAATCATGTTAGCAATTGCCGCATTTTATGATTATGAAATTTGGCAGATGGATGTCAAAACTGCATTCCTGAATGGATTTCTGGAAGAAGAGTTGTATATGATGCAACCAGAAGGTTTTGTCGATCCAAAGGGAGCTAACAAAGTGTGCAAGCTCCAGCGATCCATTTATGGACTGGTGCAAGCCTCTCGGAGTTGGAATAAACGCTTTGATCGTGTGATCAAAGCATTTGGATTTATAAAGACTTTTGGAGAAGCCTGTATTTACAAGAAAGTGAGTGGGAGCTCTGTAGCATTTCTGATATTATATGTGGATGACATACTACTAATTGGAAATGATATAGAATTTCTGGATAGCATAAAGGGATACTTGAATAAGAGTTTTTCAATGAAAGACCTCGGTGAAGCTGCTTACATATTAGGCATTAAGATCTATAGAGATAGATCAAGACGCTTAATTGGACTTTCACAAAGCACATACCTTAACAAAGTTTTGAAGAAGTTCAAAATGGATCAAGCAAAGAAAGGGTTCTTGCCTGTGTTACAAGGTGTGAAGTTGAGTCAGACTCAATGCCCGACCACTGCAGAAGATAGAGAGAAAATGAAAGATGTTCCCTATGCTTCAGCCATAGGCTCTATCATGTATGCAATGCTATGTACCAGACCTGATGTGTGCCTTGCTATAAGTCTAGCAGGGAGGTACCAAAGTAATCCAGGAGTGGATCACTGGACAGCGGTCAAGAACATCTTGAAATACCTGAAAAGGACTAAGGATATGTTTCTCGTTTATGGAGGTGACAAAGAGCTCATCGTAAATGGTTACGTTGATGCGAGCTTTGACACTGATCCGGACGATTCTAAATCGCAAACCGGATACGTGTTTACATTAAACGGTGGAGCTGTCAGTTGGTGCAGTTCTAAACAAAGCGTCGTGGCGGGATCTACGTGTGAAGCGGAATACATAGCTGCTTCGGAAGCAGCAAATGAAGGAGTCTGGATGAAGGAGTTCATATCTGATCTAGGTGTCATACCTAGTGCATCGGGTCCAATGAAAATCTTTTGTGACAATACTGGTGCAATTGCCTTGGCAAAGGAATCCAGATTTCACAAGAGAACCAAGCACATCAAGAGACGCTTCAATTCCATCCGGGATCTAGTCCAGGTGGGGGACATAGATATTTGCAAGATACATACGGATCTGAATGTAGCAGACCCGTTGACTAAGCCTCTTCCACGAGCAAAACATGATCAGCACCAAGGCTCCATGGGTGTTAGAATCATTACTGTGTAATCTAGATTATTGACTCTAGTGCAAGTGGGAGACTGAAGGAAATATGCCCTAGAGGCAATAATAAAGTTATTATTTATTTCCTTATATCATGATAAATGTTTATTATTCATGCTAGAATTGTATTAACCGGAAACATAATACATGTGTGAATACATAGACAAACAGAGTGTCACTAGTATGCCTCTACTTGACTAGCTCGTTGATCAGAGATGGTTAAGTTTCCTAACCAATGGACAAAGAGTTGTTATTTGATTAACGGGATCACATCATTAGGTGAATGATCTGATTGACATGACCCATTCCATTAGCTTAGCACCCGATCGTTTAGTATGTTGCTATTGCTTTCTTCATGACTTATACATGTTCCTATGACTATGAGATTATGCAACTCCCGTTTGCCGGAGGAACACTTTGTGTGCTACCAAACGTCACAACGTAACTAGGTGATTACAAAGGTGCTCTACAGGTGTCTCCAAAGGTACATGTTAGATTGGCGTATTTCGAGATTAGGATTTTTCACTCCGATTGTCGGAGAGGTATCTCTGGGCCCTCTCGGTAATGCACATCACATAAGCCTTGCAAGCATTGCAACTAATGAGTTAGTTGTGAGATGATGTATTACGAAACGAGTAAAGAGACTTGCCGGTAACGATATTGAACTAGGTATTGAGATACCGACGATCGAATCTCGGGCAAGTAACATACCGATGACAAAGGGAACAGCATATGTTGTTATGCGGTCTGACCGATAAAATATCTTCATAGAATATGTAGGAGCCAATATGAGCATCCAGGTTCCGCTATTGGTTATTGACCGGAGACGTGTCTCGGTCATGTCTACATTGTTCTCGAACCCGTAGGGTCCGCACGCTTAAGGTTTCGATGATAGTTATATTATGAGTTTATGCATTTTGATGTACCGAAGTTTGTTCGGAGTCCCGGATGTGATCACGGACATGACGAGGAGTCTCTAAATGGTCGAGACATAAAGATTGATATATTGGAAGCCTATGTTTGGATATCGGAAGTGTTCCGGGTGAAATCGGGATTTTACCGGAGTACCGGGAGGTTACCGGAACCCCCCGGGAGGTATATGGGCCTTAGTGGGCTTTAGTGGAAGAAAGGAGAGGTGGCCAGGGCTGGGCCGCGCGCCCCTCCCCCCCTAGTCCGAATAGGACAAGGAGAGGGGGCCGGCGCCCCCCTTCCTTCTCTCTCTCCTCTTTCCCCCCTCCCGAATCCTATTCCAACTAGGAAAGGGAGGAATCCTACTCCCAGAGGGAGTAGGACTCCTCCTGGCGTGCCCTCTCCTGGCCGGCCACACCCCCCCCCCTTTGATCCTTTATATACGGAGGCAGGGGGCACCCCTAGACACACAAGTTGATCCACGTGATCATATTCTTAGCCGTGTGCGGTCATTCCACCATAGTCCTCGATAATATTGTAGCGGTGCTTAGGCAAAGCCCTGCGATGGTAGTACATCAAGATCGTCACCACGCCGTCGTGCTTACGGAACTCTTCCCCGACACTTTGCTGGATCGGAGTCCGGGGATCGTCATCGAGCTGAACGTGTGCTAGAACTCGGAGGTGTCGTAGTTTCGGTGCTTGATCGGTCGGGCCGTGAAGACGTACGACTACATCAACCACGTTGTGCTAACGCTTCCGTTGTCGATCTACAAGGGTACGTAGATCACACTCTCCCCTCTCGTTGCTATGCATCACCATGATCTTGCGTGTGTGTAGGAAAATTTTGAAATTACTACGTTCCCCAACAGCTTGCTCTCCCGTTCTCTTTACGGGTTGAAGCAGGCGCCTCGGGCCTGGTACCAGCGGATCACGGCCTTCCTTCAGCAGCAGGGGTTCCAGTCCACACGGTCTGATGCCTCCCTATTTGTTTATCACCAGGGTGCCGCCACCGCGTACCTTCTCATGTACGTCGATGACATCATCCTGACTGTGTCCTCGCCAGCGCTACTTCAGCAGATCACAGCTCGCCTCAGCACCGAGTTCGCCCTCAAGGACTTGGGGGCTCTCCACTACTTCCTCGGCATCGAGGTTGTCCGCCGTGCCACTGGCTTCTTCCTGCATCAGCAGAAGTATGCCTACGAGCTTCTGGAGCGAGTCGGCATGCTTAACTGTAAATCTGCTTTCACACCTGTCGACACGAAGGCTAAGGTGTCCGTCGTCGATGGCTCTCCGGCGTCCGACGCTCCCTTCTACCACTCCATCGTCGGTGCTCTTCAGTACCTCACACTGACGCGTCCAGATATCCAGTATGATGTCCACTAGGTGCCTCCACATGCATTCTCCTCGTGACACTCATTGGGCTCTGGTGAAACGTATTCTCTAGTATATACGTCGCACCACAGCTATGGGTCTCACCCCGACGGCATCACCCGACACCAGCCTCGTCGCCTACTCCGACGCCGACTGGGCTGGGTGTCCCGACACTCGGTGCTCCACTTCCAACTATTGCGTCTACCTCGGACCCTCTCTGATTTCGTGGTTGTCTAAACGACAACCCACGGTCTCACGATCGAGCGCCGAGGCCGAGTACAGGGCAGTGGCCAATGCCGTCGCGGAGTGCTCCTGGCTACGACAGCTTCTTCAGGAGTTGCTATGTGAGGTTCCCAGGGCCACGCTTGTCTACTGCGACAACGTCTCGGCGGTCTACCTCGCTGACAACTTTGTCCATCATCATCGGACGAAGCATATTGAGTTCGACATTCACTTCGTTCAGGAGCATGTCGCACTTGGTCGTGTTCGAGTTTTGCTTGTGCCCGATCAGCAGTTCGCCGATGTTATGACAAAGGGACTACCCACCTCGACTTTCGAGGGCTTTCGGTCCAGTCTTCGCGTCAGCGGCGACGCTTCGACTGCGCGGGGGGGAGGGGGGGTGGGAACATGTGTACACATACGTGCCCGCGGGCGTATACGTGGCAGGATTTGCTAAGTCCGGCCCTAGATGCTATTAGTGGTTGTTTGGATATCAAGTTTATAGAGAATTAGTTTTAGTTAACCTTGATTTCTGGCGTAACAATCTAAAAACTTGTTTGAATTGTGTAACCGAATCGTAGATATAGAAAACTGAGTTCTGTAAAACCCAAAATTCCCAGCTTATAGAAAAACGACCATTTGACTTCTTTTGTATAAATCAGTTTTCTAAGTACGGCGGCGGCGAAGTAATTGAACGCGACACACCACAAGCACCGGGACGTCCTATGCGCGCACGGGTGAGGCGATGCCTAAAGTTGCCGCGATGAGCTCGCCGCTCGGGGCCCGGACGTGGCCGTCGTTGCGAGCAGCCCCTCACCGTCTGGCATGGCGAGGCAGGAGCAACCACGGAGCGCAGGTTGCATTGGCAGACGTGCTCCTCTTCCTGCGGACGACGGCTACAATCTGACCTTCCCAGCCGCTACGCTCCACGAGCGAGCAGGGGCCTGGCCCCCCCTATCGATCGAGTAATTTCCGTAACAGCTGCCAGTAATTAACAGTGACATCACGTGTTGCAATGCGTGACAATAATGCCAAGGCCGTTGCAGCGAGGAGGCCATGATCGCTCGGCGGACAAAAATCCGGCGAGACGCCTCACGATCGGGGCACGAATGCTACACATCCAGATCGACTGAAAGGGAATTCTGAGGAAGCTGTTGTGTCATGCCGTGTCTGTTCTTTCTTATTTTTCCCATCGAATTCCATATACTTATTTCTTTATCTAATATTAATTAAAGGGAGGAAGCTTTCATAGTTCTTTATATGTCATTTTTTTATATCCGTTGATTTTATGTTAGTCATAAAAATTGACCGCTTAGATTTAAAAGAGTTGTAGTCACGTTTGAAAAAAAAAAGAAAAAAAAGCCAGCACGAGAGCGACGGACAATGGCGTGTTAGACTCAAACTGGCAACATACGTACATAATTCTTACTTTTATAACCAGCTAAGCTAGCTGGCCTACGTGTATAAATACAAGTTGTGCTCTATTTATACATCATGCCACTCCCTAGAAAAGCATCTGCCCCGTCGAGGCTAACGCTAACCCTCCCGCTCTGCCGACTAGCCGCTGCGTCGCAATACTAGCAGTCGCCGGCAAGTGTGAGATCGCAGCGCCGCGCCGGCAGCACGGACAAAGTGTTGCGTCGCAGCACCGGCAGCCTACGACGAGCACTGTCGCAACGCCGGCAGCACCGACGCATGGAGCTTGGGGTCGACGCGTGCAGCGCGTCCATGGGCCATGGCGGATGTGCCTCTCTACATCGACGTGAGTGCTGCATTGCAGTGTCAGCAGCACCGATGAGACAATGAGCGCCTGCAGTGGTGGACAAGAGTTGCGGCAGGCGCACGAGGTGGTCGATGCGCAACATCACCGGAGTTGTAGTGGCCCTGTCGGCCCCCCATCACGGTTGTCGCCACAGCTGTGGGAGAAACTTCAACGCAGCACCCGTCGCTTGGCCATCCTTGTATTGGAGTGGCGACGCCCATCCCAGCACGGTGACGCCTCTCCATAACGGACGGTCCCATATTGTAGTGTAACCCGGCATTGCAATGGCACATCGACGCAGCAGCGGTGGCGCTTCAGCGGGGCTCCGGCGACGACGTCAGCAGCTTACAACAGCGCGTACACCCATGCTTGCGACAGCGTCCACGGCGCCACTGGAGCACCAGTGGCTGAACCCTTGCTGGAGTTCGTGCTCGGGTTTGCAGCAGCCGAGCCCCGGCCTTGCAGCGCCGGTGGCCGGGATGGGCAGCAGCCCTGCTCCGTCCCTCGTAGCATCGGTGGCCTGCTATGTCCTCCCACTGGCGAACGTCACCAACTCGGAACAGATTTTTTATTGTTGTGTCCGACCATGGGTGCCTGGCTCATGCCCTTCTTTTCCAAAAAAAAGCTCCGGCACGCGACTGAATCCCTGATTCAATACAAATTCGAAATTGCCATGTCCTTCGAATCTCGCCGGAACGGCGTCGCCGAGGGAGTGCCTTGGGCTGAAGCCCAGTACCATACTATCATCTAATACGCCATGGATTTCAATTTGTGGGAGGGGCGATCTTGGGCATACAGCGTCGCCGACAAGAACAAGAAGCTTCAAGACCTCTCACGGGGCGGCGCTGGGATACGTCCATTGGATGTGCAGGTGACAGGGGAGAGAAAATGGTGCATCACTGCAGTTTCCAGCATTGCATGGTCCGTCCCTTGGCCTAAATTGACACATGAGGCACTAGGACGTGACTGGTAGATATGCGAGCGATGGGAGAGAAGTTGGTGCAACGATGTACGATAGCGGCGCAGGGCAGTGTTGCAGCAATACGCGAGCGACGGCGGTGGAGGGAGAAGGACGGTGGTGCAGGTGTGTAGCAGTCCGTTTGGACGGCGAGATGTGTGCCAATGTTGGAGTCAGTTCGGTGCAGAGGCCGACGTTGCAGGGTGCTGCTGTGGAGAGAGTAATAGGGAACAGTAGCATTAAAACGGAAATTAGATAAACTGAGGCTGCTGCTCTGTGCATTCATTGCTGTTGCTGCGTGTTCTCTCGGGAGAGAAGAAAGAGAGGTAGAGAGAAAGTGAGAGGGTGTGCTTCTAAGGGCATCTCCAGCCGTTGGCCTCCTAGGGGGCGCCTAAAATCGCCGTCTGGGGGTGAGCCGGCGCAAAAATTGGGCCTGGAGGCGAGTTGGTCCCCAGCCGCCGGCTCCAGAGCCGCCCCCAGGCGTGTTTTAAAATAAAAAAAGTTCGGCATAGTTCTGCGAAGTTCGGCTTAAACACGATGAATTTCGGCCAAACACGATATATTTCGGCACATTTCGGCGAAGTTCGCGGATTTTCATTACATAGCACATATTTATAAATTAATCTAAAGAAAAAATTGGCTGAAGTCGCCGCCGTCGCCGCCATCGTCGTCGTCGGCCTTCTCCTCCTTGACGCGGGCGCCCCTGCTGGACCCCTGCCCGGCGTCGCCATGGCGGACTGGTGGCGGCGCATCGTCGTTGGGGGAAGCGTTGGCCGCCGCCTCGTCTCCGGGGAAGCGTTCTGCCATGGCGACGGGCTCGGGAGAGGTAGAGAGATAGAGGGAGGGGCTGGGCGGCCGCGCTCGGGAGAGGTAGGGAGAGGGAGGGGCTGGACGGCGGCGAGGGGCGGGGCTGGTGTGGGCACAGGCGAGTGGAGGCCACCGGCTATATAGCCGCGCCACGCCCATGTGTACGCGTGCGAGGGAGGGGAGGCGCCGGCACGCCGTCCCGTGACGCGCCGCCCGTGAATCAATGGCAAGGCTGACCGGCGGCAGCCTTGGCATTGATTCCCCGCGGGAACCGAGGCTGTTGGGGAAGACGAGGCGTTGTGTCGCTGATGCAGCTGGCCCGCGGCTTTTTCGCACCAAAACAGCTCGCCCCGACGCCCCCGGACGCCCCCCAGCGCGCCGGGTTCGGCCTGGGTCCACCGGCACTGTTTTCGGCCCAGGCCGGCGAAAATCGGGCTCCTGGGCCATTTTTTCGGCGCCGGCGCGAAAAAATCGCCTGGGGAGGCCTTTCTGGGGCCGCGGCTGGAGATGCCCTAAGTATATTTTGGTTGTCGTAACAGTTTATAATTTATGCATGGTTGATTGCTTGATGCTACTGTTGATTATTGATTGTTAGATTATATAATGTTAAAATATAGGGGTTGAGATTTAGGAGTGTTACTGATGTTTTTTTTCTCCTGTTGTAATGCACGACATATGTCCTATTATTAAAACAGGATTATGGGCATTCAACGTTGCATATTGGAAGCTCAACTATGTCAATAAAATCATGTAATCAATTGTCATTCTGGTACCCATTATTTTCTTTTTGCTAAAATATTGTGGTGTTTACTCAATAGCGAAGCACGGCCCGCAGGTCAAACAATGCATACATACCCCCCCCCCCACCTCAAAAAAAGAATAATGCATCTATTTGTTAGAATTTTTGCAAAGATGGTCATCTTGAAAGATTTCTTCTTCATGTTAGGGGTACTTTACTATACTTATTGTTTCCTTAGAGAAATTTCAATAATTTGATTAGGAGTGTTGAAGTGCGATGAACTTTTATCCGGTTGCAATGCACGCAATTAATTAGCCTTTATTACTCGGATGATATTTATTCCGCCATGATGGTTGATAAATAGATGAAAGTTTTTCCATTAAAAAATTTTGTCAATCAGATCAATTTACTCGTAATCATACCCCATGTCCGAAACTTTACGTCATGATCCTCAAATGATACTTTTTTGTCATCAGTGATCTTTGCCTTGAGACATAGTTCAGCCAACCGTGGTTCATAAAAACTGGAATTTTCTCCCGTCGCAACGCACAGGCATTTTTGCTAGTTAACAGAAAAAGTAACAAAAACTGGTTTTGCTAAAAATCCTCTAAAAACTGGTTTTCCAAAATCTCACGTCTATTTGTTGTCATCCAAACAACACCTGAATCTTCCATCCACCCCACACATACCTACTTTTAACTAGTTTGGCTAAATCATGGGCAGCACAATTAGTCTCTCAGCATGCCAAAAAATGATATGCGGGAAATCACATGCAAGGTGATATATGTCATAAAAAATTGCCGCTGATAGACCGAAAGAGCAACTTCCATTCTTCATTTCTCTATCATCTCGATGTTGTTGGAGTTCACCTCTATGCGGTTACACCCGACTGTAGTTGCCAAATTGGGAGCCATAAGCGCATCTCCGCACCAATCGGTTTCCCCGTTTTCTGCCACGACGAATCTACCATTCGAATCTCTGATGACAACGTCATACGAGCCCTTAGTAAGTCTGGTTCAAAAGCCTCATCCACGTTTAGTCTCACATAGTTTCTCCTTGGTCTTTCCTAGTCATGTCGGTTGATCGTTGTCTTCGCATCGCTCCTCATAATATAGTTAGCAACCAAAGCTGTGATTGCCATTGCTATGAACTCAGGTTCCTGGACCTTTTCATTATGCACTAACTTTCTCCTCTCCCACTATAAATACCAGGAACCAATAGCAATTGTTTCTGTTGAATTTTCAAATCGAGGACCACACATTCTTCAGCTGGTTGTAGCAATAAATATTCTAGCACAACTTCTCCCACATGATCCACAACGCATGCTTTATCAATAGCAAAGTCCAAACCTTGTAACTGCCATACAGTACCTCTTTAGCTTTTGCACAAGTGAATAACATGTGTTTGGTATCCTTTGCTCCTATACCGCATGTAGGACATTACCCAGTGACTTTTATATGTCTGTTAGCCAAAGTCACCCGACATGGTAGCGATCCTAACAAAGTTCGCCAGAGAAATTTTTAAACCTTGGCAGGACAGCTTAATCTCCAGATCATCCCCCATATTGATGAATTCCATGAGGGCCCGACTGTATTTTCAGGCAACGGAATCGCAAGGATTCGCGCCACATCAACTTGCCAGCATGTTTGGGAAACCAACACTTCATCCCAACGACTTATAACAGGGTCAATAAAATCACTTACTTTTGATAGTAAATTGCATAATGAATATTTTTAAATAATACTTAACATTTTCTATTGGCATGTTAAATATTTTTGAAATAGATGACGAATATTTATAAAAATGCATGAACACATTTAGAAAAGAATATTGACTAATGCTTACATTTTTTAGAAACAAAATACGAAAATGAAAAAGAAAACTGGACAAAACGACAGAAAAAAATGTTAAGAAAATTGTAGGAACGGCAGCTCATATAACTGGCGGGTGCATCGCACAGATTTTTTTGTTTGTTTTTGAGACAAACCACACAGCTGGTAGTATACTCGAACAATACTCTTTTTTTTTAGGGCTACTCGAACAATACTCGAAAAGGAGCAGCAGCACCGAACAAAAAAACTGCCCAAAACATCTGGCCCAACACAACTCGAAAAGGCACAAAGCAAAGACAAAAAAAGGGGCCAGCCCAAAAAGCCAGAAGAGACAATGGCGGGGACATGGGCTGGACCTAAACGAAAAAAAATGACGCAAGCCGACTGAGACCTACTGACCTAGGCAGACTCTGGCCACTGCCCTTGCTGGTGGTGGCCTGTGTTCACACCGCACCATACGCGCGTTCACACTGCTGCATACCCTTCTCCCTCCCACCCCAGGCAGCAAGACATCCATCGATGGATCCGCCGATGCCGAGGTCCCTTGTGTTTCCGTCGATCGATCGGCCGGTGCCGGCGGCCGTCCTCTCCATGGATCTCCCGTTGGAGGTGGCTTTCCGGGCCATGGCGCGCGCCGTGGAGCAGTTCAACTCCTTCGGTGAGAAGCAGGCCAAGCGTCTCATGGTCGCCGGCGCCGGGGGCGGCAAGCTGCGGGAGGTGGCGACCCAGCTGGAGCAGATCCGCGAACTGCTCTGGGGCGTCGACGACGGGAGGAGCTCTCCGGCGGCGGCGGAGTCCTTCTACGGCATCGACGATCTGATCGATGAGATGGAGTACCACAGGCTCGCCTTCCACCTCGAAGCCTCCCCAAATACAAATCCAAAGGTCAGCAATCCCCTCACTTCTGCCCTCAGGCTGGGCAGGCGATTCCTTAGCAGCAGCAGCAGCAGCAGCAGCAGCGATGGGGCGTCCCGCTCCCGGTGGTTCCTCAAGGATCTGGATTCCGTCGCAACCACTCTGGCCACTCTGCTCAACCAATTCCAAGGATCCAGTCTGCCGCTTGCCGTCTCGGATGCGGCGCCTCAGGACAACAAGGTGTTTGGCCGCAGCAGGGAGCTCAATGACATCGTGCAAATGCTGACAGAGCCGATGCCATCCCACACCACTGGCTGCAAGATAATCTCCATTGTTGGCTTCGGCGGTTTGGGCAAGACCACGCTCGCCCAGTCGGTCTACGACCACATCGGGGTTAAGGGCCACTTTGATCTTACAGCATGGGCACATGTCTCCGCCAAGCCTGACAGACTGGAACTAGCAAATCAGATACTGTGTTCGGCAAGCCCAACCTACCGTGGATCCATTGACAAAGATGCCACCTTCGGAGCTCTTCAGTCGCAACTCACTCAACTTCTGGCATCCAAGAGAGTCCTGCTTGTTCTCGATGATGTGTGGGATGTGGCCCAAGATACATGGCAAGAACTCCTCATTCCTCTTAAATCTGCCCAAAGTGGGAGCAGAATTATTGTGACCACCCGAACACCAAAGGTTGCTGACATGCTTGGTGCATCTCACACCTACCACCTGAATCCACTGGGCATCGAAGATTGTTGGTCCTTGTTCCACCGATATGCTTTTGGGGGCTGGAGCACACATGATTCCAGTGATGAACTTGAGCAGATTGGGAGGGTGATTGTTGCTAAAGTCGACGGATTGCCTTTGGCTGTCAAGGTGCTGGCAGGACTGCTTGGAGCTACAAAGAGCACTAAGTACTGGCGTATTATCTCGGAAAAACAATTTTCCGGAGATGCCACTCTCTCCTCGCTGCGTTTGAGCTACAGTTACCTGCCAGGACGACTCAAGCAATGCTTTGCATTCTGCAGCATATTTCCCAGGAACTGGAAGTTTGACCAAAGAACCATGATCCGCCTTTGGATGGCCAATGGTTTTATACAGTCCCAAACCGACACTGGTAAAAGGATGGAGGATCTGGGCACAGATTATTTCAATGCTCTCCTATCTCGGTCATTCTTCCAAACTCTTAGGCAGGGCCCTCGCACACACTGTATCATGCATGACCTGATCCATGATCTTGCAGTGTCAGTTTCAACCAATGATTGCTTTCAAATTGAGCCTGGCATGAC
This sequence comes from Triticum urartu, assembly GCF_003073215.2. Classification (NCBI taxonomy): domain Eukaryota; kingdom Viridiplantae; phylum Streptophyta; class Magnoliopsida; order Poales; family Poaceae; genus Triticum; species Triticum urartu. Next base: position 13,632,561 of record NC_053023.1, read on the forward strand.
CCGTTCTATCCCCTCAACGGTGCGCCATATCTCGGTCACTACGGATGGCGTACAAGACATCAATGCTGCCATCAACATGCTACCGAAAAAGCTGCGCACCTTGTTAGTTCTGAGAACTCGTTCTTTCTCCTCATATTGTCTTCAAGGAGACTTCTTAGCAAAGCTCAAGACTTTGCGGGTGCTTGATATTAGCCACTCTGACTACACTGAATTGCCAAGATCCATTTCCTGCTTAATCCATCTCCGTTACCTGTCCTTGTGTCGGACCATTCGGAGTCTTCCAGAGTCGACAAGCAAGCTGCTCCAGCTACAAACGTTGCACTTTACAGACAGGTGTTCCCTTGATAAGCTTCCAGCAGGAATAAGTAGGCTTGTAAAGTTGCGGCACCTTGGAATCGACATGAAGTACATTGCACAGGTGCCAGGCATTGGTCGGCTTATTAATCTGCAGGGATCTGTTGAGTTCTGTGTTAAAAAGGGGGGAGGGCATGCCTTGCAGGAGCTGAATGGCATAAACGGTCTCCATGGCCAACTAAAAATTAAAGGCCTTGACAATGTTTTGAGCAAGGATGAAGCCACCAAGACCGACATGAAAAGAAAAGAGAATCTCAGGGCGCTGAGACTGGAATGGAGTTCAGCTAGTAGAATTCTCACCCCTGTGACTGACTATGAAGTACTAGAAAACCTACAGCCACATCAAAACTTGAAGGAACTTCACATTGTGAGGTATCTTGGCGCAACAGCTCCAAGTTGGTTACAGTATGCTGCGCTGAGGGAGCTGCAATCCTTGCACCTTGTTAATTGCAGGAGCTTGGGCGTTCTACCTCCACTGGGGCTCCTGCCGTCACTCCAACAATTACACATGAAGGAGCTGTGCACAGTTAAACGAATTGGACATGAGTTCTATGGTACAGTTGACTTGTCATTTCCATCCCTGAAGGTTCTTGTGTTTGATGACTTTCCCAGCTTGGTTGAGTGGTCTGAAGTGAGGGCCGATCCATTTCCTTGTCTGCAGAAGCTAGAGATTGTAGACTGCCCAAAGTTGATTCAAGTTCCTGCATTTCCCCCATCTGTCTCTGAACTTACAGTGGAGCGAACATTGTTGATATCCAATATGAGGCTTGCTCCATATTCTTCGTCAAGATTAGAGATACTCACACTGAATGTTTCCACAACTAGTGTACTTTGCAGGGGACTATTCCATCAAAGCCATCTAGAATCTATTGTGGTTTTAAACATAAACGCTGGCTGCAAGCAGCTTGTTTCTGCTGAGGGACTGCACACCTTTACGTCTCTCCAAAAGCTTCAGCTGTGCCACTCTGACATATCAGATCAGAATTTGGGAAGTCTTCTTCAGGTGCTGCCCTCTTTGTACTCGGTTGAGATGATAGATCTGCCCAACATGACATCTCTTCTGGTGCCAACAAAAAATAATTTGTGTACTACCGTCACGGAGTTGCAAATATCAAACTGTCCACAGCTCTCTTCTATAGTCTCCTTGGGTACTTTTGTTTCACTGAAACGTTTGGTGATTGAGAAATGCCCCAAACTGACGGCAGCATCCTTCCCAGTAAGTTTTTGGAGACTCACAGCCCTCAAGGTTCTGAGTATATCATACTGCACAGAGTTCCAGTCCTTACCTAGTTGTGGTCTGCCAACCTCAATAGAAGCACTTCATCTCGTTGGGTGTCACCCAAAGCTGCATGAAAATTCAAGCAACAGAACTGTCAATTCCTGAGAGAAGATTTCTACTCTACACAAAACATTGCTGGCAAAATTCATGTTTTATGTTAGCACTCCTGTTTCTTTCGTTCTTACTACTTCCATTAGGTATTTTTTCAGTTTATTTTGTAATTGTGCCACTATGTGTTAGCTGTAAATACCGATCTGTGACTTTAATTCTGATAATTGTTTACCTGTACTTCTATCATGGTTCAGATTACAGCCCACCCTTATTGTTTTGTCAAGATGTGGAAATCACAGTATGTTTTCCTTCTTCCTTGAGTTTCTTTATGGACAACAATTCTTATCGGTTTTTGAAAGTGCAACCAATCCCCGGATGGTTTTGATAATTAACAAACATATACATCATTGATCTAATATTCATTGCAAATAGATTTCAGATAAAAAACAACGATTGGCATGACAAAGACTAATGGATGTGGACCTCTCAAAATGTTAAGGACAAGAATTGGCTACTCCAAGACACTACATTTTTGGTTTAGTGATCCAAAATCGCATTGAGTCACTTAGAAAAGCCAATACTATTAAAAGGGGATGAAGTATTGTTGATGAGATTGTTGCTCAAGTGCTTAGTGATATTGCTTCAAAAATCCTCAGTCATTTTCTCAAAACACATCTGTCCAAAACCCTAATTCCCTATCATGGTCTCACCGAAATCTTCCATCCGGACCCATCGAGATGACCACTACCATTGCCACTGCCAAACCCTAGCAATTCGGTTAGACCAAAAAGGATCTCGGTCTCACCGAGATGGCATTGCCAAGTTTTCGTGAGACTGAGTTCTGTCCTAGCCATTGCGTTGCAGTCCCAACGAGTTGTTCCACTTCGATCCCACTGAAAAGCCCAACGTTCATATCGTTTACACTAATCAATCTCACCGAGTTTTACATTCGATCTCACCGACTTGGGTCAAAAGTGTGTAACGGTTGGATTTTGGGTGAAGACTATTTATACCCCTCCACCCACCTACTCTCAAAGAGAGCCATCAGAACGGAACACAACATCCACCATTCATTTTCTGAGAGAGAACCACCTACTCATATGTTGAGATCAAGAGATTCCATTCCTACCATTTGAATCTTGATTTCTAGCCTCTTCAAGTTGCTTTTCACTCCAATCCTTCTCCTACCCAAGCCAAATATGTGAGAGAGATTGAGTGTTGAGGAGACTATCATTTGAAGCACAAGAGCAAGGAGTTCATCACCAAGACAACATCTATTACCTGTTGGAGAGTGGTGTCTCATAGATTGGTTAGGTGTCACTTGGGAGCCTTCAAGATCATGTGGAGTTGAACCAAGGAGTTTGTAAGGGAAAGGAGATCGTCTACTTTGTGAAGATCTACCCGAGTGAGGCTAGTCCTTCGTGGATGCAAGCCATGGTGGAATAGACAAGGTTGCTTCTCTATGGGTGGATCCCACCGTGCACTCGCACAACCGTTACCCTCCGTGGGTTAAAGTCTCCATCAACGTGCACGTACGATATCATCACCTATCGGAACCACGCCAAAATCATCGTGTCTTCATTGCCTTTGAAATCTCTAATCCCTCATTTACGTTCATATGCAAAGTCTTTACTTTTCGCTGCACAACTCTTAGACTTGCATGTGTAGGGTGTATTTGACTTGGTAGAATTGCTAAAACTTGCTCACAATTAAAATTGGGGAAATGATAAGTTCTTATTTGGTCAAGTAGTCTAATCACCCCCCTCTAGATATACTTTCAATCCTACACTTCTGATTGTACACATCACCATGATGGCACTCTGGACAAGGAGAAGAGCACTATTCAAGGATTGTTGCATTTGTACCATGATTTCTTTCAACCAATTCATGTATCTCCAGCATGCATGCTCATATAGTGATACAAGTTATTCTTTTTACTTTTTTGAGACCGAGGCAAAAGGCTTCCCTCATTCACCTCATTCATTAATAAAGGAGGAGTTTAGAGTACATGCTAGCGGAACAACAGCTTAGCCGATCAAAGGGAATTATAAAATGGATTACACTCGTGGCATGATATTTCTCAAGTGCGTAGCTCCGCATCATCAATTTTTTCCTGAAAACTCTAGCATTCCTCTCATTCCAAATGATACATGCCAGCCCACAGAAGTCATTGGAAGAATTGTTGCTTATGAGATGTCACTCAAGGACAAGGAGGAGCTCCACAACAATCAAGTGACGCATACAAAGCTTCAAGTGATACTCCTACAACATCAAGTGACAAACTAGTATCCAATGAGAAATTAAGCCTAATGGTGAAGAACTTCAACAAATTCTACAAGGATAGAAACAAAGAGAGAAGCTCCAACTCAAGGCAATATGAGCAAAGATCATCAAGTCATGACCGTAATTGCTACAATTGTGGAAGACCAGGACACTACTCCAATGAGTGTACGATACCTCACAAGAAAAGAGAAGACTCACCTAGAAGGAAGAGTAGAAGAGATGAATCACCTCATAGAGAGAGGATGAGTAGATATGATCGTTATGAACGAAGACCTTCTCGAAGAAACAAGGAATCCGAAGGGAAATACAAGTCAACCAAGAGCTACTCTAGAAGAAGACACCAAGCACATGTTGGTGAATGAGTTTCCGGTTCCGACTCTGACAACAACTCCGAGGGAAGTTGTCACTCCGACTCCGACTATAGTCAAGATGAAGTTGTTGCCGGACTTGCTCTAGTAGCCTCCAACTCCCATGACATATTTGATTCACCAAATGAAGGAATTGGAAGATGCTTCATGGCTAAAGGCTCCAAGGTATCACACCCCGAGTACCTTGATTCCAATAGTGATGAGGATGATTTTCTTGTTGATAAAACTAGTGATGTGAGCTATATATAACAAACTTGCTAGTAATCATGATAGTCAAGATGAAATGAGTGACAATGCTAAGAAAGAGATTGAGCGTCTAACTAAAGAACTAAACACTCTTAAGTTAGCTCATGAAACAACTCAAGAAGGGCATAGAGAGCTTCTAAGAACTCATGAGAAGCTACGCTTCGAGAAGCTAAATTTAGAGCAAGAGCATGAGCTTCTTAAAGCAATCCATGATGATCTTCAAAAGAAGAGTTCTTCTTACATTTCCAAACGTCTTCTCTTGTCTACTTTTATGCCACAAGTTAAATCTACTCAAGCTAGTAACAAGAGTAAGAAAGGTTCTACCTTTAGTAGTAACAATAACAATGCTAAATCCAATATTGTTGCTTCTAGTAGTTATATTAATTGATTCAACTAACGATTCTCTTAGCCAAGTTACACTTGAGCAAGAAAATAATTTGTTGAAAGGAATTATAGAAAAAGGTGTCTACAAGAGCCTTGTCGGAAGTAAGCAATTTGAGGAAATTATGCATAAGCAAGGAAGGCACCGGAAGAACCAAGGTACTGGTTTTGAACGAAAGTTCAATGCCAAAGAATTTGAGTGGGAAGAAGATCAATACCCCAAGACGAAGTTTGCTCCTCAAGAAGAGAAGTATGACCCCACTTCTTTTGAGGGAACACAAGCTCAAGATGATCTTCCACCATAAGACCACAAGCTAAAAGGCAAAGACAAGCTTCAAGAAGAGATTGACTCATTTGAAGAACCACCTCAGGATTTGGTCAAGTGGGTTCCAAAGGCCTCATCAAGTTATACTTCATCAAATGGTACAACTCCAAGAATTCCCACCAAATTGATGCGGGTCCCAAAGAAGATGAACTGGAGATTTCCTGAGGGTGACTCCACCAAGAACAAACTTCACTCATATTCATTCATGGCAAGGACTTGTGCAACCAACTTCAACATCTTGCACTAGTTCATGGAGTCCCAAACCTTCTTGTTGGTAAGACAAGGGACAAGGTATTCAATACATTCATGTACATCATCATGTGTGCACTTCACTCTATGTCTATCCTCTTGTTGGGCGTCCAGAAGCATGCCGATTTCTTCTGTCAAAGGAGTCTTGGAGCTCGGCAGCTCTCCCTTACCCTGCAAAGTTCTTGAGCTTTGAGAGAGAAGAAGGAATGGAGACAAAATGGACGGACGACTGCCTGTTGCCCTCCTCTTATTTATCATGGGGGGTTAATTTTGGCCGCTTTTCCTCCTCATATTTACCACTGGCGATTAATTTCAGCCGCTTCCCCCTCCTTCTCTCTAAATTACAAAAAACAAATGCAGCCCAAGCAACGACAAAAAAAGTCCTACCCAACCCACAAAGCAATGCTCGAACACGACAAAAGCCCCAACGAGAAAAAAGAAAGGAACTAAAAAAGGACAAACACACCCAGCGAGAATCTTGAAGCAAACAAAACATCCAAAGGTTGACTCATCAACTGAGACTTCACAAATTCTTAGTCGACTGAGATTTAGCAGCTTCGGTTCACAAAATATCCTACTTTTGGATCATATGTTTGGTGAAGATAAATGAGCGATGTCTATAGTGGTCAGTGGACACATACATGCTACCGTTAACAAACCGGTACTCCCCCCTCCCAAAAAAATTTATAGATGTCTTTTGCATGGTGGGGGGGGTGTGGTTGTACCCTAGTTAACATATGATACCTGTTGTAGTATAACTAGAGTGTTGAAAAACTTGATACATGTCAATATGTCACTAGATTTGTGTCAAAGAAACATCAACGTGAGAAACATCTTTCTCGAGAAGCTCGTCTTGCCCAGCCCACTTCCGCGAGCGTGGGGGGGAGAGATCTCGTGCTGCCGCCGCCTCCAACCCTCTGTCGCCCCCTTTTCCTTCCCTCGCTGCAGTCGGCGTTGGTGGCGGCGGGGCCCCCTTTCCTCTCCTCACAATGTGGGCTGACGCGGGACAGCTACATCGGGTGGAGGCGCGCGGCTATGCACGGTGGAGCGGCCGGCTACGGCCGGGTGGTGGCTCCCTATTGCGCAGGCACGGACGGCTGTACGTCGGGGTGTGGGGAGCGGGCCTGTGCAGGGAGGCAGTCGTGGGATGATCGATCCATATCTGGATCGGGGGTTCCTCCGGCAGGATGCTTGCTGGCCACATAGGCTGAGACAGCGTGGGCCAGCCACCATCGATGGCCGCGGCTGCTAGCAGAGGTTGGCATGGGGGCACGCCATGGTGGGCTGGTCCGGTGGTGTTTGCGGCTAGAGTGGCCCGTCCGGGGGCGCGGGTGGTGCGGCTCGGGGTTTCTCGGGCGGTAGTGGGGCGGGGCTACTGCCTTGGTTGGCAGCGGTCGATCCGGGGCTGCGGCGGTATTCTAGCATGTAGCATGGATCTGGAGAGTGGTGGAGGATGGCGGTCGGCAGCGCGAAGGTAGAGGGCCGGCCTAGTCCACGGTGGTGCTTGCCGTCGCATTGCGCCACTCTGTCTTGCTGCTTTGTTGTGTCGTCTGTCTGAGTTGGCGCCCGTGTTGTTGCTGTGCCGTTGGTCGGAGTGACGCTGGTGGCCTTGGGTGTGGCGGCGTTAGAGCCCGTCTTAACCAAGGTCGAGGAGTAGTGCCGGGGCTGACTCGGCGGTGGCCGTCAGCGGCTACTACTTGGCGGTGTCCCCCCGGTCCACACGGACTGGTTAGGGATGTAGGCATGTGTAACAGCCCCAAAATTGGGTTATCAATTTTTGTGCTGTCATTCTCTCCTGGCACTCATTTTCAAAATTTTCTCCTGAGTTTGTTGGATGACTCTGAGAAATTTTGTCATTTCCAACCTTTCAAAACCTTGCTCATGTCTTTTTCAGTGGGCAAGACCTCAATTGCATCAGCTCAAATCCTCTCAAACCCTAATTCCAAATTTTTGGAATTTGGATATGTCCTTTGTGCTTACAAAGGAGCCATCATTTTCCTTGATCTGTTGATCCTCCCAATTGTTCCCAAAGATCATTCTATCTTTCTGAACCTTGGATATGCAAAAATATTGCTAAGTCTCATGCAATATTTTTGAATTGTGATTTATTCCTTTTCGTGCATTTCTGAGGAATAAAATCCAAAGGCATAGCTAGCCATCTCCTAAATTCATGAGAATTGGTGGAGTTGATACTTATGCCTAATCCAAGCTCTGGCAAGTATATTGGCCATACTTAAATAAGGAAAATTGCCTTTTTCTTATTTATTGCCAATATTGCATTTATGCCATTTTCCAAAGGAACTACTATTTTTATAGCAGAGAAAATTCCCACATAAATTGTGGAGCTTGTCCTTGCTATATAATCACTAGTTCCATCCTCCTCTCATGTTTCTCAGTTCAAAAATTTGGCACATGATCCAATGGAAGTTTCTGCCTTCTCTAAAATTTTGCAAAGGAAGTGCTTTATTCCTAATTCCAATTGAGCTGAAATTTGGCAGGGTGCTTAACATGGATAAATAACCCATGGATGCCAAATATGAGATCAATCCATTCAACCTAGCTCCCTGTGCAATTTTTCAAAGTTTCTGAGCAGAGTACAAATTTGTGAAGGAACTACCTTCATAGAGTTTCCAAATGGGATGAAACTTTTCCATTCTTTCAAGTATCTCAAATCATTAGCCTCCACCCAAATTCAGTTCATTCCATTGAAATATGTGAGCACAGGAGCAATTCTTGGTTTCTGTCCAATTTTTCAGCTTGTGAAGCAAGTGCATTTTATCTTGCTCCATTATGGTTGATAATTTTTCTAGGCCTTCTCCTACTCATATAACCTATCTCCAAAGGATTATGGCTCATTCCATTTGGCCAATTGCCTTGAGGATTTTTCTGAAGTTTTTGGACAGAAATGATAGCTGTGAAGGAAGTACCATTTTGGTACGTCCATTTGATATGAGCTTTTTACACCATCATGGTATGTACAAATCATCAGGATTTGCCAAGTTTTAGCCTAATCCATCACACCTAGTGAGTGCTTCATCATGATTCAGTTTTTGGGTCAGATTTGGTAGTTGTACAACAACTATTGTAAATAGTTGTCCAATTTACCTCAAAACTCCCAGGATCGTATTCCTTTCTACCCTAAGCCTCCCAGGCAACCATTTTACCTTTTACCCTCTCTGGTTTAATCTCTAGAGTGTGGCCAAGTTTGCAACAGCAAACTTCTGGAGCTTGGTTTACTCAGCTCAGTTTGTCTCTGCCCGTTTCCTTACTGTAGTAATACTCAAGTTACGAAGGACTACGCGGTAGACATGAACTTACTTCAGTAAAAAAACCCAGAGCGTGCCATGCTAGTGGTGACCACGAGTGTAACCAGCCAAAACGGTGGTCTAGCCACTGTTGTCGTCGGCATCGCTGCTCCGACCGTCTCTGGCCTCTCCATTAATGCCCTACAGCTCCCCCTCGACGTCGTCTTCCCTCTGGACCTCTGGCCCCCTTCATTCTCTTCTCCGGCGAGCCGTGCCAAAGACCGAACAGTGAGCTGTTGTAGCCATCGTCGCCTTCCTCGCTCATGTCCTCTTCTCTGTTCGTCTCCGAGCGCTGCTCGTCTCCGTGACTCCCTGGCGCTCGTCCGCACCCTCCTCGTCGCCTTCCCGTGCGCCCCCGTGACTGCTGCGGCCGGTAGAGCGGGGCCGGACTCTCTCGGCGGAGCTCGGCTCGGGTGCCCTCGCCCGGCTATATATAGCCCGCCCTCGAGCCTCTGGACACCATCAACAGCCTCTCCCCACCTCTCTACGCCTCCCCAACCCCTCCTCTCGTCCCCGGAGTCGCTCTCTGACCACCATTCTTGCCCATGGCCCTTTCCACGAGCCCCGTGCGCATCTTGGATGGATGCGCCACATCCCTGCGACCCTCCCTAGCTCGCCGCCCCTCCGTTTCCCCCACCAGAACCCCATGTCCACCAGTGGCCGAAGCTCACCTCCGTCGCGGGCCCTGCCGCCCCTTCGGTGGTACTCCTCGCCGGCAACAGAGACCACCTCGAGATGCGCCTCGTCCTCCTAAGCTCGTGGGTAGGTCGACTGTCGCGAGAGGTGGCCGGACGCGCCGGCACTCCTCGTCGGGGCGATCCCCTGCCTCGGCTCGTCGTGCCCCGAGCGGGAGGAAGAAGAAGGCGTTAACCTGGCCAGGCGGGCCCCGCGCCTTTTCCCTGACCCCACATGGCAATGAACTAGGTGACCGACCCCGCTGCTGCCGTGTTGACCCGGTCCTGCCAGCGTGGATAAGTGGCGGCGGCCCCGCCGCGATGTCGCTTTCCTCGCGCGAAAGCGCATTTCTGGAAAGTGTGTTTTCAATCTCAGAAAGCGCATTTTTCCTCTCCTTCGGCCAGGAATACGTTCCCCCCTCTGGAAAACGTATTTTCAGAAAAGACACGTTCTGTTTAAACTTAAACTAACAGGGACCTGTTTGTAGAAGTATTTTTAGAGAATAGTCCCTGAGCTTTAAACATCCGTATCTGTTTACCCGTAACTCCGAATCAGGTGATTCCAACACTCACGTTCTCTTTTCGTCGAGCCCGTTCCGTTGATCAGTTCCATAATATTTTCACACAGTGAAAATGACCATTTTGCCCTTGCACGTAAACAGTCGCTCCGAGAGAGAACTGTTTCCGGCAAATCTTTCCGCGATCGTCTCGCACTTCTTCCCGGAGTATTTGTCGACCCCCCGGCAAGCCAACCTCTTATCATTAGCCCCGAACTTGCATGTTGACTTTGCTTGCACCTTGTGTGTGTGTAGTTGCAGTTGTTTCATATCTTTTTCGTCTGCAGTTATTCCATTATACCGTCATGCATGCGTGTGTTTTCCTGATATCTTTTGCCATGCTAATTAAAATGTTATTATTAATAATGCCATGTCACTGCTCTACTTTATTTTCCTGTCATCGCTATAAGATATTATGATGATTGAAATGCACCGTGATATGTTAGTACTTGATATTGTCATGCTCTGTATTCGATAGTTGTGCACTTGAGAAGTTCAATATTTTGTTCATGCATTTGTATGCTGCATGCTCATTATTGCATTCTTGTTCACTATGATGGAGAAGAAATTAAAGTGACTTAATAATAATAAACCTCCTCCGTCATTGATGAGATCGAGTCATAGTGCCGCCAAATCGAACTTTTTCAGTGCAGCCACATTTGCCTTATGGGGAGGCCTTAATGCGAGCTATTGTCGTGCCTCTCGCTGGTGCCTCCAACTAGGGAAGGTTATGGGCATGCTTATCCTGATCAGGTAGGCAGACATAACCTTGTGTTCCCGTTGTTAGGATTTTTGGTACCGGTCCCCGTGAGGGACGTTTTGGCCACGACGGTGGTCGGTGTGTCTTTGGTAGACACGAGGCCACCCAGGACTAGCCCAGTTGGGAGTGGGTCGGAGTGGCCGGGAGAGTGTCATGGCAGTAGGTCGGTTTTGTTGGAATGCCGTTGGTCCACCCGAATGGGATGACGAGGCCATGGGTTCGGTGGTGTGGGTACAGTGTGCTACCTCTGCAGAGTGTATATAAAGTCTATCGATAGCAATAGTTCGTAGTAGGTCCCACTATCAGGTCTTGGTCGAAAGGGAGGATAAACCTGAAATAACTAAGTTTGTAAATAAATATGTGATAACGAGAATATGATGACTTGAACTATGAGATAGTCATGAGATGTCACGGCGATGGTTTGATATGATCACGAGACGAGGTCTTGGTGAGTGTTGGAGACCAAGTGTTGGTCGTGGTTGTGATCGCCGGAAAGATCACCGTTCGGTTTGCGAGGCAACCTGTTGGTAAGAGAGTCCGAGGGACTCGGTGCACAAGTTTGGTTGCATTGGATGATTACTATATCATATGTTGCATTTAAAGAACCATGATAGCACAGAAGATGATTGCATAAAGTTAACATGCCATGTCTGCATTGGATATTATTGGTAGTGTATTTTCAGCATAGTTTCATAATGCCATGCCATGCTTTGATTGACATGTTGAATTATGCCATGGTTGAGATGATATGCCATGTTTTGTCTTTGCCATGTTAGAAGCATGATCTGATATGCCATGACATTGCCATGTTAGTAGATGTTATGATTTTGTTCATGCTTAGTTGAATTTTTATCATGCCATGTTTAGTAATTGATATGAGATAGGCTGTTGCATGCGCTTGGTTCTTGCTTTGTCTTGTGCTTGGTTGGATGCTATGTATTTGGTTGTCTTGCAAGTACATTCAATGTACTGACCTGGCGTGTCATGCCAGTTTTGTAGGTCATACTCGAATTGTTCGCTTGATTTGTCGTGCTAGGCCGTAACCTTGCCAGTCCTATGAGTTGTGGAGCCCAGACAGAGCTGTTATGCTGCCAAACCAAGACTTCCGCCGCCATTCAATCAGACTTCCGCTATCATTTAATAGCCTTAGGGCTATGCTAGATAATTGTATTCATCAATGATGTAATCTCATATACATGTATTTGATGAATATTCTTGTACCTGGAATGCTATATTATGGACCTGTCGTGCGTCAGGTGTTATCATGGGCTGACGTGTGAAGGCCCCCTGCTCCATGTGGATCGGTGTGCCACAGGGCATGGTATCAGAGCAACCAAGCTGGCATAGGTTATCCTAGCATTAGATCACCGCTCCCATTAACCAGTAATGGCCCTAAGGGATTTGACCCATCCCTGCATCCGGCATGGCCATTGTTAATCAACAGGTGGCGCAGTCGGGACCGACACGTCCTCACCTCTATGTCCCCGCCTAGTTATCCATGGCGCGAATAGCAACCATAACCTTTCTGGTTGGCCGCACCGCTCACCCTTTGCCATTAAGGGAAAGAGGCCACACCATGCGGGCATGTCCCGCATAGCTGCCTATAAAAGCCTCCTTTCCGCTCGCCATATCGCTCACCCCTCAGTCAACCATGTCCCTGTAGAGAAGCCTAGCTAGTAGCACTCCAGCCATGACTGACACCTTCAAAGCTCCCAAGTTTCACAGCCGCACCGGTGCCATCAACCACCCCGGCTTTCCACCCCTTCTTACGGAGATGCTCACCAAAGCCTTTGGCTGTAAGGCTAGCCCCGATTACCTGGTGTTCCAATCGTCACCCGTCCCTCACCTTCATCGCTTTGATGCAAGAGTGTGCATCAGCCTAGCAGCAGATGGCTAGTCGTTGGTTTCTCAGGGTAGAGCTATGCCTACCTCTGGTTTAGCCATTCAGGCCGCTGCTGTGGAGGCTATTCTTCACCTCCGAACCAGATACCCGCATATGGCAGCGAGGCGGGATTTCTGCTTTTACCCCATTGTGACAGAAGTAGGAATGCAGCCTTCTCCCGCTAGCCAAGGAGATGAGCCCGCAATCGCTCGCCTGGTGCAGTATGTCACCGCCCAGGGGATGATGATTGCCTAGATGCTTGCCGAGTTTAGAACTCCGGACAACGATGCAGTGCGAGTCGTCAAGGAAGCTTACCGTGAGGCTCGTAAATTCGCATCTCAAGTCATTTGTCTAACGCCATCCGAACCAGTGCTATCCTCTCGGCCTGTGTTGTGGCCTAGACCCGACATCGTTACCCTCGACAAGGCTCTTTTACGGATCCACCAGCAGCATTTGCTTGGATCAATTTCCTGCACACCCCCAGCAGCCGAACCCCAACCCATAGTGCTGTCGGACGATGAAGATGGAGATTGGCTCAGTCTTCGTCCTCCAGGAGAGCCCCAGCAAGGCAAGTCCTCTGCATGATCTCAGTCACGCAGTGAGGTGATCAGTCTGTCGTTTCATCCCTGATATGAGGATGGAACCATATATCTCGGAAGGAGTTGTTTCTTTTAGCGCGTAGCATGATCGTGCTCTGTTGTATGCTGGTACTGTTGTCATCCGTATGATGTGTTCCATGTATGCTTTTGTGTTTTTGTTTTTGTATTGTTTTTGCTTGTCTCTCGTCAAGCAGAAATGTTTGAAAAGGTTGACACTGTGTTGCTAACAAGATTTTAATTAGTAGATCACATACACTAAATAACATTGACTCGTCTTGAGTCTATAATAAAATGCGCGCTGGTGTAGGTATATGTATACCAGGAGTACATATACCCACTAGCATTAAAACACCTTAGAATGATTTTGCCCGGTGTGTTTTTCCGTTACATGGTTTTTGCATCTGTCTGTTTGCTAGGTTATATTATACTGCATACTGCACGCATACCCGGTTCACCCACGAGTACATTCGGGTAGTACTCGGGGAGATGCAAAATCACATATCCCTATCTATCTGTGCATACACTGTGTGCTGGATTTTTAAAATCCAGAGCCTCGCAGAGGCATTTCCGTCTGGAAATTCCTCGTCCCTAATTCTTTTTCCTGATTTCATTTCCGGAGGAACATTGCCAACTTTATTTCACTCAATCCAGTGCATCTAGCCCGATGAAAGTTTCAACTCGATTCTACCTTGACACCTACATTTCGTGGAGCTAGCCGCGAAATTTTTTCCGTACTCCGTGTGATTCTTGAGCTGGCGCAGCCACCTCACCTGCATCTGGACCCCACCACCACCATCGCCTCTGCCTTGCGTGGCGCAGGCAGATCGCCACCACCGCTCCACCGCAGCACGCGATTACTCCACCGGCGCAAAGCGACGGAGAATCAAGCGTGGCGGAGGACCACCCAGTGCGCCATCTTCTCCCGCGTCTCGAGCCACCTCACCGAGCCGCGCGTTGTTCCGAGCTCGCTCATTCCTGATGAGTATCAGCAGGAGGAGTGACGAGCCGATCAGCGTGCCCAGCAGCGCCGCGAGGAACAACCGCAACGCCACCAGAAACACCTCCTCGCCGAAGGAGCTCGGCTCGATCTCGCCCAAACCGAAGAGGTAGTAGAGCGGCATTGTGTTTGTGCGTTGGAGGAGAGTCGCGGTGCCGTTTTTATAGCCCAACCCCGGTGTATGGTGAGCGAGGTCTAGGAGAACCGCTCGTCGCTCGATCACCGGCGTCCAGGAGGCGAATCCGCTAGCAGTGCCGACAAGGTGCTGGCCCGCGACATGAGTGCTCGCTGCATCGGCGCCGTGCACGCCGCGCACTATGGCTCTAGGGTCCTCATCGCCCTAGGAGCTAGATGCGTGCTGCACCAAGCCGCACGCGGAGCAGCAGCGTAGGAGAAGCAGCAAGCCGGAGGTAGAAGAAGGAGGCTGCCAGTGGGCCCTGGACCCACGTGCCAGCAGGTGAAACCACTATTCATTGGGTGCATCTAGCATTTTTCGGGAGTTTGATCTCGAATGCCCCTAGCCGTGGATATATCCAAGTTTGTCATATCCCCCTCCGGGTGTACCAATTATCGGTGCCCCTATCTCGTTTGAATTTAACCAAAGGGTTAAAAAATTAACCCGAGGTTTTTTTCCCCGGAGTGGTTATTCTTTCATATGTGCTGTAACCCTAGGAATATCGAGGACGAGATTCTTTTTAAGGGGGGAAGAGTTGTAACAACCCCAAAATTGGGTTATCAATTTTTGTGCTGTTATTCTCTGCTGGCACTCATTTTCAAAATTTTCTCCTGAGTTTGCTGGATGACTCTGAGAAATAGTGTCATTTCCAACCTTTCAAAACCTTGCTCATGTCTTTTTCAGTGGGCAAGACCTCAATTGCATCAGCTCAAATCCTCTCAAACCCTAATTCCAAATTTTTGGAATTTGGATATGTCCTTTGTGCTTACAAAGGAGCCATCATTTTCCTTGATCTGTTGATCCTCCCAATTGTTCCCAAAGATCATTCTATCTTTCTGAACCTTGGATATGCAAAAATATTGCTAAGTCTCATGCAATATTTTTGAATTGTGATTTATTCCTTTTCGTGCATTTCTGAGGAATAAAATCCAAAGGCATAGCTAGCCATCTCCTAAATTCATGAGAATTGGTGGAGTTGATACTTATGCCTAATCCAAGCTCTGGCAAGTATATTGGCCATACTTAAATAAGGAAAATTTCCTTTTTCTTATTTATTGCCAATATTGCATTTATGCCATTTTCCAAAGGAACTACTATTTTTATAGCAGAGAAAATTCCCACATAAATTATGGAGTTTGTCCTTGCTATATAATCACTAGTTCCATCCTCCTCTCATGTTTCTCAGTTCAAAAATTTGGCACATGATCCAATGGAAGTTTCTGCCTTCTCTAAAATTTTGCAAAGGAAGTGCTTTATTACTAATTCCAATTGAGCTGCAATTTGGCAGGGTTCTTAACATGGATAAATAACCCATGGATGCCAAATATGAGATCAATCCATTCAACCTAGCTCCCTGTGCAATTTTTCAAAGTTTCTGAGCAGAGTATAAATTTGTGAAGGAACTACCTTCATAGAGTTTCCAAATGGGATGAAACTTTTCCATTCTCTCAAGTATCTCAAATCATTAGTCTCCACCAAAACTCAGTTCATTCCTTTGAACTATGTGAGCACAGGAGCAATTCTTGGTTTCTGTCCAATTTTTCAGCTTGTGAAGCAAGTGCATTTTATCTTGCTCCATTATGGTTGATAATTTTTCTAGGCCTTCTCCTACTCATATAACCTATCTCCAAAGGATTATGGCTCATTCCATTTGGCCAATTGCCTTGAGGATTTTTCTGAAGTTTTTGGACAGAAATGCTAGCTGTGAAGGAAGTACCATTTTGGTAAGTCCATTTTATATTATCTTTTTACAACATCATGGTATGTCCAAATCATCAGGATTTGCCAAGTTTTAGTCTAATCCATCACACCTAGTGAGTGCTTCATCATGATTCAGTTTCTGGGTCAGATTTGGTAGTTGTACAGCAACTATTGTAAATAGTTGTCCAATTTACCTAGAAACTCCCAAGATCGTAGTCCTTTATACCCTAAGCCTCCCAGACAACCATTGTACCTTTTACCCTCTCTGGTTTAATCTATAGAATGTGGCCAAGTTTGCAACAGCAAACTTCTGGAGCTCGGTTTACTCAGCTTAGTTTGTCTCTGCCCGTTTCCTTACCGTAGTAACACTCAAGTTACGAAGGACTACGCGGTAGACATGAACTTACTTCAGTAAAAGCCCGAGAGCACGCCATGCCAGTGGTGACGACGAGCGTAACCAGCCAAAGTGGTGGTCTAGCCACTGTTGTCGTCGGCATCGCTGCTCCGACCGTCTATGGCCTCGCCATTAATGCCCTACAGCTCCCCCTCGACGTCGTCTTCCCTCTGGACCTCTGGCCCCCTTCGTTCTCTTCTCCGGCGAGCCGTGCCAAAGACCGAACAGTGAGCTGCTGTAGCCATCGTCGCCTTCCTCGCTCATGTCCTCTTATCTGTTCGTCTCCGAGCGCTGCTCGTCTCCGTGACTCCCTGGCGCTCGTCCGCACCCTCCTCGTCGCCTTCCCGTGCGCCCCCGTGACTGGTGCAGCTGGCAGAGCCGTGGCCGGACTCGCTCAGCGGAGCTCAGCTCGGGTGCCCTCGCCCGGCTATATATAGACTGCTCTCGAGCCTCTGGAGACCACCAGTAGCCTCTCCCCACCTCTCTACGCCTCCCCAACCCCTCCTCTCGTCCCCGGAGTCGCTCTCTGACCACCATCGTCGCCATAGCCGCCGTCGATACCCTCGACCATTCCTGCCCGTGGCCCTTTCCCCGAGCCCCGTGCTCCTCATGGATGGATGCGCCACATCCCTTCGACCCTCCCTAGCTCGCCGCCCGTCTGTTTCCCCCACCAGAACCCCATGTCCACCAGTGGCCGAAGCTCTCCTCAGCCGCGGGCCCTGCCGGCCCTTCGCTGGTACTCCTCGCCGGCAATGGAGACCACCTCGAGATGCGCCTCGTCCTCCTAAGCTCGTGGGTAGGTCGGCCGTCGCGAGAGGTGGCCGGACGCGCCGGCACTCCTCGTCGGGGTGATCCCCTGCCTCGGCTCGTCGCGCCCCGAGCAGGAGGAAGAAGAAGGCATTAACCTGGCCAGGCGGGCCCCGCGCCTTTTCCCCAACCCCACATGGCAGTACCCAGGCGCCCGGCCCCGCTGCTGCCGTGTTGACCCGGTCCTGCCAGCGTGGATAAGTGGCGGCGCCCCCGCCGGTACGTCGCTTTCCCCGCGCGGAAGCGCAGTTTTGGTTGATCCGTTTTCAGTCTTAGAAAGCGCATTTTTCCTCTCCTTCGGCCGGGATACATTTCCCCCTCTGGAAAACATATTTTTAGAAAAGACACGTTCTGTTTAAACTACCAGGGACCTGTTTGTAGTAGTATTTTTAGAAACTAGTCCCTGAGCTTTAAACGTCCGTATCTTTTTACCCGTAACTCTGAATCAGGTGATTCCAACGCTCACGTTCTCTTTTCGTCGAGCCCGTTCCGTTGTTATCAGTTCCATAATATTTTCACACTGTGAAAATGACCATTTTGCCCTTGCACGTAAACAGCCCCTCCGAGAGAGAACTGTTTCCGGCAAATCTTTCCGCGATCATTTCGCACTTCTTCCTGGAGTATTTGTCGACCCCCAGGCAAGCCAACCTCTTATCATGAGCCCCGAACTTGCATGTTGACTTTGCTTGCACCTTGTGTGTCTGTAGTTGCAGTTGTTTCATATCTTTTTCGTCTGCAGTTATTCCGTTATGCTGTCATGCATGCTTGTGTTTTCATGATATCTTTTGCCATGCTAATTAAAATGTTATTATTAATAATGCCATGTCACTACTCTACTTTATTTTCCTATCATAGCTATAAGATATTATGATGATTGAAATGCACCGTGATATGCTAGTACTTGATATTGTCATGCTCTGTATTCGATAGTTGTGCACTTGAGAAGTTCGATATTTTGCTCATGCATTTGTATGATGCATGCTCATTATTGCATTCATGTTCATGATGATGGAGAAGAAATTAAAGTGACTTAATAATAGTAAACCTCCTCCGTCATCGATGGGATCGAGTCATAGTGCCGCCAAATCAAACTTTTTCAGTGCAGCCACATTTGCCTTATGGGGAGGCCTTAATGTGAGCTATTGTCGTTGAAGGAAATATGCCCTAGAGGCAATAATAAAGTTATTATTTATTTCCTTATATCATGATAAATGTATATTATTCATGCTAGAATTGTATTAACTGGAAACAGAATACATGTGTGAATACATAAACAAATAGAGTGTCACTAGTATGCCTCTACTTGACTAGCTCGTTGATCAAAGATGGTTAAGTTTCCTAGCCATAGACATGAGTTTTCATTTGATTAATGGGATCACATCATTAGGAGAATGATGTGATTGACATGACCCATTCCGTTAGCTTAGCACCCAATCGTTTAGTATATGTTGCTATTGCTTTCTTCATGACTTATACATGTTCCTATGACTATGAGATTATGCAACTCCCGTTTACCGGAGGAACACTTTGTGTGCTACCAAACGTCCCAACATAACTGGGTGATTATAAAGGTGCTCTACAGGTGTCTCCGAAGGTACTTGTTGGGTTGGCGTATTTCGAGATTAGGATTTGTCACTCCGAATGTCGGAGAGGTATCTCTCGGCCCTCTCGGTAATGCACATCACCTAAGCCTTGCAAGCATTGCAACTAATGAATTAGTTGCGGGATGATGTATTACGGAACGAGTAAAGAGACTTGCCGGTAACGAGATTGAACTAGGTATTGAGATACCTGAAGGAAATATGCCCTAGAGGCAATAATAAAGTTATTATTTATTTCCTTATAATCATGATAAATGTTTATTATTCATGCTAGAATTGTATTAACCGGAAACATAATACATGTGTGAATACATAGACAAACAAAGTGTCACTAGTATGCCTCTACTTGACTAGCTCGTTAATCAAAGATGGTTATGTTTCCTGACCATGAACAATGAGTTGTTATTTGATTAACGAGGTCACATCATTAGTTGAATGATCTAATTGACATGACCCATTCCATTAGCTTAGCACCCGATCGTTTAGTATGTTGCTATTGCTTTCTTCATGACTTATACATGTTCCTATGACTATGAGATTATGCAACTCCCGTCTACAGGAGGAACACTTTGGGTGCTACCAAACGTCACAACGTAACTGGGTGATTATAAAGGAGCATTACAGGTGTCTCCAAAGGTAGATGTTGGGTTGGCGTATTTCGAGATTAGGATTTGTCACTTCGATTGTCGGAGAGGTATCTCTGGGCCCTCTTGGTAATGCACATCACATAAGCCTTGCAAGCATTACAACTAATGAGCTAGTTGCGAGATGATGTATTACGGAACGAGTAAAGAGACTTGCCGGTAACGAGATTGAACTAGGTATTGGATACCGACGATCGAATCTCGAGCAAGTAACATACCGATGACAAAGGGAACAACGTATGTTGTTATGCGGTCTGACCGATAAAGATCTTCGTAGAATATGTAGGAGCCAATATGGGCATCCAGGTCCCGCTATTGGTTATTGACCGGAGACGTGTCTCGGTCATGTCTACATTGTTCTCGAACCCGTAGGGTCCGCACGCTTAAGGTTACGATGACAGTTATATTATGAGTTTATGCATTTTGATGTACCGAATGTTGTTCGGAGTCCCGGATGTGATCATGGACATGACGAGGAGTCTCGAAATGGTCGAGACATAAAGATTGATATATTGGAAGCCTATGTTTGGATATCGGAAGTGTTCCGGGTGAAATCGGGATTTTACCGGAATACCGGGAGGGTTACCGGAACCCCCCGGGAGCTATATGGGCCATAGTGGGCCTTAGTGGAAAAGAGAAGGGGCTGCCCTAGATGGGCTGCGCGCCTCCCCCTTCCCCTAGTCCTATTAGGACTAGGAGAGGTGGCCGGCCCCCTCCTCCTCTTTTCCCCCTCCGCGAATCCTATTCCGACTAGGATTGGGGGGGGGAATCCTACTCCCAGAGGGAGTAGGACTCTCCTGCGCCCTCCTCCTTGGCCGGCCAGCCTCCCCCCGTCTACTCCTTTATATACGGAGGCAGGGGGCACCTCTAGACACACAAGTTGATCCACGTGATCTATTCCTTAGCCGTGTGCGGTGCCCCCTGCCACCATATTCCTCGATAATACTGTAGCGGAGTTTAGGCGAAGCCCTGCTGCTGTAGTACATCAAGATCGTCACCACGCCGTCGTGCTGACGGAACTCTTCCCCGACACTTTGCTGGATCGGAGTCCGGGGATCGTCATCGAGCTGAATGTGTGCTCGAACTCGGAGGTGCCGTAGTTTCGGTGCTTGATCGGTTGGATCGTGAAGACGTACGACTACTTCCTCTACGTCGTGTCATCGCTTCCGCAATCGGTCTGCGTTGGGTACGTAGACAACACTCTCCCCCTCGTTGCTATGCATCACATGATCTTGCGTGTGCGTAGGAATTTTTTTGAAATTACTACGAAACCCAACAATACCGACGATCGAATCTCGGGCGAGTAACATACCGATGACAAAGGGAACAACGTATGTTGTTCTGCGGTATGACCGACAAAGATCTTCGTAGAATATGTAGGAGCCAATATGAGCATCCAGGTTCCGCTATTGGTTATTGACCGGAGACGTGTCTCGGTCATGTCTACATTGTTCTCGAACCCGTAGGGTCCGCACGCTTAAGGTTTCGATGACATTTATATTATGAGTTTATAAGTTTTGATGTACCGAAGGTTGTTTGGAGTATCAGATGTGATCACGGACATGACGAGGAGTCTCGAAATGGTCGAGACATAAAGATCGATATATTGGACGGCTATATTCGGACACCGTAAGTGTTCCGGGTGATTTCGGAGAAAACCGGAGTGCCGGAGGGTTACCGGAACCCCCCGGGGAAGTATTGGGCCTTAGTGGGCCTGAGGGAAGAGAGAGGGCAGCAGCCCAGGAGGTGGCGCGCCCCCTCCCATGGGGAGTCCGAATTGGACTAGGGGAGGGGGGCGCGGCCCCTCTTTCCCTCTCCCTCTCTCTCTCTTTCCTTCCCCCTTCTCTCTTCCTAGTTGGACTAGGAAAGGGGAGTCCTACTCCTACTAGGAGGAGGACTCCCCCATCCATGGCGCGCCCCAAGGGCCGGCCGGCCTCCCCCCTTGCTCCTTTATATACGGGGGCAGGGGGGCACCTCTAGACACACAAGTTGATCTTCGTGATCGTTCTCTTAGCCGTGTGCGGTGCCCCCTCCACCATAATCCTCGATAATATTGTAGCGGTGCTTAGGCGAAGCCCTGCGACAGTAGAACATCAAGATCGTCACCACGCCGTCGTGCTGACGGAACTCATCCCCGACACTTTGCTGGATCGGAGTCCGAGGATCGTCATCGAGCTGAACGTGTGCTAAAACTCGGAGGTGCCGTAGTTCTGGTGCTTGATTGGTCGGGCCGTGAATACGTACGACTACATCAACCGCGTTGTCATAACGCTTCCGCTGTCAGTCTGCGAGGGTACATAGACAACACTCTCCCCTCTCGTTGCTATGCATCACCATGATCTTGCGTGTGCGTAGGAATTTTTTTGAAATTACTACGTTCCCCTACAGTGGCATCCGAGCCTAGGTTTTATGCGTTGATGTTATATGCACGAGTAGAACACAAGTGAGTTGTGGGCGATATAAGTCATACTTCTTACCAGCATGTCATAATTTGGTTCGGCGGTATTGTTGGATGAAGCGGCCCGGACCGACATTACGCGTACGCTTACACGAGACTGGTTCTACCGACGTGCTTTACAAACGGGTGGCTGGCAGGTGTCAGTTTCTCCAACTTTAGTTGAACCGAGTGTGGCTACGCCCAGTCCTTGCGAAGGTTAAAACAACACCAACTTGACAAACTATCTTTGTGGTTTTGATGCGTAGGTAAGAACGGTTCTTGCTAAGCCCGTAGCAGCCACGTAAAACTTGCAACAACAAAGTAGAGGACGTCTAACTTGTTTTTGCAGGGCATGTTGTGATGTGATATGGTCAAGACGTGATGCTATATTTTATTGTATGAGATGATCATGTTTTGTAACCGAGTTATCGGCAACTGGCAGGAGCCATATGGTTGTCGCTTTATTGTATGCAATGCAATCGCCCTGTAATGCTTTATTTTATCACTAAGCGGTTGCGATAGTCGTAGAGCATAAGATTGGCGAGACGACAACGATACTACGATGGAGATCAAGGTGTCGCGTCGGTGACGATGGCAATCATGGAGGTGCTTCGGAGATGGAGATCACAAGCACAAGATGATGATGGCCATATCATATCACTTATATTGATTGCATGTGATGTTTATCTTTTATGCATCTTATCTTGCTTTGATTGATGGTAGCATTATAAGATGATCTCTCACTAAATTATCAAGAAGTGTTCTCCCTGAGTATGCACCATTGCGAAAGTTCTTCGTGCTGAGACACCACGTGATGATCGGGTGTGATAAGCTCTACGTCCATCTACAACGGGTGCAAGCCAGTTTTGCACACGCAGAATACTCAGGTTAAACTTGACGAGCCTAGCATATGCAGATATGGCCTCGGAACACTGAGACCGAAAGGTCGAGCGTGAATCATATAGTAGATATGATCAAAATAAAGATGTTCACCATTGAAAGCTACTCCATTTCACGTGATGATCAGTTATGGTTTAGTTGATTTGGATCACATGATCACTTAGAGGATTAGAGGGATGTCTATCTAAGTGGGAGTTCTTAAGTAATATGATTAATTGAACTTAAATTTATCATGAACTTAGTACCTGATAGTATCTTGCTTGTCTATGTTGATTGTAGATAGATGGCCCGTGCTGTTGTTCCATTGAATTTTAATGCGTTCCTTGAGAAAGCAAAGTTGAAAGATGATGGTAGCAATTACACGGACTGGGTCCGTAACTTGAGGATTATCCTCATTGCTGCACAGAAGAATTACTTCCTGGAAGCACCACTGGGTGCCAGGCCTGCTGCTGATGCAACTAACGACGTTAAGAACGTCTGGCAGAGCAAAGCTCATGACTACTCGATAGTTCAATGTGCCATGCTTTACGGCTTAGAACCGGGACTTCAACGACGTTTTGAACGTCATGGGGCATAGGAGATGTTCCAGGAGTTGAAGTTAATATTCCAAAAGAATGCCCGGATTGAGACATATGAAGTCTCCAATAAGTTCTATAGCTGCAAGATGGAGGAGAATAGTTCTGTTAGTGAGGATATACTCAAGATGTCTGGGTATTGTAATCACTTGATTCAACTGGGAGTTAATCTTCCGGATGATAGCATCATTGACAGAATTCTCCAATCACTTCCACCTAGCTACAAGAGCTTCGTGATGAACTATAATATGCAAGGGATGGATAAGACAATTCCTGAGCTCTTCGCAATGCTAAAGACTGCGGAGGTGGAAATCAAGAAGGACCATCAAGTGTTGATGGTCAACAAGACCACTAGTTTCAAGAAAAAGGGCAAAGGGAAGAAGAAGCGGAACTTCAAGAAGAACAACAAGCAAGTTGCTGCTGAGGAGAAGAAACCCAAGTCTGGTCCTAAGCCTGAAACTGAGCGCGTCTACTGCAAGCAGACTGGTCACTGGAAGCGGAACTGCCCCAAGTATTTGGCGGATAAGAAGGATGGCAAGGTGAACAAAGGTATATGTGATATACATGTTATTGATGTGTACCTTACTAGAGCTCGCAGTAGCACCTGGGTATTTGATACTAGTTCTGTTGCTAATATTTGCAACTCGAAACAGGGACTACAGATTAAGCGAACACTGGCAAAGGACGAGGTGACGATGCGCGTGGGAAATGGCTCCAAAGTCGATGTGATCGCGGTCGGCACGCTACCTCTACATCTACCTTCAGGATTAGTATTAGACCTAAATAATTGTTATTTGGTGCCAGCGTTGAGCATGAACATTATATCTGGATCTTGTTTGATGCGAGACGGTTATTCATTTAAATCAGAGAATAATGGTTGTTCTATTTATATGAATAATATCTTTTATGGTCATGCACCCTTGAAGAGTGGTCTATTTTTGATGAATCTCGATAGTAGTGATACACATATTCATACTGTTGAAACCAAAAGATGCAGAGTTGATAATGATAGTGCAACTTATTTGTGGCACTGCCGTTTAGGTCATATCGGTGTAAAGCGCATGAAGAAAATCCATACTGATGGGCTTTTGGAACCACTTGATTATGAATCACTTGGTACTTGCGAACCGTGCCTCATGGGCAAGATGACTAAAACGCCGTTCTCCGGTACTATGGAGAGAGCAACAGATTTGTTGGAAATCATACATACAGATGTATGTGGTCCAATGAATATTGAGGCTCGTGGCGGATATTGTTATTTTCTCACCTTCACAGATGATTTAAGCAGATATGGGTATATCTACTTAATGAAGCATAAGTCTGAAATGTTTGAAAAGTTCAAAGAATTTCAGAGTGAAGTTGAAAATCATCGTAACAAGAAAATAAAGTTTCTACGATCTGATCGTGGAGGAGAATATTTGAGTTACGAGTTTGGTCTACATTTGAAACAATGCGGAATAGTTTCACAACTCACGCCACCCGGAACACCACAGCGTAATGGTGTGTCCGAATGTCGTAATCGTACTTTACTTGATATGGTGCGATCTATGATGTCTCTTACAGATTTACCGTTATCGTTTTGGGGTTATGCTTTAGAGACGGCCGCATTCACGTTAAATAGGGCACCATCAAAATCCGTTGAGACGACACCTTATGAACTCTGGTTTGGCAAGAAACCAAAGTTGTCGTTTCTTAAAGTTTGGGGCTGTGATGCTTATGTGAAAAAGCTTCAACCTGATAAGCTCGAACCCAAATCGGAGAAATGTGTCTTCATAGGATACCCAAAGGAGACTGTTGGGTACACCTTCTATCATAGATCCAAAGGCAAGACATTCGTTGCTAAGAATGGATCCTTTCTAGAGAAGGAGTTTCTCTCGAAAGAAGTGAGTGGGAGGAAAATAGAACTTGATGAGGTAACTGAACCTGCTCCCATATTGGAAAGTAGTACATCACAGAAACCGGTTTCTGTGACAACTAAACCAATTAGTGAGGAAGTTAATGATGATGATCATAGAACTTCATATCAAGTTGCTACTGAACCTCGTAGATCAAACAGAGTAAGATCCGCACCAGAGTGGTACGGTAATCCTATTCTGGAAGTCATGCTACTAGATCATGATGAACCTACGAACTATGAAGAAGCGATGGTGAGCCCAGATTCCGCAAAGTGGCTTGAAGCCATGAAATCTGAGATGGGATCCATGTATGAGAACAAAGTGTGGACTTTGGTTGACTTGCCCGATTATCGGCAAGCAATTGAGAATAAATGGATCTTCAAGAAGAAGACTGACGCTGACGGTAATGTTACTGTCTACAAAGCTCGACTTGTTGCAAAAGGTTTTCGACAAGTTCAAGCGATTGACTACGATGAGACCTTCTCACCCATAGCGATGCTTAAGTCTGTCCGAATCATGTTAGCAATTGCCGCATTTTATGATTATGAAATTTGGCAAATGGATGTCAAAACTACATTCCTGAATGGATTTCTGGAAGAAGAGTTGTATATGATGCAACCAGAAGGTTTTGTCAATCCAAAGGGAGCTAACAAAGTGTGCAAGCTCCAGCAATCCATTTATGGACTGGTGCAAGCCTCTTGGAGTTGGAATAAACGCTTTGATAGTGTGATCAAAGCATTTGGTTTTATACAGACTTTTGGAGAAGCTTGTATTTACAAGAAAGTGAGTGGGAGCCCTGTAGCATTTCTGATATTATATGTGGATGACATATTACTGATTGGAAATGATATAGAATTTCTGGATAGCATAAAGGGATACTTGAATAAGAGTTTTTCAATGAAAGACCTCGGTGAAGCTGCTTACATATTGGGCATTAAGATCTATAGAGATAGATCAAGACGCTTAATTGGACTTTCACAAAGCACATACCTTGACAAAGTTTTGAAGAATTTCAAAATGGATCAAGCAAAGAAAGGGTTCTTGCCTGTGTTACAAGGTGTGAAGTTGAGTAAGACTCAATGCCCGACCACTGCAGAAGATAGAGAGAAAATGAAAGATGTTCCCTATGCTTCAGTCATAGGCTCTATCATGTCTGCAATGCTGTGTACCAGACCTGATGTGTGCCTTGCTATAAGTCTAGCAGGGAGGTACCAAAGTAATCCAGGAGTGGATCACTTGACAGCGGTCAAGAACATCCTGAAGTACCTGAAAAGGACTAAGGATATGTTTCTCGTTTATGGAGATGACAAAGAGCTCATCGTAAATGGTTACGTTGATGCAAGCTTTGACACTGATCCGGACGATTCTAAATCGCAAACCGGATACGTGTTTACATTAAACGGTGGAGCTGTCAGTTGGTGCAATTCTAAACAAAGCGTCGTGGCGGGATCTACGTGTGAAGCGGAATACATAGCTGCTTCGGAAGCAGCAAATGAAGGAGTCTGGATGAAGGAGTTCATATCCGATCTAGGTGTCATACCTAGTGCATCGGGTCCAATGAAAATCTTTTGTGACAATACTGGAGCAATTGCCTTAGCGAAGGAACCCATATTTCACAAGAGAACCAAGCACATCAAGATACGCTTCAATTGCACCCGGGATCTAGTCTAGGTGGGAGACATAGAAATTTGCAAGATACATACGGATCTGAATGTTGCAGACCCATTGACTAAGCCTCTTCCACGAGCAAAACATGATCAGCACCAAGGCTCCATGGGTGTTAGAAATATGCCCTAGAGGCAATAATAAAGTTATTATTTATTTCCATATATCATGATAAATGTTTATTATTCATGCTAGAATTGTATTAACCGGAAACATAATACATGTGTGAATACATAGACAAACAGAGTGTCACTAGTATGCCTCTACTTGACTAGCTCGTTGATCAAAGATAGTTAAGTTTCCTAGCCATAGACATGAGTTGTCATTTGATTAATGGGATCACATCATTAGGAGAATGATGTGATTAACATGACCCATTCCGTTAGCTTAGCACCCGATCATTTAGTATGTTCCTATTGCTTTCTTCATGACTTATACATGTTCCTATGACTATGAGATTATGCAACTCCCGTTTATCGGAGGAACACTTTGTGTGCTACCAAACGTCACAACGTAACTGGGTGATTATAAAGGTGCTCTACAGGTGTCTCCGAAGGTACTTGTTGGGTTGGCGTATTTCGAGATTAGGATTTGTCACTCCGAATGTCGGAGAGGTATCTTTGGGCCCTCTCGGTAATGCACATCACCTAAGCCTTGCAAGCATTGCAACTAATGAGTTAGTTGCGGGATGATGTATTACGGAACGAGTAAAGAGACTTGCCGGTAACGAGATTGAACTAGGTATTGAGATACCGACGATCGAATCTCGGGCAAGTAACATACCGATGACAAAGGGAACAACGTATGTTGTTGTGCGGTCTGACTGATAAAGATCTTCGTAGAATATGTAGGAGCCAATATGAGCATCCAGGTTCCGCTATTGGTTATTGACCGGAGATGTGTCTCGGTCATGTCTACATTGTTCTCGAACCCGTAGGGTCCGCACGCTTAAGGTTTCATGACATTTATATTATGAGTTTATAAGTTTTGATGTACCGAAGGTTGTTCGGAGTCCCGGATGTGATCACGGACATGACGAGGAGTCTCAAAATGGTCAAGACATAAAGATCAATATATTGGACGGCTATATTCGGACACCGGAAGTGTTTCGGGTGATTTCGGAGAAAACCGGAGTGCCGGAGGGTTACCGGAACCCCCCGGGGAAGTATTGGGCCTTAGTGGGCCTGAGGGAAGAGAGAGGGCAGCAGCCCAGGAGGTGGCGCGCCCCCTCCCATGGGGAGTCTGAATTGGACTAGGGGAGGGGGGCGCGGCCCCTCTTTACCTCTCCCTCTCCCTCTCTTTCCTTCCCCCTTATCTCTTCCTAGTTGGACTAGGAAAGGGGAGTCCTACTCCTACTAGGAGGAGAACTCCCCCCTCCTTGGCGCGCCCCAAGGGCCGGCCGGCCTCCCCCCTTGATCCTTTATATATGGGGGCAGGGGGGCACCTCTAAACACACAAGTTGATCTTCGTGATCGTTCTCTTAGCCGTGTGCGGTGCCCCCCTCCACCATAATCCTCGATAATATTGTAGCAGTGCTTAGGCGAAGCCCTGCGACAGTAGAACATCAAGATCTTCACCACGCCGTCGTGCTAACGGAACTCATCCCCGACACTTTGCTGGATCGGAGTCCGAGGATCGTCATCGAGCTGAACGTGTGCTAAAACTCGGAGGTGCCGTAGTTTCGGTGCTTGATCGGTCGGGCCGTGAAGACGTACGACTACATCAACCGCGTTGTCATAACGCTTACGCTGTCGGTCTACAAGGGTACGTAGACAACACTCTCCCCTCTCGTTGCTATGCATCACCATGATCTTGCGTGTGCGTAGGAAATTTTTTGAAATTACTACATTCCCCTACAGTCGTGCCTCTCGGAGGTGCCTCCAACTAGGGAAGGTTATGGGCATGCTTACCCTGATCAGGTAGGCAGACATAACCTTGTGTGCCCACTGTTAGGATTTTTGGTACCGGTCCCCGTGAGGGACGTTTTGGCCACAACGGTTGTCGGTGTGTCTTTGGTAGACACGGGGCCACCCAGGACTAGCCCAGTTGGGAGTGGGTCGGAGTCGCCGAGAGAGTGGCATGGCAGTAGGTCGGTTTTGTCGGAATGCCGTTGGTCCACCCGAATGGGATGACGAGGCCATTGGTTCCGTGGTGTAGGTATAGTGTGCTACCTCTGCAGAGTGTATATAAAGTCTATCGATAGAACCAGTTCGTAGTAGGTCCCACTATCAGGTCTTGGTCGAAAGGGAGGATAAACCTGAAATAATTAAGTTTGTAAATAAATATGTGATAACGAGAATATGATGACTTGAACTATGAGATAGTCGTGAGAAGTCATGGCGATGGTTTGATATGATCACGAGACGAGATCTTGGTGAGTGTTGGAGACCAAGTGTTGGTCGTGGTTGTGATCGCCGGAAAGATCATCGTTCGGTTTGCGAGGCAACCTGTTGGTAAGACAGTTCGAGGGACTCGGTGCACAAGTTTGGTTGCATTGCATGAGTACTATATCATATGTTGCATTTAAAGAACCATGATAGCACAGAAGATGATTGCATAAAGTTAACATGCCATGTCTGCATTGGATATTATTGGTAGTGTATTTTCAGCATAGTTTCATAACGCCATGCCATGCTTTGATTTACATGTTGAATTATGCCATGATTGAGATGATATGCCATGTTAGAAGCATGATCTGATATGCCATGGCATTGCCATGTTAGAAGCATGATCTGATATGCCATGGCATTGCCATGTTAGTAGATGTTATGATTTTTTTCATGCTTAGTTGAATTTTTATCATGCCATGTTTAGTAATTGATATGAGATAGGCTGTTGCATGCGCTTGGTTCTCGCTTTGTCTTCTGCTTGGTTGGATGCTATGTATTTGGTTGTCTTGCAAGTACATTCAATGTACTGACCTGGCGTGTCATGCCAGTTTTGTAGGTCATACTCGAATTGTTCGCTTGATCCGTCGTGCTAGGCCGTAACCTTGCCAGTCCTGTGAGTTGTGGAGCCTAGCCAGAGTTGTTATGCTGCCAAACCAAGACTTCCGCCGCCATTCAATCAGACTTCCGCTGTCATTTAATAGCCTTAGGGCTATGCCAGATAATTGTATTCATCTATGATGTAATCTCATATACATGTATTTGATGAATATTCTTGTACCTGGAATGCTGTATTATGGACCTGTCGTGCGTCAGGTGTTATCCTGGGCTGACGTGCGAAGGCCCCCTGCTCCATGCGGATCGGGGTGCCACAGCATGGACGCTTCCTACGATGGAGGCGATCACCCAGGCCCGGTGGCTGATGCCGGGCTAGGAGCAAAAGGATGTTTCTTCTGCTCTTCCCACCGTGGTCTATGCGTTGCGATGGTGATGGTTGGCGGTGACTCGGGACATGGGTGCCGGGGCGGCGGCCCAGGAAGGTGGTTCGTATGGTGGCTTCCCGGCAGGCTCCATAGCGGCAGTCACTACTAGGAGAAAGCCTACTAGCAGCGCTAGAAATGCCTATAGCAGTAGCGCTAGGACCAGCGTACTGCTAACGCGCTGCATCTATGTTATAGCAGTAGTGCTGCTCGAACCAGCGCGACTGGTAACTATGGTTAGCAGTAGCGCTGCTCTGGTCAGCGCTACTGCTAATTATCTGTAGCGCTGCAGCGAAGCAAACGCTGCTGCTAAACCAGCGCTGCCGCTAGACGCCAACCAACACTACAGCTAATATTGTTGCTTTCATATTTTTATTTCGCCTCTATGTATTTGTGATGTATTTATGCATGCTCTATAGAGTAGTTTCATCATACCATAACAAAGATACATTATTCTCATCATATCATACACATATAGTAGTCTCGTCATACCATCATCATCATCCAACACAAATATCATCACATCTCGAAAGTAGAAATACATAAGTCATGCCATGTCTCGAAGAAATGCAAATGCATGGTCATGGCACACACGGGTTTCATCATCTGTATCTAAACCATGATGTAGAAGAGAAGAGCGATCGACATGAGTAAGAGCGCGACTAGGTAGTACTTCTTAAGGCACCAGTTTTGCTCCCTCTCATGCCGGAGCGTCCACCTCAAGTAGCTATTTTTCACGTCGGCTCTGCTGGCGAACCCTTTGTGGCTAGCGCCCGGGTACCTGTCCACCTGGGCCTGAGCGTCTGGCCAGTGGTCGTATATGGCGTAGCAGTCCTTCGCCATCTCTGATCTATGTACCTGCATCGTCAGTTCATGAATTCAATGATAATA
Source organism: Triticum urartu (assembly GCF_003073215.2). NCBI lineage: Eukaryota > Viridiplantae > Streptophyta > Magnoliopsida > Poales > Poaceae > Triticum > Triticum urartu. The sequence goes on from NC_053023.1 coordinate 13,663,923, forward strand.
TGCAACATAACGTACTTAAGAAACACAAAGATGCATAATTAGCAAAATACAAGCAACATATAGTAAACATAAATAACGAAGTTCCTCATACCCAAACTAATTAATAGAGCGATCTACGCCAGTTAAGTAGGACAGGTTAATTACATCACAGAGTTTCACCGTGCATAAATTCAAAGTTTTGCCATAGAAAGACAGTAGTGACACATTGTCATCGACAATCAGTCCTCCATGTCGGCGGTCCAATCTTCATAGTCAGGGAGGAAGCACCCGAGCTTGTTGAAAGGCTTCAGGTCTAGACTCTGAGCGAGTAGCAGCGCTCGGACATCATCCCGCGTGATTGGCCCATGGTAGAACATCCCCGTTAGTTTGAGGACCTCCTTCATGATCACTTGGGCAAGTTCACACTATACGTGATAAAACTCAGCTCAGATTCGATGATTCAGTGTATTTCCTATGCTTGTGGCCTAGTTGACAATCTCGGCATCGTTGGAAGTAGCTGACATGCGAAGGCATTGATTATCCCTTCTGTACTCGATCAGGTGATCACTATAAGAAATATGTCAACTTATGACCTTCTGTCAGTGACCCTCGAAGAATTGGTCATAAATCTATGACCATTTTAGACCAATTGGTCAAAAGCTGTTCAGGGGGCTCCAAACCCTGAACCATTGCGACCATTTTGGCCAGAAAGGTCGTAATTTCCTTACACGAAATGGTCACAAAGCAAACAGTGCTAGTCCACTACCTTATTTCTAGCTGATCATGACCAATATAGATGGTCATAGCCTTGTAGATTGTGGTGGGTTGTGATGACTAGGCGCCATCTCATCAGTTTTGCCTATGTGTCATGTCCATGTGGCAGTTTTTGGAAGGAAATATGCCCTAGAGGCTATAAAGTTATTATTTATTTCCTTATATCATGATAAATGTTTATTATTCATGCTAGAATTGTATTAACCGGAAACATAATACATGTGTGAATACATAGACAAACAGAGTGTCACTAGTATGCCTCTACTTGACTAGCTCGTTAATCAAAGATGGTTATGTTTCCTAACCATAGACAAAGAGTTGTTTTGATTAAGGGATCACATCATTAGTTGAATGATCTGATTGACATGACCCATTCCATTAGCTTAGCACCCGATCGTTTAGTATGTTGCTATTGCTTTCTTCATGACTTATACATGTTCCTATGACTATGAGATTATGCAACTCCCGTTTGGAGGAACACTTTGGGTGCTACCAAACGTCACAACGTAACTGGGTGATTATAAAGGTAGCATTACAGGTGTCTCCAAGGTAGATGTTGGGTTGGCGTATTTCGAGATTAGGATTTGTCACTCCGATTGTCGGAGAGGTATCTCTGGGCCCTCTCGGTAATGCACATCACATAAGCCTTGCAAGCATTGCAACTAATGTTTGTTGCAAGATGATGTATTACGGAACGAGTAAAGAGACTTGCCGGTAACGAGATTGAACTAGGTATTGGATACCGACGATCGAATCTCGGGCAAGTAACATACCGATGACAAAGGGAACAATGTATGTTGTTATGCGGTCTGATCGATAAAGATCTTCGTAGAATATGTAGGAGCCAATATGGGCATCCAGGTCCCGCTATTGGTTATTGACCGGAGACGTGTCTCGGTCATGTCTACATTGTTCTCGAACCGTAGGGTCCGCACGCTTAAGGTTTCGATGACAGTTATATTATGAGTTTATATGGTTTTGATGTACCGAAGGAGTTCGGAGTCCCGGATGAGATCGGGGACATGACGAGGAGTCTCGAAATGGTCGAGACGTAAAGATCGATATATTGGACGACTATATTCGGACATCGGAAAGGTTCCGAGTGATTCGGGTATTTTTCGGAGTACCGGGTAGTTACGGGAGGAGTAATGGGCCTTGATGGGCTTTAGTGGGAAGAGGAAAAAGGCTGCTGCGCCCCCCTCCCCTCTAGTCCGAATTGGACTAGGGAAAAGGGGGCCGGCCACCTTTCCTACTCCTCCACTTCCTTCTCCCTTCCTCCCCTCTTGATGGACTCCTACTAGGACTTGGAGTCCTAGTAGGACTCCCATCCTGGCCGCACCAATGGCCTTGGCCGGCCTCCTCCTCCTCCTCCATCCTTTATATACTGAGGCAAGGGGCACCCCATAGACACACAAGTTGATCCTTGAGATCGTTCCTTAGCCGTGTGCGGTGCCCCCTGCCACCATATTCCACCTCGATCATATCGTTGTAGTGCTTAGGCGAAGCCCTGCGTCGGTAGAACATCAAGATCGTCACCACGCCGTCATGCTGACGGAACTCCTCCCCGAAGCTTTGCTGGATCGGAGCCCGGGGATCGTCATCGAGCTGTACGTGTGCTAAGAACTCGGAGGTGCCGGAGTAACGGTGCTTGGATCGGGAAGAAGACGTACGACTACTTCCTCTACGTTGTGTCAACGCTTCCGTTGCGATCTACAAGGGTACGTAGATCAGACTCTCCCCCTCGTTGCTATGCATCACCATGATCTTGCGTGTGCGTAGGAATTTTTTTGAAATTACTACGTTCCCCAACAGTGGTATCAGAGCCTAGGTTTTTATGGTTTGATGTTATTTGCACGAGTAGAACACAAGTGAGTTGTGGGCGATATAAGTCATACTGCCTACCAGCATGTCATACTTTCGTTCGGCGGTATTGTTGGATGAAGCGGCCCGGACCGACATTACGCGTACGCTTACGCGAGACCGGTTTTCCCGACGTGCTTTGCACAAAGGTGCCTAGCGGGTGACAGTTTCTCCAACTTTAGTTGAACCGAGTGTGGCTACGCCCGGTCCTTGCGAAGGTTAAAACGGAGTCTATTTGACAAACTATCGTTGTGGTTTTGATGCGTAGGTAAGATTGGTTCTTGCTTAAGCCCGTAGCAGCCACGTAAAACATGCAACAACAAAGTAGAGGACGTCTAACTTGTTTTTGCAGGGCATGTTATGATGTGATATGGTCAAAACGTGATGAGATATAAGTTGTTGTATGAGATGATCATGTTTTGTTATCAGCAACTGGCAAAAGCCTTATGGTTGTCTCTATATTGCATAAGATGCAAGCACCAAATAATTGCTTTACTTTATCGCTATGCGATAGCAATAGTTGCAAGAGCAATAGTTGGCGAGACGACCGTGTAACGACACATTGATATAGATCAAGATGATGGAGATCATGGTGTCATGCCGGTGACGATAGAGATCATGACAGTACTTTGAAGATGGAGATCAAAGGCGCAAGATGATGATGGCCATATCATGTCACATATTTTGATTGCATATGATGTTTATCTTTTATACATCTTATTTTGCTTAGTTTGACGGTAGCATTTTAAGATGATCTCTCACTAATTATCAAGAAGTGTTCTCCCTGAGTATGCACCGTTGCCAAAGTTCGTCGTGCCCAGACACCACGTGATGATCGGGTGTGATAAGCTCTACGTCCATCTACAACGGGTGCAAGCCAGTTTTGCACACGCGGAATACTCAGGTTAAACTTGACGAGCCTAGCATATGCAGATATGGCCTCGGAACACGGAGACCGAAAGGTCGAGCGTGAATCATATAGTAGATATGATCAACATAACGATGTTCACCATTGAAAACTACTCCATCTCACGTGATGATCGGTTATGGTTTAGTTGATTTGGATCAAGTGATCACTTAGAGGATTAGAGGGATGTCTATCTAAGTGGGAGTTCTTAAGTAATCTGATTAATTGAACTTAAATTTATCATGAACTTAGTCCTGGTAGTATTTTGCAAATTATGTTGTAGATCAATAGCTTGCGTTGTTGCTTTCATATGTTTATTTTGATATGTTCCTAGAGAAAAATTGTGTTGAAAGATGTTAGTAGCAATGATGCGGATTGGATCCGTGATCTGAGGTTTATCCTCATTGCTGCACAGAAGAATTATGTCCTTGATGCACCGCTAGGTGACAGACCTATTGCAGGAGCAGATGCAGACGTTATGAACGTTTGGCTAGCTCAATATGATGACTACTTGATAGTTTAGTGCACCATGCTTAACGGCTTAGAATCGGGACTTCAAAGACGTTTTGAACGTCATGGACCATATGAGATGTTCCAGGAATTGAAGTTAATATTTCAAGCAAGTACCCGAGTTGAGAGATATGAAGTCTCCAACAAGTTCTATAGCTAAAAGATGGAGGAGAATCGCTCAACTAGTGAGCATGTGCCCAGATTGTTTGAGTACTACAATCGCTTGAATCAAGTGGGAGTTAATCTTCCAGATAAGATAGTGATTGACAGAATTCTCTAGTCATCATCACCAAGTTAGTAGAACTTCGTGATGAACTATGATATGCAAGGGATAACGGAGACGATTCCCAAGCTCTTCGTAATGCGGAAATTGACGAAGGTAGAAATCGAGAAAAAACATCAAGTGTTGATGGTAGACAAGACCACTAGTTTCAAGAAAAGGGCAGAGGGAAGAAGGGGAACTTCAAGAAGAACAGCAAGCAAGTTGCTGCTCAAGTGAAGAAGCCCAAGTCTGGTCCTAAGCCTGAGACTAAGTGTTTCTACTGCAAAGAGACTGGTCACTGGAATCGGAACTACCCCAAGTGATTGGCAGATAAGAAGGATGGCAAAGTGAACATAAGTATATTTGATATACATGTTATTGATGTGTACTTTACTAGTGTTTATAGCAACCCCTCAGTATTTGATACTAGTTCAGTTGCTAAGATTAGTAACTCGAAACGGGAGTTGCAGAATAAACAGAGACTAGTTAAGGGTGAAGTGACGATGTGTGTTGGAAGTGGTTCCAAGATTGATATGATCATCATCGCACACTCCCTATACTTTCGGGATTAGTGTTGAACCTGAATAAGTGTTATTTGGTGTTTGCGTTGAGCATGAATATGATTTGATCATGTTTATTGTAATACGGTTATTCATTTAAGTAAAAGAATAAATTGCTGTTCTGTTTACATAAATAAAACCTTATATGGTTACACACCCAATGAAAATAGTTCGTTGGATCTCGATCGTAGTGATACACATAATCATAATATTGAAACCAAAAGATGCAAAGTTAATAATGATAGTGCAACTTATTTGTAGCACTGCCGTTTAGGTCATATTGGTGTAAAGCGCATGAAGAAACTCCATGCTGATGGGATTTTGGAATCACTTGATTATGAATCACTTGATGCTTGCGAACCATGCCTTTTGGGCAATATGACTAAAACGCCGTTCTCCGGAACAATGAAGCAAGCAACAGATTTGTTGGAGATCATACATACTGATGTATGTGGTCCGGTGAATATTAAGGCTTGCAACAGGTATCATTATTTTCTGACCTTCACAGATGATTTGAGGAGATATGGGGATATCTACTTGAGGAAACATAAGTCTGAAACATTTGAACAGTTCAAAGAATTTCAGAGTGAAGTGGAAAATCATCGTGACAAGAAAATAAAAGTTTCTACGATATGATCGCAGAGGTAAAATATTCGAGTTACGAGTTTGGTCTTCAATTAAAACAATGTGGAATAGTTTCACAAACTCATGCCACATGGAACACCACAGCATAATGGTGTGTCCGAACGTCATAATCGTACTTTATTGGATATAGTGCAATCTATGATGTCTCTTACCGATCTACCACTATCGTTTTGGGGTTATGCATTAGAGGCAGTTGCATTCACGTTAAATAGGGCACCATCTAAATCCGTTGAGACGACACCGTGTGAACTATGGTTTGGCAAGAAACCTAAGCTGTCGTTTCTTAAAGTTTGGGGTTGCGATGCTTATATGAAAAAGTTTCATCCTGATAAGCTCAAACTCAAATCAGAGAAGTGCGTCTTCATAGGATATCCAAAGGAAACTATTGGATACACCTTCTATCACAGATCCGAAGGCAAGACTTTTGTTGCTAAAATTCGGAAACTTTCTGGAGAAGGAGTTTCTCTCGAAAGAAGTGAGTGGGAGGAAAGTAGAACTTGACGAGGTAACTGTACCTGCTCCCTTATTGGAAAGTAGTACATCACAGAAAACTGTTTCTGTGACACCTACACCAGTTAGTGAGGAAGCTAATGATGATGATCATGAAACTTCAGAACAAGATACTACTGAACCTCGTAGATCAACCAGAGTAAGATCCACGCCAGAGTGGTACGGTAATCCTTTTCTGGAAGTCATGCTACTAGATCATGATGAACCTACGAACTATGAGGAAGCGATGATGAGCCCAGATTCCGCGAAATGGTTTGAGGCCATGAAATCTGAGATATGATCCATGTATGAGAACAAAGTATGGACTTTGATGGATTTGCCCGATGATCGGCAAGCCATAGAAAATAAATGGATCTTCAAGAGGAAGACGGACGCTGATAGTAGTGTTACTATCTACAAAGCTAGAATTGTCGCAAAAGGTTTTCGACAAGTTCAAGGTGTTGACTACGATGAGTTTTTCTCACTCGTATCTATGCTTAAGTCTGTCCGAATCATGTTAGCAATTGCCGCATTTTATGAAATCTGGCAAATGGATAAACAAAACTGCATTCCTTAATGGATTTACTAAAGAAGAGTTGTATACGATGCAACTAGAAGGTTTTGTCGATCCTAAAGGTGTTAACTAAATATGCAAGCTCCAGCGATCCATCTATGGACTGGTGCAAGAATCTCGGAGTTGGAATATACGCTTTGATAAGTTGATCAAAGCATATAGTTTTATACAGACTTGCGGTGAAGCCTGTATTTACAAGAACATGAGTGGGAGCACTACAACATTTCTGATAAGTATATGTGAATGACATATTGTTGATCGGAAATAATCTAGAATTATTCTGCAAAGCATAAAGGAGTGTTTGAAAGGAGTTTTTCAAAGAAAGACTTCGGTGAAGCTGCTTACATATTGAGTATCAAGATCTATAGAGATAGATCAAGACACTTGATAAGTTTTTTCAATGAGTACATACCTTGACAAGATTTTGAAGTAGTTCAAAATGGAACAGTCAAAGAAAAGGTTTCTTGCCCATGTTACAAGGTGTGAAGTTGAGTAAGACTCAAAGCCCGACCACGGCAGAAGATAGAAAGAGAATGAAAGTCATTCCCTATGCCTCAGCCATAGGTTCTATAAAGTATGCCATGCCGTGTACCAGATCTATTGTATACCCTACACTGTGTTAAGCAAGGGAATACAATAGTGATCTAAGAGTAGATCACTGGACAGCGGTCAAAATTATCCTTAGTGGAATAAGGATATGTTTCTCGATTATGGAAGTGAAAAAAAAGGTTCGTCGTAAAGGGTTACGCCGATGCAAGTTTTGACACTAATCTAGATGACTCTAAGTCTCGGTCTAGATACATATTGAAAGTGGGAGCAATTAGCTAGAGTAGCTCCATGCAGAGCATTGTTGACATAGAAATTTGCAAAATACATGCGGATCTGAATGTGGCAGACCCGTTGACTAAGATTCTCTCACAAGCAAAACATGATCACACCTTAGTACTCCTTGGGTGTTAGTCACATAGCGATGTGAACTAGATAACTGAATCTAGTAAACCCTTTGGGTGTTGGTCACATGGCGATGTGAACTATGGGTGTTAATCACATGATGATGTGAACTATCGATGTTAATCACATGGTGATGTGATCTAGATTATTGACTCTAGTGCAAGTGGGAGACTGAAGGAAATATGCCCTAGAGGCAATAATAAAGTTATTATTTATTTCCTTATTTCATGATAAATGTTTATTATTCATGCTAGAATTGTATTAACCGGAAACATAATACATGTGTGAATACATAGACAAACAGAGTGTCACTAGTATGCCTCTACTTGACTAGCTCGTTAATCAAAGATGGTTATGTTTCCTAACCATAGACAAAGAGTTGTTATTTGATTCACAAGGTCACATCATTAGTTGAATGATCTGATTGACATGACCCATTCCATTAGCTTAGCACCCGATCGTTTAGTATGTTGCTATTGCTTTCTTCATGACTTATACATGTTCCTATGACTATGAGATTATGCAACTCCCGTTTGCCGGAGGAACACTTTGGGTGCTACCAAACGTCACAACATAACTGGGTGATTATAAAGGAGCATTACAGGTGTCTCCAAAGGTAGATGTTGGGTTGGCGTATTTCGAGATTAGGATTTGTCACTCCGATTGTCGGAGAGGTATCTCTGGGCCCTCTCGGTAATGCACATCACATAAGCCTTGCAAGCATTGCAACTAATGAGTTAGTTGCAAGATGATGTATTATGGAACGAGTAAAGAGACTTGCCGGTAATGAGATTGAACTAGGTATTGGATACCGACGATCGAATCTCGGGCAAGTAACATACCGATGACAAAGGGAACAATGTATGTTGTTATGCGGTCTGACCGATAAAGATCTTCGTAGAATATGTAGGAGCCAATATGGGCATCCAGGTCCCGCTATTGGTTATTGACCAGAGACGTGTCTCGGTCATGTCTACATTGTTCTCGAACCGTAGGGTCCGCACGCTTAAGGTTTCGATGACAGTTATATTATGAGTTTATGAGTTTTGATGTACCGAAGGAGTTCGGAGTCCCAGATGAGATCGGGGACATGACGAGGAGTCTCGAAATGGTCGAGACGTAAAGATCGATATATTGGACGACTATATTCGGACTTCGGAAAGGTTCCGAGTGATTCGGGTATTTTTCGGAGTACCGGAGAGTTACGGGAATTCGCTGGGAGAAGTATTGGGCCTTGATGGGCTTTAGTGGGAAGAGGAGAAAAGGCCTGCTGCGCCCCCCTCCCCTCTAGTCCGAATTGGACTAGGGAAAAGGGGGCCGGCCACCTTTCCTACTCCTCCACTTCCTTCTCCCTTCCTCCCCTCTTGATGGACTCCTACTAGGACTTGGAGTCCTAGTAGGACTCCCATCCTGGCCGCACCAATGGCCTTGGCCGGCCTCCTCCTCCTCCTCCATCCTTTATATACTGAGGCAAGGGGCACCCCATAGACACACAAGTTGATCCTTGAGATCGTTCCTTAGCCGTGTGCGGTGCCCCCTGCCACCATATTCCACCTCGATCATATCGTTGTAGTGCTTAGGCGAAGCCCTGCGTCGGTAGAACATCAAGATAGTCACCACGCCGTCGTGCTGACGGAACTCCTCCCCGAAGCTTTGCTGGATCGGAGCCCGGGGATCGTCATCGAGCTGTACGTGTGCTAAGAACTCGGAGGTGCCGGAGTAACGGTGCTTGGATCGGTCGGATCGGGAAGAAGACGTACGACTACTTCCTCTACGTTGTGTCAATGCTTCCGTTGTGATCTACAAGGGTATGTAGATCAGACTCTCCCCTCGTTGCTATGCATCACCATGATCTTGCGTGTGCGTAGGAATTTTTTTGAAATTACTACGTTCCCCAACAGTTTTTGCCCTAGGTTGTGAAGCAACCTATATTTCTATCATTCCCAAAATTCCCAAAAAAATCTCATAAATTCTTTGGGTCATATATTCATCAAATATGTAAAAATCCCTCCTTGCCTAGTTCAAAACTAATTCAACAATATTCATTTTCCTATTATGTTCACAACAACACTTTATGAAGGAAGTGATATTTATATATTCTTGATTGCCCTAGGAATTTTTGGGCACTCTTTCCTATCCAAATAATTACCGCATGACAAAATTCAGCTCCATTTGCCTAGCAAATCTTCCTCGGCAAATTTCCAAAGTTTTTGTCCACCTAGAAGCATTGTGAAGGAAGTACCTTTTTATATCTCTAAATGACATGAAATTTATACAGTTCCTTCATATGCCCAAACTATCACCCTCCTCCAAATTGCAGCTCAGTCAAATCATCTATGTGAGCCCAGGTTCAATTTATATTTTATGGCCAAATTGGCACGTTGCAAAGCAAGTGTTATATAGACCCCTCCTATTACCCTCAAACTTTTCGGGCACTCTTCCATACCCAAATCATTGCCACATGATAATATTCAGCTCAATTTTCCTAGTAAATCTTTCTCAGGAAATTTCCAAAGTTTCTACCTCGAGAGAAGCTTTGTGAAGTAAGTACTAGCTAGGCTTACCCAAATGATCTGAAAATTTACCAGCGCATGACCATACCTAAGTAACTTACCTACACCAATTTTGAGCTCATTTCATTCATCCAATCTCTCTCACTAGTTTTCCCAAGTTTCTGTCCATAGAAGAGCATTGTGAAGGAAGTACCACTTTGGCATGTCCAAATGGTATCAATTTTCTACAATGCTTTCCTATGCCCAAAAAACCATCCTCCACAAAATTTCAGCTCAATCCATTCATTATTTTGAGCCCAGCTTCAACATTCATATTTTTGTCCAGCGTAGTACTTTGCAAAGCAAGTACCACCTAGGATCCTCCTTTTGATCTAAAAATTTGTGAAGACATTCTCCTTAGTAGATGATCATCCTCAGCCAAAACTCACGCCCATTGGCAATGTGCATTTTCCGTACCGCTAATCAAACACTTGGCTGCTAATTCATGTTTGAGCATCGATCGGTCTCCTCGTGAGAATCTTATGTTGTAATTTTCTTCCTAGCACCAACCTGGGGAGTGCCCAACCCACTACACATGCCTAGGCCGCCCAGAACACATGGCAACATTACGGTCACGCGGTGACCATGCGACGGGCATGCGAGTTTACGCGCTCTAGAGTTGAGGCCCTCGGCCACCGCCCAAACCGCGATGTATCGCCACCAAACCATGTATTTATGATTAAACAGGTCCTTATGTAACTAGAAATGATTTTTGGAAAAAATAAATAGCAAACTATGAGGCAGCTGCAGTTCAAATTTGACCCGCTTCCAACTGAATCGGCGGAAATTTGTCTTTTTCACGAGAGGTGGATCAAATTTTTTTACACCCAACCATTTTGTCAATTATGCATTAAATATGGCCTAGTATTTTATAAAAATGATTTGGTCCAATTGTGCAACAATTATTTGGTAGTTCCTTCACAAAAAAACCTCCTTTCGGGCACTCGAAAAATGGAAAATGGTTTTTTCGTCCAACGAAAATGAAAACTTCCTTAGGCAACATTTTTTGCCATTCCAATATGCACCCTTGTGCACAATATGAGATCATTTGAACAAACTATGCCATGAATGTGGCCATAAGATTGATCATTTGGCTTGAAAGCCATGATTCTTCACACATGATAGCTCATTTCTGAGAACACTTTTTTAAAATAATTATCATATTACAAGTTTATTATTTTTCCCAGAAACTTGGTCATATATAATGACACAATGCGAAGGTTTTCCAATTTTTTGATTTTTTTGAATTTTTTATGCCCGTTTCAAAATGTAGTCAAAACGGCGGGCTTGACCGTTCCTAGCAAACGGTTGAATGTTGGAATTTTTTTGGTGTTTCTCTGATTAAATAGATACTTATGTACCTATAAATTATTTTTGTAAAAAATGAAGAGCAAACTACGAGGTAGCTACAGTTCAAATTTGACCCGCTTCCAACTGAATCAACGAGAAATTTATCTTTTTCACCAGAGGTGGATCAAAACTTTTCACACCCAACCATTTGGTCAATTATGCATTAAACATGGCCTGGTATTTTATAAAATTGATTTGGTCCAATTTCGCAACAAATATATGGTAGGTCCTTCACAAAAAAAACTCATTTCGGGCACTCGAAAAATGGAAAATGAATTTTCTGTGCAAAGAAAATGAAAACTCCCTTAGGCAACATAAAATAATTGCCGTATTACAAGTTTGTTATTTTTCCTAGGAACTTGGCCACATATAATGACACAATGCGAAGGTTTCCCAATTTTTTGATTTTTTTTATTTTTTTATGCTCGTTTCAAAATGCGGTCAAAACGGTGGGAATGACCGTTCCTAGCTAGTGGTTGAATCTTGGAATTTTTTTGGTGTTTTTATGATTAAATAGATACTTATATACCTAGAAATGATTTTTGGAAAAAATAAAAAGCAAACTACAAGGCAGCTACAGTTCAGATTTGACCCGCTTCCAACTGAATCAACGGAAATTTGTCTTTTTCATGAGAGGTGGATCAAAACTTTTTACACCCAACCATTTTGTAAATTGTGCATTAAATATGGCCTAGTATTTTAGAAAAATGATTTGGTCCAATTTTGCAACAATTATTTGGTAGGTCCTTCACAAAAAAACCTCCTTTCGGGCACTCGAAAAATGGAAAATGGTTTTTTCGTCCATGAAAATGAAAACTTCCTTAGGCAACATTATTTGCCATTCCAATATGAACCCTTGTGCACAATATGAGATCATTTGAACAAACTATGCCATGAATGTGGCCATAAGATTGATCATCTGGCTTGAAAGCCATTGATCTCCACACGTGATAGCTCGTTTCTGAGAACACTTTTTTATAATAATTGCCGTATTACAAATTTGTTATTTTTCCTGGAAACTTGGCCACATATTATGATACAATGCGAAGGTTTCCCAATTTTTTGATTTTTTTGAATTTTTTATGGCCGTTTCAAAATGCGGTCAAAACTGCGGGAATGACCGTTCCTAGCTAGTGGTTGAATATTGGAATTTTTTTCGTGTTTATCTGATAAAATAGATACTTATGTACCTAGAAATGATTTTTAGAAAAAATAAATAGTAAACTATGAGGCAGCTACAGTTCAAAATTGACCCGCTTCCAACTGAATCGGCGAAAATTTATCTTTTTCATGAGAGTTGGATCAAAACTTTTTATACCCAATCATTTGGTCAATTGTGCATTAAATATGGTCTAGTATTTTAGAAAATTGATTTGGTACAATTTTACAACAAATATTTGGGAGGTCCTTCACAAAAAAACTCCTTTTAGGCACTCGAAAAATGAAAAAATAATTTAAAAGAACTCATTTCTCGTAACTCTTTAAAAAAAATATTTGTCTTATTTCAATTTATGATTATTCTGGAAAACTATAGTCAAATTTGCTGACACAATAAGAAGTTTTTTTTTTCAAATTTTCAGGTCATAATAAAATAGCTAACATGATTTAGCATCTTACTTTTAGTCAATTACGACCAATTTAAATGGTCAAAATATCAATACATGTATACTGCGTTCTGATTGGTCCATGGGCCTCTCACACGGATCATGGATAAATCACCGTCGGATCCTCCTGGATCCAACGACCCTCGTCTCACGGTCTCACCCACCCACCGCGAGCTACCCCTCAAAAAAAAACCCCACCGCACACCACTCCTCTTTCTCCCCGCGCAGCAAACCCTAGCGCTCTCACCCTCTTCCTCCCTCTGGATCCACCGCCGCCGCACACAACTCCTCCTTCTGGATCCACCGCCGCCGCCCCCAACCCCCATCCCTCCCTCTGGATCTCGACGCGCCGCCGCCCCCTCACACTCTCACCGCCGTGGGCTGGAGGTGCCGCACTGGATCCGGTCCAGGGCACCACCACTAGCTGGCGTCGTGGGCGGGGTGCGGCGCCTGACCAAGTGTGCCCCCTGCTCCCCGTGCCCGACCGCTCGCTCCGCCTCAACCTCGTCGTCTCCAAGGACCTGCGCAGCCGCCTCCAGGATCACGTCTTCGCGCTCAAGGAGGACTCCACGCTGCCGCCCGTCGCATCGACCTCATCAGGGTCAGTCCCTTTCCCCCCTTCCCCAATTCCCCGTCCATTCCGCTGTGGTACGCCCTGACGGATCGAAATGGCCCCTGACTCACAGATCTCTCCCGTCCCCTCCTCCCCTCGCAGCGGCCGCCCTGCTCGCGTTGTTCCAGCAGTGGAGTCTCCGGTGCGGCCCGACGGTGAACCCGAGGCACCTGTGCGGGACGCAGGACTGGATCGAGTCCTTCACGCAGAATGCGTCCGTCGGCTGCAGTTGCGACCGCTGGCCCGTGTGCCGCATCACGCACCTGTTCGTTCCCTGTCTTCCCCGCTCGCCCGAGGCCTCTGGCTTTTCGGTTTTCCCGGTGCCTTTGCTTGTGGATTGACGGCTGGGCTCTGGATCATGCAGGAACATCACTGGATTCTGGAATCTGGCCGAGATCCCGCCGGAGCTCTTCAACTCGACGGAGCTGGTCTCTCTGTGAGTCATGGCATTGGTGTCTGTTGCTGTGCAAACTGCTTACACTAGGCAATGCGAGAATTAACCAGCCTACTAGAAGTAGGAACATGAGGTTGGATCACTGTGCAAACTGCTTACACTAGGCATACCTCCCTTTTGAAGCCGGTGTGCAAACTGCTTACACTAGGCATTGGTGTCAATTTGCTCTAGTCATGTTCCGTCTAGCTGTTCTGATATGTCAATTTGCTCTAGTCCTGTTTGATTCGTATGGATCTAAAAACAATTCCTTAGGGCTGAAATTATAAATGTATACGGCAACGAATTCTTGTGGTTCTAAATTTGCTGAAATTGCAAATGTGTCTGAGAACAAATTATTAATAGAATTCTTGGGGTTGCTGAAATTAGAATATTAATAGACTGCATTGACGACTCTGCTTCATTTTACTGTGATGCCGAATAAATCATATGTTATGGTTCAAGGTACAAGGGGAATTCGCTGGCCCAGATGAGGAGCCAAAGCAACACCAAGTCACAGTTTCACACGCCGCTTCTAAGGGGAGATATGCAAGGTAATAAACTGCTAACATCTTCAGTTTGTTTTTCTGGGTTGCTCTTTGTTCAACACCACTGTGCATGGTCATTTTGCATTCTGAAATGTGATTTCCAGATCTATAGCTCAAATACTATGGTTCCCAGTGTTAACTTATCCGTTGTTGTTTATATTCCAAACTGTTTTTCCCTGAAAAATGGGTATCATTAATTCTTATGTTCCCATGTGGTTAGCCTGATTTTGTTCTTAAAAAGTAAACATTCTACACTGCAGGGTGCATTAGTGATTGGCTAAGAACAGTACTGAAAAAAGAGCAGTCTATTCATTCCAAAAACATTCTCTGATTCTAAAATTTACTGAAATTAGAATAAAATATACACAATGTGTTGATAACTCTGTTCCCTTCACTATATTCTATTTAACACATGTGTTCTGGTTCAGGTTTAAAGAGAATTTGAATGCCAAGCCACTGGAGACGAAGCAAAACCACCATCAAGTTGATGTCTCATGCGCCACTTCAAAAGGGAGGTATGCAAGTTGAACACTCCTAACCTCTTACTTATTTCTTTTTGGATTGCTCATTGGTGTCTGCTGTGCAAACTGCTTACACTAGGCATTGGTGTCTGTTTCTGTGCAAACTGCTTACACTAGGCATTGGTGTCCCTCCACTCCTCACAACGCCCCCTCTCTTCCTCCCTCCCGCCATTTCGAGTTTGGATCCGTGATTGCAGCTCCTCTTTTCTGTAATTGCAGCAATGTCGCTTGATGAGTTGATGTCGTTCATGATGTGATGTTCTTTATGCAGATCAAGGTGCCTACAGCATGGAGACAAACATAGTTCTGAATCGTTAGGTAATCTGTTTCTCTTTTCCAGTATGTATAATAGTTTGTTTTCTCAATCTCCTCTTGTTGATTCTGTCTTGCTATAATAGTTCATCGGTACACTAGAGCCTGAATATGCACTTCGTACTGTTTCTTTTTTGCTTCCCAGGAGTGGTCAAGGTCTGCAGGCGTATTTCCTCATATCTCCCCCTGATAGAATCATGGGTTTGAGATGAGGAGGATGTGGACCTCTTTAGGCAGGTAATATATGTTGTTAATTTGTTTTCTCTTTTCCAATATGTATATATGGTTAATCACTTAATCTGTTTTCTTAATCTCATGTTGTTGATTCTGCCCTAGTATATAGTAGTTCATCGGTATGGTAGGGCCTGAATACTTACTCTTTTGGTTTGCTTGACAGGGTCTGAGAGAGTCTTACGATGTACTCAAGTTCAAAAACCACGACACTTATTCTGGAGCGGAGGGAGTAGTGTCTTGTTTAGCTTCCAGGTTCCGCTAAGGGGATTAAAGGGTGAGGAGAATGTAGACAACCAAGATAATTATGAGGAGGAATGCATGGGCCATGATCCCGCTGTTACCTAGCTATAGTCGAGGAAAGACGAGTAGCAAGTTAAGGATGCAAGAGCATGGATGATGGATCCAAGGATTTGTATGTTAAGTACCTGCTGCTAGCCTTTTGTCTGTTTGTGGCGGGATGTCCCAAAAACTTGTAATGGAAGTTAGTTCACAAGCAGCAAGATTTACTGTGTTCCTAATGATTGTCATGTATGAATGTGTTGCAGGCATCTTGCATACCATATTCTCATGGGTGGGTGCAGCAAGGGGCTGGGCAAGCGCGGTGCACAGTGGATGGAGGTCATCTCGTGGGAGCCCAGGGCGTTTGTCTACCACAACTTCCTGGTAATCACTGCTGCTGCTGCCCACTCCGCCTTCCCTTTAACACCCATAATCACTGCTGCTGCCGCCATGGTTCATTCGGTCCTGCACCTGCTCGCGCATGCACACTGTCTTGTGTTTGTGGGAAGCTGGTTTTGTTAGGTAGTCCATCGATGATGTATGGGTTTCTGTTTGTAATCTGCGCTGATGCCCACTCTGAAAGTTTGGTGACAAAATAATGCATCTTGAATCCTGGGAAGACTACTAATAATCTGTCATTGGAAGATATGCTACAGCAATGCAGCAATTTGAATTGATATTCACATTGAATTAATGACTTGTCTTGTTGTATGCAATTGAAACATACCCATATAAAAGAAGTCTGTTCCATGCAACATTTTTACTGTTTTACTCAACTTGTTTTTGTAGTTACTTGATACATATTACCTCCGTCCCATAATAAACCATCAAATGTACTCCTGGGAGGGATAAACATCTTTTTTAGAACATGGGTTGAAGCAGACTGTACTTGCCTACTGAGAATATGAAAACAAGATATTCTGTTTGCTAATATGAAGATAGCATTGTGTTTAATCTAGTACTGATGATTGTTTTCATTCTCATATAAATTTGTTAATGATGGTGATTTTGTACTAGCATATAAACTTGTTTTTGTTGTCACTTGATACATACTTAGCTTGCACTTGAAGTTGTGGGCTAATGCTTGTAATTTTGTTCTACTTGTATGCATTGGTACCCCCATCATCGAGCGCGCACGGATGCAATAGTGGCAAGAAGATCATGGTCGTGTGCATCATCAAGCACACCATGGCGAGCATCGACCTCCTCACAGTGGCAAGAAGAGCATGTGCCTAGTTTGTAATCGCTGTCGAAGGAGCTCCATGCTGAAAAACATAACACTTGTAGAGCTTGTAAAGTACCATGTTATTGAACTTGTGGAGCATGTAACTGTGACTTCCACTATTGTATGTTAGAGTTATTTGTACAGTAGCAACTCTGTATTGATTGGTAATATTTGTACAGCAGCAACACTGGCTGGTAATATTTGAAGTATTTTGTGTGTTTTCTGTGCCAATTTAAATATTGTGTATTTATTTACGTTAAATTGGAAAATGAAGAATGTGACCCTGACAAAAAAAGAAAAAATGAAACTGTTGAGACAAAAAGGCCATGGGCCAAAGAATAAAAAGGTTGCAATGAAGGCCATGGGCAAAAAATAAAAAGGCTGCAATGTTGGGCTTGGTCCATGAAGCTGACAAAAAATTCACAGAAAAAATATAAATGGGCTGAATTAATGGGCTCGGCCCATATAAACACCGAATTGGACCGGGCTGAATCTTGTGCCACGTCAGATTGCCACGCTGGATGCCTACGTGGCCTGGGGAGGTTGCTAGTGACCAAAACGCCATAGTAGACGTATTTTGGTCATAAACGTCTACGACCATTCCAGAAGAAAGGTCGCTATAGTCAGTTTATGACGGCCAGCTTTTGACCTTCTGTTTTTGGTCACAAAAAGGTCACAAATGAAAATTTGTGACCATTCAGTGACCAATAGTGGTGGTCACAAGTTGACATATTTCTTGTAGTGGATGCATGAGGTAGAATCCATCAGCCTTACTGGTGTATGGTTGCTGGATGCAGCAGAAGTCGGTCTTATGGCTGAAACCCAACCCATTCTTCTTGTACTTTTTCACCTTGATATATCCACCAGACAGGCTGAAGGTTAACACAGCACTATCGAGAACACGCTTTATGTGCGTGTAATCCTTTTTCTTGATGTTCTTCGATGAGTCCAAGTACATGGCATGGGAGTATTCTGGGTACAGACATATGAGGACGCCCCCCCTGCTGCGCAAAATAAGTACACCTCAAATTAGCCTCCATGCATGCTTGCAAAGGAATGATTAAAACTTATGAAAGGATATCTGCGGATGACTTGCGTGGGATGATAAGGTAGGAGAGTCGCTTCCTTGTCCTTATTAGCGATCATGAACTCGCCGATGTACATGCTCGCATAGTGATGGTGCTCTTTGCAGACTGCCAAGAAGCTCTCGTGCATATAGTAGGGGTCTGATACGTCCATTTTGCATCATGCTTTTATATTGATATTTATTGCATTATGGGATGTTATTACATATATCACAATACTTATGCCTTTTCTCTCATATTTCACAAGGTTTACATGAAGGGAGAATGCCGGCAGCTGGAATTCTGGACTGGAAAAGGAGCAAATATGAGAGACCTATTCTGCACAACTCCAAAAGTCCTAAAAATTTACGGAGAATAATTTTGGAATATATAAAAATATTGGGCGAAGAAAGCACTAGAGGGGACCCACCAGGCATCCACAAGGTTGGGGGCGCGCCCCTGCCTTGTGTGCCACCTGGCAGGCCCCCGGTGCCCATCTTCTGCTATATGGTGTGTTTTGACCTGGAAAAAATCAAGAGTAAGCTTTCGAGACAAAGTGCCGCCGTCTCGAGGTGGAAGTTGGCAGAACCAATCTAGGGCTCCAGCGGAGCTGTTCTGCCGGGGAAACTTCCCTTTGGGAGGGGGAAATCGAAGCCATCGTCATCACCAACGATCCTCTCATCGAGAGGGGGTCAATCTCCATCAACGTCTTCACCAGCACCATCTCCTCTCAAACCCTAGTTCATCTCTTGTATCCCATATTTGTCTCAAAACCTCAGAGTAGTACATGTGGGTTTCTAGTAGTGTTGATTACTCCTTGTAGTTGATGCTAGTTGGTTTATTCGGTGGAAGATCAAATGTTCAGATCCTTAATGATAATTAATACTCCTCTGATTATGAACATGAGTATGCTTTGTGAGTAGTTACGTTTGTTCCTGAGGACATGGGAGAAGTCTTGTTATAAGTAATCATGTGAATTTGGTATCCGTTCGATATTTTGATGAGATGTATGTTGTCTTTCCTCTAGTGGTGTTATGTGAACGTCGACTACATGACACTTCACCATGATGGGTTGCTAGAGTGACATAAGCTTAGACCCTAGTTTATGTGTTGCTTCGTAAGGGGCTGATTTGGATCCATATGTTTCATGCTATGGTTAGATTTATCTTAATTCTTCTTTCGTAGTTGCAGATGCTTGCGAGAGGGGTTAATCATAAGTGGGAGGCTTGTCCAAGTAAGGAAACCACCCAAGCACTGGTCCACCCACATATCAAATTATCAAAGTAACGAACGAGAATCATATGAGCATGATGAAAACTAGCTTGACGGTAATTCCCATGTGTCCTCGGGAGCGCTTTGCATTATATAAGAGTTCGTCCAGGCTTGTCCTTTGCTACAAAAAGGATTGGGCCACCTTGTTGCACCTTAGTTACTTTTGTTACTTGCTACCCATTACGAATTATCTTATCACACAACTATCTGTTACTGATAATTTCAGTGCTTGCAGAGAATACCTTGCCGAAAACCGCTTGTCATTTCCTTCTGCTCCTCATTGGGTTCGACACTCTTACTTATAGAAAGGACTACGATAGACCCCCTATACTTGTGGGTCATTAAGACTCTTTTCTGGCGCCGTTGCCGGGGAGTGAAGCGCCTTTGGTGATTGGAATTTGGTAATGAAACATTTATATTACGTGCTGAAATTTAATGTCACTTGTCACTATGGAAAATAATCCTTTGAGGGGCTTGTTCGGGGTATCTTCACCCCGCCTGGAAGAGCAAAGAGTTGCTCCTCAACCTACTGCAACTACTGAAAATATTTATTATGAAATTCCTTCAGGTATGATAGAGAAACTGCTAGCTAATCCTTATGCAGGAGATGGAACATTACATCCCGATATGCATCTAATCTATGTGGATGAAGTTTGTGGATTATTTAAGCTTGCAGGTTTGCCCGAAGATGATGTCAAAAAGAAGGTCTTCCATTTATCTTTGAAGGGAAAGGCATTGACATGGTATAGGCTATGTGATGATATTGGATCTTGGAACTACAACCAATTGAAATTGGAATTTCATCAGAAGTTTTATCCTATGCATCTGGTTCATCGTGATCGGAATTACATATATAATTTTCGGCCTCATGAAGGAGAAAGTATCGCTCAATCTTGGGGGAGGCTTAAGTCAATGTTATATTCATGCCCCAATCATGAGCTCTCAAGAGAAATTATTATTCATAATTTTTATGCTCCGCTTTCTCGTAATGATCAATCCATGCTCGATACTTCTTGTACATTTCTTTTACGAAGAAGACTATTGAATTCAAATGGTATTTATTGGAAAGAATTAAACGCAACTCTGAAGATTGGGAACTCGAGAAGGTAATGAGTCAGATAAAAACCTTAAGTTTGACTGTGTTAAATCTTTCATGGATACTGACGCTTTTCATGATTTTAGCACTAAATATGGACTTGACTCTGAGATAGTAGCTTCTTTTTGTGAATCATTTGGTACTCATGTTGATCTCCCTAAGGATATGTGGTTTAAATATCAACCTCTCATTGAAGTGAAAGTAGTAGAACCTATTAAAGTTGAAGAAGAAACTGTTACTTATAATGTTGATCCTATTGTTCCTATTGCTTATATTGAGAAGCCACCTTTCCCTGTTAGAATAAAGGAACATGCTAAAGCTTCAACTGTGGTTCGTAAGAGTTATACTAGAACACCTACACCCCCTGAACAAATTAAAGTTGAACCTAGTATTGCTATCGTTAAAGATCTCTTGGTTGATAATATTGATGGGCATGTTATTTTTTTCTATGATGAAGCTGCTAGACTCAATATTAAAGATAAACATAGGCCTATTGTTGGCATGCCAGTTGTTTCTGCTAAAATAGGAGATCATTGTTATCATGGCTTATGTGATGTGGGTGCTAGTGTGAGTGCAATTCCTTTTACTTTATATCAAGAAATTATGAATGGTATTGCACCTGCTGAGATAGAAGATATTGATGTTACTATTAAGCTTGC
>NC_053023.1:13686317-13909538 GCF_003073215.2 Triticum urartu
AAGAAGAGATTGACTCAATTGAAGAACCACCTCAAGCTTTGGTCAAGTGGGTTCCAAAGGCCTCATCAAGTTCTACCACAACTCCAAGGATTTCCATCAAATTGACGTGGGTACCAAAAAGAAGAACTAGAGAATTTTTTAGGGTGACTCTGCCAACAAACTTCACTCATATTCATTCATGGCAAGGAACTGTGCAACCAACTTCAACATTTTGCACTAGTTCACAGAGTAACAAACCCTCTTGTTGGTAAGACAAGGGACAAGGTATTCAATGCACTAATGGACATCATCATACGTGCATTTCACTCCATGTCTATGGATATCCTTGTATGTTCCTTGTGGGACTAACTCATGTAGGTATTGAAAGTGCAAAACTCCAAGGATTGCTCCCAACTCTTCATGGTCTACATCCACATCTACACTATCTACATGAAGTCATCATCGACAAAACCCAAGGTTAGTTCATCCCTCTTTGGGGGGATATCACATCTAGAGGGAGCTTTGCTCTAAGAATTGAGCTAAAACATCTAATGGTGTGAACACATAAATGCTTTATGTAAAAGTGGTAACCCCACTTGTGCTTAAACGATGAGTATGACCTATGATCAAATGTTCTCTTTTGGCTCCTAAGTCAATATACTCATATATAGATGACCTAGTCATCGCTAATTGTGTGATAGATGCTAGTATTGGTTGTGCATGTTTGACACATATTTCATTTGCTATTTTATTGTGTGAGCATGTTGCAATGCATTTTTCCTCATTTAAGGACATCCACTTGTTGTTTTGTTTGTCTTGGTTTTTCTAGCCAAGAGGATGTACAAGAATGCACAAGCACCTTCTCTAGCTATCTATGCTTTCTTTTCTCAGTTCTCTTCGTGCTACATCACAAAATTTGAACAAGTCTTTTTCGGACCCTCCGGGTGAGGCGCACTAGGTGTCACTGATCTGTCAAAGACTGAACTCCAAAACCGTCTGAATGTCTTTAGGTCTGGCCAACTCACTCTCATTCGGTCTCACCGAAACCATTTGGATTGATATGGCTTTTCATCTCGGTGCAACCGAACTAAACCATTTGGGAGTCACTGATGTGTGGAACTGAACCTTTTGGAGAGTGGTGTCTCCTAGAATTGTTAGGTGTCACTTGGGAGCCTCCAAGATCATGCGGAGTTGAACCAAGGAGATGGTAAGGGCAAGGAGATCGCCTACTTTGTGAATATCTACCCGACTGAGGCTAGTCCTTCGTGGACGTAAGCCATGGTGGAATAGACAAGGTTGCTTTTTCGTGGACTCTTCGTGGGTAGAGCCCTCCGTGGACTCGCGTAATCGTTACCCTCCATGGGTTGAAATCTCCATCAACGTGGACGTACGATAGCATCACCTACCGGAACGACGCCAAAAATCATCGTGCCTTCATTATGTTTGAAATCTCCAAACCCCTCCTTTACTTACGTGTGTAATGCCTTACTTTCTCCTGCTATACTTTTAAAATTGCATGTGTAGGATGATACTAGACTTGCTAGAATTGCTAAAATCTGCCCATCTTATTTTATCTTATATATTAATGTCTATATTCACAACGAGGTGTGTATGTGTATGTGTATATTTTTATTGAATATAACACCGACACGTACTTATTAAAAGCTATGACATTTATGTGTATATTTTCATTGAGTATAAAACAACATGTACATATTTTTGTTAGGTATACTACCCACTAACTGGTATCATGGTCAAATAACATATTAACATGTACACGTGGTTATATATTGGGTACATGTATGTATATACGCCCCCAAGTACGAGTGTTCAGATTATTTTTGTTTTGGAAAGAAATCATTGACCATTTACGATACTAGTGCATGCAAACAAAATATGGAAAGCATTATTTTGTCAATTGTGTGTCATGCACTAATGAATATGACTTACCATAACAGCCCTAGGTGCCCAGGCACCTAGGTGTCCCAAACAATTTACCTATATATGAATATGACTTACCATACCTCGATGTGAATATAGACATTTACATAAATACCTCAATGTTAGTATACACATGAATATATACGCATTCGTGTTATACCCAATGAAAATATTCATATAAATATATATAGCTCGATGCAAATTTTATTTATAAATACCCATCAATTTCACATGTTTTAAATATTCACATAAATATATATAGCTCGATGCAAATTTTATTTGTAAATAACCATCAATTTCACATGTTTTATTAAGTTGTACATGTACCCGAGATACCTACATGTATATTTTATTAGACCGTGATACCAGTTAGTGAGTATTATACCTAATAAAAATATGCACGTGTTGGTGTTATACCCAATTAAAATATATACGTGTTGATGTTAACCCAATGAAAATTTGTACGTGTTGTTGTTATACCCGATGAAAATGCATACGTGTTGTTGTACGTGCTAAAAATATTACGTAGTATTTTTCTAATTAATTATCTTGCATCTACCACACATGCCAAAAAGTACGACAAATAATTAGTTATAATTTCCTATCAAGAGGGGATAAATAATGACACGTATTAATTAGACAACCGTTATTACTTTCCATAGTGGTAACGCCATGCAAACAAATAGGAAAATAGTAATGCAGGTATGCATGCAAAATTTAAACACATCTTATCAGCGAAAACTAGTATGATCCAACGGCATCTACGCAAGGAGCCTGGGCACCTAGGTATCCCAAACTGTGTTGTCTAATTAACAGGAAAAAGGATGGGATACGTAAGTCTTTTCTTGCCATTAAAAAATGGAAAAACATTTCTTCCACCGCTCCTAAGGGTGGCAATTTTATCCATGTACATGGATATCCATGGATATCCAACCCGAATGGATAGGGTTTGGATATGCTTTTGTGTCCATGGGCAGCGCCCAAACCCGACCCGATTGTTCGTGGATAGGGCATGGATATAATTTTGTACCCATGAATATACCCAAACCCGACCCGATAGTATGACTTAATGGGGGAAAATCTGCTATCCCTGCCCCACGGTCATATGTCCCACAATAATTTTACACTTTTTTAATCTAAAACATGCATAAGAAATTACACAATCCCCATCGTAACTTTTTTTAGTTGACATTCAATCCCCTCTGTAACATAATCCAACACCCCTTCCCTTATTTTTACCTCCTCCTTAAATGACTCGTCATTCTCATCTGTTAGAAAAATACTAAATGATCTTAGGTTGTTAGTGGATGTTGATTTACCATAAGTGAAGCCTAGCCTACCACGAGGTGAAGAATGGAAGAGTTTATGTTAATATTGTGTTATGTCTTATTTATATGTCTCGAGAGGACCCAATGGATATCCAATGGGTATGGATATCCATCAGATTTGGACATGGACACAATTTTTCACCCATGGATTTTTTCATGGGTGGGCAAAGACTGTCTTCATGAACATGGATATGGACTTGAGATTGTTCAACCCGATCCAAACCCGACCCATTGCCATCCTTAACCGCTCTTGTACATTTTTTTAAGTCAGCCTTAGCTCCAATGGCCCCATCCAATAAAATGGCATCTGGCACGTCCGATATTTAGAAACAAACTAAAAAGGCATCCATCCGTTCGTTTAAAAAAGAGATAGACTCCTGCTGTACAAAAAGAGATAGACCACTTGCCTTACAACTCTACTGATAAAAAAGGGAAAAAATGGGATACGTGAATCTCTTATGCTAATTAAAAAAGGAAAGTATCTTATTAGGCAAATCACAGCACCTGTACATGGCCGCACCTTTCCAGCCTTACCCATTGAATTGTGAAAGTACGCCCAAGATAAAAAAAAACTTGCCCAACAAAGATGATTCCGTCCAAATAATGGCATCTGTCACGTGCAACGTTTTGAAAAAAACATCAATCCACTCCTAAAAAACATAGCGTCATTAAGAAAAACTCTAACAATAAAAAGGAAAAAAAAGAGAAGAAATTCAGTTGATGACCGTGAAACTCCATGAATAAAATCTTCTGCCGACCGATAAAAAAGGAAAAACATCTCCGTCGGCTCCTGTACCTGCCAACTGACCCCATCTCCCCTTCAATCCTGTTCTCCTACATATGGCCGATGTTAGCGATTTCTCTCATCGAAGGATGTCCCTAACTCCCCATCACCATCAAGTGCACTATCCCACCCGCATGGCCACAAGCGAACCGTAAAGGAACTTGAAGCCAGGTGATGCGAGGGATGATGAGAGTCTTCCTCATTGTTAGTGTTGCCATGTCTCCCTCCATCCATCCGGGCATTAAAGTACACCCATGTTTTTTTAGAAAAGGAGGATGATCTCCGGTCTCTGCATTTAGGAGATGCATACGGCCACTTTATTGATTATTTTCGAGGACCTTACAAAGTGTTACAACAATAAGCCCGAATCCACCATCTAGACAACATATGCCGCTACTCCTATCCATATGATGAAGGGGTGCTAGTTGGGCCACTACCCAAACCACTCACCTAATCCTAACATCAAAAGCCGGAATCCCCAGACTAGCCACATACCGGGTCTGAGGTATAAACCGGTCTGACGCACTCACATGTGTCGTCTCCACCATCTTCCACTGGTCCATCTCCAAGCAGATTGAGGTGCCAACCTTGGCAGGCTCCTCCGCCATCAACGCCACCATGACGCCAAATGACGACCATCACCTACGCTAGAACATCGCCAAGCAAATGGAGGGCTACCACAAGATGAAGATCAGCAGTAGAATAGATAAAACGACGCACACATTGCCGCCGCCAAACACCTCACACGCACCACAAAGTGCCCACCGTGCTTCCGTGAACCCCAGGCGACGCCTTCAAGAAGGAACGCGACGAAGGTACGACGCCGTCACCCGCAAGGGGAACTAGAGCTTTCGCCCAAATGAAAAGCACAGTGAGAAACGGGATAGCACCTCGACAAGGCCTCCAAGAAGGAAACCGATGCCCACAAGGCGCCGCCATTGTCGTGGACTCCGCCGACGGCCAAGGGTTTCCCCCGATCCCGCCCCCGTCCCATCCACCCAGCCAAAGACCTGGCCAGGGGAGCGCACGCAGCAGGAGAAGGCGTTGGACTTCATCGAAGCAGGCACGCCGGGTGACGGGGCACCCCGACCCACCGTAGTAGACGTCCACCGAGACCTCGCCACCCGCACAGCCGAAGTCGCGGACCACCAGCTCCCACAGCCGTCGCCCGTCGAGAGGCCACGCCGTCCACACCGCCCGAGGCCGCCGCCCCGGCATCCACCCACCGCGCACATCCCGTCAAAACACGGAGAACGACCCACACCGCCGCCACCAGGGAGACCACACCGTGAGCACCCAAGCCGCGCGACGAGGCAGGGCCGCGTCGGCCAGATCCGGGCGGATCCGACGATCCCCGACCTACCAGCCGCCAGAGAGGAGCCGTCCCCGATCCAGGGCCGAGCCGGCCTGATCTGGCAGTCGGACCTTCCCAGGAGACCCCCACACCGGATCGGGAGGAGGGCTAGCGACAGCTCCGACGACCGACGGCCGCCACAGAGGGCCTGCGTCGGCGGCCACCAGGAGCTGGGGAGGCGGGCGGTGGCGTCTGATGCGGGGTGGGGCACCTCCAACGTCGAGGCGGGTGCGCGGGGAAACCCCCCGCCGCCTACCGCCGCGCGGGCGGCTGCCGGCGGCGGGGGGGGGGGGGGGGGGGGGGGGGGGGGGGGGGGTACACCCACGTTGATGATATAAAAATGTAAATTATCATTTACGACCTCTTACAAGTTCTTCTTGGCTTTTTATTTGGGGAAGACTACAATCTAACCATGATAATAATGGATTAAATGGTCGATGCAACGTAGGATGAGGTGCACCGATGATGGTTTGAAGTAGATCATGTTGTTGTGGTAATTGGTAAACTAGCCATCGGAGAACCTACAGTGGGCAGCAAGCACAACTATTTATCTCTCTGATGTTGTTTAATTCGTCGTTGGTTCTCCAACTCCACATGCAAGTAATACCTATCCTGAATTTTTTTAATGTGCGACTCTATTTTGGATGTATGGACTCATGCCAAAACCATGTGTCCGATCATGATATAAATTGCTATGTACATGTGTTTCTATGAGCACACTTAACACGATTATGTTTTAGAGCAGTAGACCAAATTCAGCTGCATCGAGTGTGGCCAGGTGCAAAGTAGTAGTGGTGTCGTGATGCATACGCTGAATCACCTGGAGCGTCATTAGTACTCCCTCCGTTCCTTTATGTAAGGTGTATTATTTTTGACACGGTGACCAAGGCACAAAATTAGAGACATGTTAGGACGAAATTATCCTTGGTAAATTTGTTATTTAGTGGCAAGTAAATCAGTTAGTCCTGGAAAGCAATAGATACATGCAATCGACAGAGAGATATTTTCCTTCTTTTGCTACAAGGAGAGATACAGACAATCAGGAGAGAGATACTTTCCATTTCGCTGGAGGGCTGACAAGGGAATTATGAGGTATTAGATGAAATGCACCTTACATTCTAGAATTTTATCAAAAAACAAATACACCTTATATAAAGGAACAGAGGGAGTATTATGCATGTGCATAATACGAATATTTTTAAAGATATATTACATTGCCTGGCTTGCATGTGATTGGTGAATAACATGGATTCACATGATTCTTTCTAGGTGCAGATTGGTAATATGTATCTGTATATATAGTATGTCTATGCATGCCTTTATTTAGGCCTAAAACAAAAAGTAAAATTAGCTATTAAAGCATGTATGAATACATATAAATTACTGAAGTAACAAGAAAATCTAGACGTATCATGCGCCACAAATCTAGACATATTTATGATCACATTATTATCTATGTGATACATATATGTATATAGTATGGATAAAAATATATAAAAACTGCCATCCACGTTAATCATAAAATGTAGTCCATCCGTTTCTTTTTAGTCCGCATATAAGGTTTGGTCGAAGTCAAGTTTTGTAGAGTTTGACTAATTTTATATTAAAAAATATAAACATTCATAATATGAAATCAATATTATCAGATGCACCATGAAACGTATGTTCATACTATATAGTTTTAGTATTGTAGATGTTCATATTTTTTAATATAAATTTGGTCAAACTTTGTGCAGTTTGACTTTGACCAAATCTTATATGGGGAGTAAAAAGAAATGAAGGGAGTATTGTTTAAGAATTTGTTGGTTGAGATAAGAACTTAAAATCTGAATAATCTATGGTGATTATAGTAACGAGAACATACAACAAACTCTTTTTTATATATCTATATTATTTGCTACGATATTAGGTATGTTGGTAGAAAACTATGCATGTATATGTCCATTATTGTGTATAGAAAAATCAGATTTTTCACAATTCTACCATTCTTGCATGACAAGAAAAGAAGATATATGTTTTTTAGGCAGTGCAAGATGGGAATATGCTACAATAAAACACTACATCTTTATACCTTTTAGAAACTTATAGGTCACAAATACATGATATATCCAGCAAAACTTGCATTGGTAACCATGTTTTCTACCAACAAAACACATATGTCCTTACACTTACATAACCTTCATAAGGTAGCACATCCATATTTGCACATATCATCTATAAATTTGTGGTTGCTTGGCATCACACAATGACACTATTGATAAGGTTGTCACCCAGTTGGACGTAAGGTATCTAATCACAAAATAGTCTGAAGCAATGTAACGTTGCTTAAACAAGCATGCGTAACAATAATAACCCATATCAAATTATTCATATTTTTGTCCAATATTTCTAATTGAAAACAGCTTTGTTGTATCTGATACTAATAGTGCTAGCCCGTGCAGGTGCACGGGTTGATGACTAGTAACTAAAATTGAAAAAAAAAGATAAATTTTATTTGGTTAAGTAGTCTAATCAACCCCCTCTAGACATACTTTCAGTCCTACACGGGCCACCCAGCCAGCTTGTATGCCGGAGAACTGTTCTTCGGAAGCCATTGGAAGAGTGGAGAAAATGGGAAGGAGGAGATGAGAAAGCGGCGAAGGGGTGTGATTCTTGCCCGGCGTCTGGCTCGTTTAAATAGAGGGCGGATGGGAGGAGCTCGACGGGCATTGTGTTTAATGTCGGCCCGCTCATGAACGGACGTGTTCCTGAAGTAGGTTTATTGGCTTCCACATGGGTTTAATGGAGGGGTTTGAATGCGGCGAGGAAATGTGTTCAGTCGAGCGTGTGGCGGGCGACGCCCTCGACCAGCGCACCGCTTCAATAGCGGAGACAGCAAGAGGTCGTGTCCGTCCTGAGTCGCCTTCAATGTGGAGCAGCGTGCTTTACAGCGGCGTGAATGCGGGCATCTGGCGTCGGGTAGGAAGCGTGCGGGGGAGGGGGGCTTTTTGATGGGCCAGAGCGGTCAGAAACGGGCTTGGGATCTGTTCGGACTCCCATAAACCTTACATATTTACTCCGGTTTATAAAAGAAAACATGTTCGGACTGAGCCGTGAATTGATACAGAACCACGTTAGATGACTTTCGTGATATGAACATTATGATCCGAATGATTGCGAGAGGTTTGAAGGTCCGCGTTGGAGATGCGGTTAAGAGGCAGAGGCAGAACGGT
The DNA here is from genome assembly GCF_003073215.2 of Triticum urartu. Lineage (NCBI taxonomy): Eukaryota > Viridiplantae > Streptophyta > Magnoliopsida > Poales > Poaceae > Triticum > Triticum urartu. The sequence continues at coordinate 13,694,916 of NC_053023.1, forward strand.
CACGGGCACGGGAAGTAGAACGGGCTCGCCCGAAAACCTGCAAAGATGGCAGCTAGCTAGAAAGTTATAATAATCGCCAAAAGCCGAGTACTACTACGAAAGGGACAAAATTACTGTTCTGACCCATTGTGCAAAGAAAATCCCGATTTGACCTCGTTCCAAAAAAAATCGTTTCTGACCTTTTTCGGTGACACCAAGGTCGATGGCGTCTGGGTTACGAAGCAGACGCCAGGGACCCTGGCGTCTGGCCCCTGGCCCGCACTGCCCACGTGCCCGTTGACCTGCTGACGTGGCAAAGGGGCCAGACGCCAGGGACTGTGGCATCTGGCCCCGGTAAGTGGATAACGCCGCGGGGCCAGCCCACCCATCCCAATCTCATCTTCTCTGGCGTCTGGTTCGACGAACAAGGGGCAGTTCGTCGCCCCTTCTCTCCCTCCCACCACCACCCCCCTTGATCTACTTCATCAACCCCTCAAACTCACAGATCTGACCCCCCCAAGCTTCTTTGAGGTATTCTCCCCCATTCCCTCCAATTTGTTTTTGTTTTCCCCTCTTTGGTTGGATGCATTATTCAACACTAGGTGATGTTAGATGAGTAGACGGTTTCTTTTTTTTAGGAAATTTTTTGTAGTTGATAGATGATTAGGTAGGCAGTAGATGATGTGTAGTTGAACATGTAGGTAAAATCAATTCTGTTTTGTGTATATGTTGTCCATAGGATTTTTTTTTTTGAATTAAGAGGGGTGATGAATATATGATTTGTGTATGTAAAATAGACTTTGGCATACTATATTTGGTTTGATAGATGATGTGTGTATGTGTAGATAATCCTATTGTTGGCATACTATATTTGCAAAAGATATGGTGAAATTTGGTACTCTAGATGATATGTATTTGCATATGTGACACCATATTATTTGACAAATTTATTTGATTGAGATGATGTTGGTATGTTTGAGAATAATTATGTGTGCATATGAAGAAGATAAAAATGTGAAGTGGTATGATAATATAGTTGAATATATAGATGGCAAATTTTTTTATGCAAAAGAGATGATGAAATTTGATTATTGTGTGTGACATGATTTGTTCAATAGAATGGCGGATGATGATTATGAAATTTATTTGATGGTGAAATTTGGTACTCTAGATGATATGTGTGCATATGTAGAAGAAAGAAATGATGTGGTTATGTTTGAGAAGAATGGTGTTTTCATATGGCATAAACTTGGAGAAGGAAATTGTTTGATATTGTTCATGTATTCATAGATGTTTGTGATTTGTTTTGTAGGATGGCAGATGGTGATGGTCCTTGGTATGACGGATTAATCGATGAGTGGGATAAGGAGCATCGTGCTCGTGCCATTGAGAATGGACAGGTAAGAAGCAAGACTAGGTCAATTTTCGTTGTTTCTCATTTGTGTTCTTGTATTGATTATTAAAACATCACTTTATTTGCAGCAAGTAGTTGCTATGCGCATGAGGGGTCATTCCGCTGATGACTTTGATTACGACCCGCGATATGAGGCTTACATTCGGAGATTGGGTCTTCTCCCATTCGTGTTGCAGTTTAAGCGACGCGCTCCGCCAGTGAACCACGCGGTGCTGACCGCACTTGTGGATCGTTGGAGGCCGGAGACTCACTCGTTCCACCTTCCATGTGGGGAGATGACGATGACCCTACAGGACATGGCTATGATAAGCGGCCTTCTTATCAATGGACAAGCTGTTACCGGTCGTGTCAGCGTGGGTAATTGGCGAGAATGGACTGCCGATTTAATTGGCGTTCAGCCCGAGGGCCCTCAGGAAGGCAAGGCCGATACCGCGAAAGTGAGGCATTCTTCGCTAAAAATGGTCAGAGGAAACACCAATCCGTGCCCTCAGGATGCCAATGACGTGGTTGTGCAGCAGTACGCGCGGGCCTATCTTTGGTATGTACTAACCAAGGTAGTCTTCTCAGATGCAACCGGGAACTCAGCCCTCTGGATGCTCTTGGAGCTACTCAATAACTGGGATACACAGTATAGCTGGGGTTCGGCCGCACTAGCATATTTGTATCGTCAGGTAAGAGATATTTGCAACCATTTATCTTGCATTTGTCATGCGCCTCCATATCTAACATGTTTGTTTGATTGCAGCTTGACTTGGCGTGTCGGAGGAAGGGAGATACATCCTCATTGTCTGAGTTTGTTTGGAGCCTATCCGTGTGGATGTGGGAGCGGATCCCGGTTGGACGACCCGAATTCAAGAACCCCCTCATGGCAAACCCACGGGGTAATCATGACGGGTTGCATGATGATGATCCATATCGGCGCCCTACGCTTGCTTACAATTGGGAACAAGTGACAGTCTACACAGGAAGCTCGCATGTGCGATACAAGTGCTATATGAACGAGCTGGACACCTTGACTGCTGAGCAGGTTTTGAGAAGTTCGATGAGATAAAATTTAGTCAAGAATGAAACTTGTAGCTAACAATGTATCTCTTTGTTTTGCAGGTATATTGGTTGCCTTATGTGGAAGATCGTGACTTTGATCTTAATGAGATGTGCACGCGTGATAGCCATCTTTGGCGGGCGAGGTGCCCAATGATATGCTTCTTCGCAGTCGAGTGGCACTTTGTAGACCGTGTGGCAAGACAATTTGGAAGAAGACAAGGTATTCAATTGAGGAGAGTAAGGAGGAAATGCTATCTCTGCATCGGTGAGCAAGCATGCCTTGAGTATGTAGTAGAGTATTGAATAAGTCAATGTTTGCTAATGCTTTGTTCCGTGCATCATTTGTAGGTTCGATCGAAGGAACAATCAGGATATATCGGATTGGGCAAACAAACACCGTGCATGGATAGAATTTTGGAATCAAAGAGACACACTAGTGCAATCAGAGAATAGACCTCACAATCAGTCAGCATATCAGAAGTATCAAGTGTGGTATGCGGATCGTTACCGGTTAAAGCTAAAGCCTGGTTGGACTCACGAGGAGTGGTCGGAGTTGGTGTCTGAAGACCCGGAGACTGCAGAAGGTTATCATACCTTCAACACGGCTGTGAGAGACACTAGAGGGGCTCACGTTGACTATGCACCGATGCATGATGAAATGGTAGTCTGTTTGACCTATTCTAACAAACTTGCATGCATCATGTTGTCTTCTTTCAAATACATAAGTTTGGTTTGTTCATGAATTGCAGGGCAGATCGTTGCTTCTGTGCGTCAACGATGCCAATGTTGCACTGAGTCATCCACCTGGTGGTGTATTATCTGAGAGGACTCTTAGGAGCACGATGGAGGTGTGATCAATATATTATAAAAGTTTCTTTTCGCGGATTATTTATTTGTATCTCATATCATAGCATATTTTGTGTTGTTGCAGAAGTTCAAGAAGCGGTTCCATAAGATGGCAGCAATGCTTTCTTGCCATGGTGCTCAGTCCAGTGACGTGTATGCACCTGGTACCCGCGCCAGAGCTAATAGACGGCGTTATATCCAGAACGATGAGGACATGGAGGAGGAGGTCCATGAAGAGGAGCCATCACATCAAGAGGAGCCAACACAAGATGAGGAGCATGAGTATGATGCAACACATCAAGAGGATCATGAGTATGATGTTGATGCTCCACAACCATCACAGGTTACACAACCGACACAAGGCAATGGTCGCTCTAGGAAAGGCAAAGCCATAGCTAAGACACAAGGCAAGAAAGGTAGAAAGAAGACATGGAATACACAATTCCATAGTCCGGAGTATCCTCATCAGCTTATCCCAACAGGAATGCAAAGATATAAGGCCAACATTGAGGCGGAGAAGGAGGCATACAACGAGGAGGAGGAGGAGGAGGCTAACGAAGAGGAGGAGCCTACACTTGCAACCATTGTGAAGAGAGGAAGGAGGAAGTGAGCTTCTTGTTTGGAAGTGCATGAACTAGGTGGCGTTTGTACGCATGAACTTGGTGTCGTGCTAAAAACTTCTTAGGTTGTCTTGAATTTGGTGTCTTATGTATGCACTTGGTACCATATGTATGCACTTGGTGTCTTATGTATGCTTGAATTTGGCGTGACGAAAAATCTATGAACTTGTCGTTTGTATGCTTACATTTGTCGTGGTGAAAGTTGTGTGAAATGTGCTATCTTCTGTGTTGTATGAACCTATCATATGAATATATATGTGCTATCTTCTTGTGTCAAACAGCAAGTTCAAAATAATCTACAGGGTCCCAGACGCCAGGGTCCTTGGCGTGTGGTTTCAAGTCAGGGGACCAGACGCCACAGTCTCTGGCGTCTGGGGGTCGACTGGAAGCAAAAGCAGAGTCCTGGACAGCAGAAACAGGGCACCCAGACGCCAGGGTCCTTGGCGTCTGGCCCTGGTGTAGTACTTTTTTCATTTTGTTCATATTTTGTTCTAGCACCCAAACACCTATAGTATGGAATGACATAGATATTTTGTTCTAGCAAACACCTATAGTATCGAATGACAAACATTAGTGTTCACATAATAGCAAATGACAAGCATAGTTATCACATAATCTCAAATTACACAAATAGTCTCGAATGAGAAGTTCATCACATAATCTCAAATTACACAAATAGTCTCGAATGACATAAGTAGTTCATGACCACGATGGTCCACGATAGTTGAAACGACATGAACATCGCATATAACTCGGTTTCCTGTAGCAATGCAAGTCAACAACCCTTTTCCATTTCCATTCTTGCAGCATTTCTTGAATCTTGTCATCATCAGTTATGTCAACCAATTTTCTTTCTCCGGGGCCATCTGACTGCTTCCTGCTGACGTAGTACACAAAATCCTCTTCCTTCAACCCTTGCTTCAACATGAATTTAGTCTTCAACCAATCAAAAGTGAGGTCCACTTCACTAACTTGCACAACACATGGAGAAAAGCCTTGGACATGAACAACAGGGCTAAGCACCCACTGAGTACCATTAGCCATCTACAACACACAAATCTCTTAGTACCTAACCTATGATACATTAAACCACGAGGAAAGCAAACAAACTAGGGTTTACACAAAACTATGATACTGGAGATCCTGAAACCAACCAATAAGTGGGGGTGTAGTTGATTTACCTTCTAGTTTCGAAATCCTGAAGATCCAACGGTGAAACCGGACCGATTTGTGAGAGATTTGAGGGGGGTTATGGTACTGGATGAGAGTGAGTGGACGAGACGGCTAGAGGTGAGAGTGAGAGTGAGTGGAGATGAAAGGAATGACAGGGGTAGAGGTGGGGTGGAGATGAATGGATGAGAGGGGTAGAGGTGGGAATCTTATCCACACGATATTTGCTCTCTGGATAGGATAAGGACCCAGACGCCAGGGTCTTTGGCGTCTGGCTATGCACACCCTGGCGTCTGGATCATTTTGCTCGCGCAGGTAAACAGACCCCTGTCTGATCTGTCTGATGCCCGATCCAGAGAGCATTTTGCAAATGTGCACACCCAGACGCCAGGAACCCTGGCGTCTGGGTGTGCACATTTGCAAACTAGGCAAAGTGCTCTCTTTTAAACTTGTTGCACACATTTTTAAACATTGGAAATCAAACAAAAATATGAACAAAGCATAGTTTGCACATAAGTAGTTCATGACCACACAAGGTCTCGAATAACAAGTTCACACACGATGTCTCGAATGACATAAGTAGTTCATGACCACACAAGGTCTCGAATAACAAGTTCATACATTAAACAAAGTCTCGACAGTTCATCATCGACGCCGGTGCCTTTCCATTTGTCTACTGAGTAGTACGGGGCCACTTTCCCTTCTTGTCACGTGCCTCGTCCTCCTCTCGTGCATCGCGAGCCCTTGCAAGTTTTCTTGCCCTCTCTTCTTGACGAGCCTCCTTCTCTTTGCGTGCCCTCTCTTGTTCACGCTTCTTGCGCTCACGAGCCTCCTTCTCACGACGCTCCCGCTCCAATCCCCGTGCATAGGACTCCTCGAATAGGCGCTGCCTCCGTAACCAATCTCGACGTTGGTCCTCTTGGACATCTTTTGGTACCTCGTGATCTATCCAAGTGAAGTACTTGCAAAGTGGAGGAGGGGACTACATATAAACCATGATTTTGTTAGACATATTTTGTATGTACACCTAACATACCGGTGGTATGTCATATGCGTTAGTTGGCCTTCGACGATCATGTGCATAGTTGGGACACACGAAAAACCTTCTACCTTCTGTCCATGACTTGTTGCGGTCAGTGGACACCTTCAGCTTGCAAACATCACCACACCAACATGGTGGTGTGGGCACATCCTTCTCCTTCTCTTTGTCCAAACTGGCCTCCATCCATGTCTTCGGCATGTCCTCTTGGTCTGCGCACGCCGGCCTCGTCCTAGAACCGGATGAAGCCATGCCTACAAAAAGAACAATTGTTAGCACAAGACATAAAGAGAGTAAATGCGTAAATACAGTAAATGAATAAATGCTAGGAATTGTATGAACAAATAATATACCATTATTATTAGATCAACCATCTGGATTAAGCAAATAACCGAAGGCCGATCCATTATCAACCATTCCTCTACGACCACCACCACCTCTAGCACTTGTGCTTCCTCTCCGACCACCACCACCTCTAGCACTTGTGCCTGCTCGACCACCACCTCTAGCACTTGTGCTAGCTCGACCACCACCTCTAGCACTTGTGCTAGCTCGACCACCACCTCTAGCACTTGTACTCCCTCTATGAACACTAGCACCTCTAGCACTTGTGCTCCCTCTACGACCACCACTACCACCTCTGACACTTGTGCTTCCTCGACCACCACCACCGTCACCTCTTCCACCTCGTTCACCATCGGTGCCGCCTCCACGACTTGTTTTTCTTTTTTTGGTTTTCTTATTCTTGCATGTCCGCTCATTGTGTCCCCCTTCACCGCACACCCCACAGTTGATAATGTCAGGAGCCTCCATGAAATGACCGCTACCAAATTGTTTCATGCCAGTGTATCCAGCCAGGTCATCCATATCACCCCTGAACCTCTTAGTTCTCCTTCTACCCTTCGTCTCCACCTTCAGAAGAGGGTCTGGCCTAATATGAGGGCCATGGTACTCAGGCCACTGTGATTGGTCCAAGAAAGGGTGAAATCTTGGCGCCCATGTCAACCTAGTAACTTACATGGAACTCTTGCATCCTCACGGTCTTTCCATCATTAACATGTATGTTTCTCACCTTCGCCGCCGTTATCAAATGCGAGCATGGCCAATGATACTTACTAGGCCTCTCGCACTGGCACCACCGAGTCTTCAGTTTCACCTCAAATGCATCACCACCATATTGTCTACCGTCTCGTGTTGTGCCACCTGGCTCATCAATTTGATAGATCATTTCAAGTCTATCGAATATGATAACTTGTTGCCGTGAAGACTTGCTTGCTTGTAACTGCAACCATTCATCAACCTTTTCCGGATAATCCTTTTTTTCACCTATCCATTTTGCAGTCTCTTCAGAATGCCTCTGAAAGTACTCATTAAGCTTGAAGAAGGTGTACTCCACTATTGCAGTCACCGGCAATGCACGAGCACCCTTCAACACATTGTTGAAACATTCTACGAGATTGCTCGTCATGTCGCCATATCGCCAACCACCATCGTCATGAGCGCGTGCCCACTTGTGCTTCTCGCTTAAATTCCTAGTTAAGAACTCTTTTCCCCCTTCGTTCACCGCTGTAAAGAGTTTGTTGTACCGAGCATCGAAACCTTGGGTGGTGAAGGCCACACATACATGGGTAAGGTCTTTGCTGAACTCCTTGCTCTTACATGCCCGGTAAAAGTTGGCCACGAAATGCCTCATGCACCATCTGTGGTGAAGCTTTGGAAATCCTGGAATAACAATGTCCATTGCCTTGAGTATGCCATGATGCCGGTCCGATATGATGCATACCTCCCTAGCCCCAATCATGTTGTGCCTAACATGACCCATGAACCACTCCCAGTTGTCTTGGTGCTCTGAAGGCACCAAAGCAAATGCACACGGCAACACGTTGTCGTTTGATGAGTGCGCCATTGCTACCATTAGTGTGCCCTTATATCTACCGGTCAAGAACGTGCCATCTATAGACAAGACCGGAAGACAATGCTGAAACGCCTCCACACATTGTCCATAACTCCAGAAGGCACGGTGGAACACTCCCTCGTGATCCTCGACCACATGAAACATGCCCGGGTTCCTATGTGCAATCGCGGCCAACAACCTTGGGAGCTGGTTGTATGCTTCTTCATAACCACCATACAACATCCTAATAGCATTTGCCTTTGCCTTCCATGCCTTCCCATACTTGACTTCATAACCAAATTGTTTTTTCACCGTCCGCATGAGAAACCTCACTTTCACAGTGGGATCAAAGGCTATGTCTTTCATCCATTTGTATCCGAGATACTCAGATGTGAGTTGACGGTGTGTCTTTCTAAGTCGTTTCGATGGCGGTTTGCATCTATGAGTGGTATCACAACTTTTCAACACCCATTCTTCGGTTTCTTTAAGCTTTCTTGCACGAACCTTCCATGTGCATTCCTTTTGCTCACACACCACGGTGTAACGCAACTTCGTGTCCGAGTGCTCAACATAAATTGGCCTATGGTTTCGAATGGCATAGTTAGCCAACCAAAACTTCAGCATAGGCAAGCTCAGAAACTTCAATCCTTTCTTCAAATAAGCATTCTCGTCCTCATTCTCCACCCTTGGTTCTCCTGGATCCGGGCATGGTGTTGGCTCAATCGCCGTCATTCTCATTCCACCGTCAACAACAGCTTTATGGGCAAGGCTGAGATCTTTAAACAAGTGAGTTCTTTTTTGTAAGCCCGTCAGCTCAAAGTGGATTTGGTTCTCCTCCTTTGTGAATCCATCCTCGTCCAACTGTTCAACTGGACCCTCGTCATCCGAGTCATACGCATATTGACACCTAAAAGGCAAGTCACGATCCCTGTCCTTTTGCGCTATGTACGCATCCAAGTCACCAACATCATTACCATGAAACCCTTCCTCTTGCTCTTCGTCGTCATCATAAACATCTTCATCCTCTTGAATTACTTCGTCACTAGCAATCACCTCAACTTCATTTGCTTGGCTAGTTGGTGGTTGGCTAGAAGCATTGGGGGCATACAACTCAACCTCATTTGCTTTGATAGATGGTACACGGGGACGTGGTGGGGGATAAACATTGGGGGCATCAACCACAACCCTATGCTCAACAAGTGGCACCATTGTCCTCTCGCTCATGTCATCCATTGGGGAAGAGACATGCCGGTTCAAATCAATGGTAAACCGAGGAGATTCAACCTTGGTGGCAAACAATTCAAGTGACTTGTCTTCCGATTGGGATACTTTTTCCTTGTATACATCCCAATGCAAATCCGAGGTGATAGGCATACTTTTCAAGCGAGATTTGGCTCCAACTCCAACATCATACCTTCCTATTAACTTAACATCAACATTGGTGTCCATCCACTCTAAGACTTGTCTCACTTTTGCAACAACATCCTCATAGCTAGGGCTTGTATCAAAAACCAATGGTTCCTCACCCGTGTCGGCATTGTTACTCAAGAATGCCTCCTTGTCCATGTAATGAACATTAACAAGTCTCTCCATCTAAAAATAACATGAATGGATTTAAGACTTCAATGAGAATTGGTGTGTTTATCCAAATACATCTAATTCTATCCAAATCATATCAAGACTAAATTATTGGTGATGTCCACAAAAGTATCACTAATTAACACACACTAAGCAAAGTTAACCCTAATCACTAACTAACCCTAACCCCCAATCTTTCTACTCAACAAGCATATATTCCTACTACACACCATGCATAGCACTATATTATCAAAGTTAACCAAGCCATTCACACTAACATAAGGGAGAAAACATGAACTAGGGTTCCACCAACATGTATAAAATGCAACCAAAATAACAAGATTTGACAAAAAATAATTGAATGATTTGGGGGAGATTAACAAGAGCAACAAAGTGATGGAAAGATCCACCTAATGGATGTACCTTTTGGAGAGGATTTGAGGGGGAGCTTGAGGGGTAGGAGAGAGTGTGAGAGCTCCAAGTGTTCTTCAAGCTCGGGTTGTGGATTGGGCCCCACACACTTTCCCCAAGGGTTATTTTGTTACCAGGGCCAGACGCCAGGGTCCCTGGCGTCTGGCCCCTTTGCCACGTCAGCAGGTCAACGGGCACGTAACCCAGACGCCAGGGATCTTGGCGTCACCGAAAAAGGTCAGAAACGAAATTTATTTTGAAACGAGGTCAAATTAAGATTTAGTTAGTCCTATAGGTCAGAACAGTAATTTTGTCCCTACGAAAGCGACCGTAAGCGTAGCACTTTTGCTACATCGTGTTCACATCGAGGCACTGAGGGAGACGGCGGAGGGGATGCTCCATTAGCTAAGCTCTGGTCTGAGTACACGCCATTCCATCCAATACTCGCTTGCTTGGGATAGGAGCCATCGGTGGATCCGCCTCCCCCTCGCCCCTCGCCTCCACCCCCATGGATCTTGTGCTGGAGGAAGCCTTGCGGGCCCTGGCTCGCGCGGTGGACCAGTTCCGGAGCCTGGGCGAGAGGCAGATGCGGAGGTGCCTGCTGGGCGCCGGCGCCGGGGACCACGTCAGCGGCAAGCTGCGGGAGGTGGCGACCCAGCTGGACCAGGTCCGCGGCCTCCTGTGGGCCGACGACGACAGGAGCTCTCCGGCGAGGATGGGTCGGCTCAAGGAGGCCCTCTACGGCATCGAGGACTTGGTGGACGACATGGAGTACCACAGCCTCCTCACTTTCCAGGTTGAATCCAGTATTTCCTCAAAGTCAAATCGCAATCCACTCTCTTCTGCTCTCAGGCTGGGCAAGCGATTCGTTAGCGGCGGCGGCGGCGGCGGCGATGAGGCGTCGCGCCGCCGGTTCCTCAAGGATCTCGATTCCGTCGCAAGCACTCTGAGCTCTCTGCTCAAGCAAGCACAAGGGTCTGGTCTGCCGCCCGCCGCTCCGGTGCCGAATTTTGACGCTTCCACGCTGCTCCAGGGTGGCCAGAAGGTGTTTGGCCGCAACAAGGAGCTGAACGACATCGTGCAGATGCTGACTGAGCCGCCCTCGCCCCACTGCACCGCCTGCAAGGTTGTCTCCATCTCCATTGTTGGCTTCGGTGGTTTGGGCAAGACCACGCTCGCCCAGTCAGTCTACGACGACCTCAGAGTCAAGTCCCACTTTGATCTCAGGGCATGGGCACATGTCTCCGGCAAGCCTGACAAGGTGGAACTCGCAAAGCAAATCTTGCGTTCAGCCAACCCGAGATACGGTGGATCCATCGACAAAGATGCCACGTTTCCAACTCTTCAGTTGAAGCTCAATCGGTTCATGTCGTCCGAGAGATTTCTGATTGTTCTTGATGATATCTGGGGTGACGACCCCTTTACCAACGACGCCTACAACGAAATCCTCAGTCCCCTAACATCCATGGAGAGCGGCAGTAGGATTATTGCTGTCACTCGGACACCAAAGGGGGCTGACATGCTAGATGCATCTCACACCTACTACCTGAATGCATTGGGCACTGATGATTGTTGGTCCCTGATCAAGGAATCTGCCTTTAGGGGCTGCAGCACACATGAGGAGTGCACTGAAGAACTGGAACAGATCGGGAGGAAGATTGCTACCAAGCTCAACGGATTGCCTTTAGCTGCCAAGCTGATGGGAGGACTGCTTGGAGCTACAAAGAGCACAAAGTACTGGCGTATTATCTCGGAAAAAGAATTTTCCGGAGATATCACTCTCTCCTTGCTGCGGTTGAGCTACAGTTACCTGCCAGGACGACTCAAGCAGTGCTTTGCGTTCTGCAGCATATTTCCCAAGAACTGGAAGTTCGACCAAACAACCTTGGTACGCCTTTGGATGGCCAACGGCTTCATTCAACCGCAAAGTGGCACTGGCAAAAGGATGGAGGATCTGGGCACAGATTATTTCAATCTTCTGCTGTCTCGGTCCTTCTTCCATGCTCTCAGGCAGGGCCGTCGCACACACTATAAGATGCATGACTTGATCCATGATATGGCAGTGTCAGCTTCAACCGAAGATTGCTGTCAAATTGAGCCTGGCATGACCCGTCGTATCCCCTCAACTGTGCGCCATGTATCGGTCACCACGGGCAGCTTACAAGACGTCAATGCTGCCATCAACATACTCCCAAAAAACCTACGCACCGTCATAGTTTTTGGAAATTGGCCACATTTTCTTGAAGATGACTCCCTGGGTAAGCTAAAGAATCTGCGAGCACTTGATGTTTGTCACTGTGACTTTACTGAGTTGCCACCAGCTATTTCCTGTTTATTCCATCTCCGTTACTTGTCGCTGTCTCGCACCATTCGGAGTCTTCCAGAGTCCATAAGCAAGCTGCTCCATCTGCAAACCTTGTGCTTTGAAGATAAGTGTTCCCTTGATAAGCTTCCTGCAGGAATAAGTAGGCTTGTAAAGTTGCGGCACCTTGGAATCGACATGAAGTACATTGCACAGCTACCGGGTATTGGACGGCTTATTAACCTGCAGGGATCAGTTGAGTTCCGTGTTAAAAAGGGGGGAGGGCATGCCTTGCAAGAGCTGAAGGGCATAAAAGGTCTCCATGGCCAGCTAAAAATCAAAGGCCTCACAATGTCTTGAGCAAGGATGAAGCCAGCAAGACCGACATGAAAAGTAACGAGAATCTTAGGGCGCTCACACTGGAATGGAGTTCAGCTTGTAGAATTCTCACCCCTGTGGCTGATTGTGAAGTACTAGAAAACCTCCAGCCACATCAAAACTTGAAGGAACTTAGCATTATAAGGTATCTTGGTGTGACATCTCCCAGTTGGTTACAGTTGGCGTTGCTGAGGGAGCTGCAATCCTTGCACCTTGTTAACTGCAGGAGCTTGGGAGCTCTGCCTGCACTGGGCCTTCTGCCATCCCTCGAACAATTACATATGAAGGAGCTGTGCACGGTCGAGCGAATTGGGCATGAGTTTTATGGTACTGATGACATGGCATTTCCTTCCCTAAAGGTTCTTGTGCTTGACGATTTTCCCAGCTTGGTCGAGTGGTCTGAAGTGAGGGAAAACCCGCTTCCTTGTCTCCAGAGGCTAAAGATTGTAGACTGCCCCAAGTTGATTCAAGTTCCTGCATTTCCGCCATCCGTCTCTGAGCTTACAGTGGAGCGTACATTATTGATATCTAATATGAAGCTTGCTCCTTATTCTTCATCACGATCAGAGATACTCACCCTGGACATTTCTACGACTAGTGTACTTTCCAGGGGACTGTTCCATCAAAGCCATCTAGCATCTATCATAGTTTTAAACATAAACGCTGGCTGCAAGCATCTTGTTGCCGCAGAGGGACTCCACACCTTTACTTCTCTCCAAAAGCTTCAGCTGTGCCACTCTGACATATCAGATCAGAATTTGGAAAGTCTTCTTCAAGTGCTGTCCTCTTTGTACTCGTTTGAGATGATAGATCTGCCCAACATGACATCTCTTCTGGTGCCAGCAAATAATAGTTTGTGTACAACAGTCACAGAGTTGCAAATATCCAACTGTCCACTGCTCTCTTCTGTAGTCTCCTTGGGTACTTTTGTTTCACTGAAACGTTTGGTGATTGAGAAATGCCCCAAACTGACAGCAGCATCTTTCCCAGTAAACTTTTGGAGACTCACAGCCCTCAAGGTTCTGAGCATATCATACTGCACAGAGTTCCAGTCTTTACCTACTTGTGGTCTGCCAACCTCAATAGAAGCACTTCATCTTGTTGGGTGTCACCCAAAGCTGCATGGAAATTCAAGCAACAAGACTGTCAATTCCCAAGAGGAAGTTTCTACTCTACACAAAACATTGGCTCACTGACAGAACGCACTTCAGGTTTTCCCTTAGCTGCCTCTCTTTCTTTCCACTTAACTACCTTCATTGTGTAACTTTCACTTCCCTTGGTTAGTCGCTCCTGTGTATTAGAAATTATATATGTGAAACATTTCCTGTGATGACTCATGCTTATTACCTTGATGGGAAATACCCTAGCACCAAACAACCTTTACTATTTTTGCCAATCCTGTAGATGCTGACATGTGCTTTTGATGTATGATAATTTATGGGTTCAACTGTGCCTTGGTGCAGATTACCGCCCTTGTAATTTGGTTGTGATTTGATGTTGTGTTCCATTGTTTAAGTTTGTTACATTACACATACTTCAGAATTAGTGCAATTCACATGCTGGACAGTTGACATGCCTATAGTTTACTATTACCACTTCTTGCCTTTTAACAAGTGAAGAACTTAAAATATATTATTCCTAAAGCAGCAACCGTTTCTATAATTCTTTTGACATAGCTCGTTGGTACATACCTCGGAAACAAGTTTTCGCTAGTCCCAATTTCAGGATGGTAAGAGTTTTTTTTAATCGGATGTATCTTTTTTGTGCTGCAAGCAGGTGAAAAAGGATTGGCAATTGATAAAAATGGTAAACAAGTGCCGCATGAAGAAATCAAGTGACGAAATTCTGGTTATATAAGGAAATAGTATTTGTACCGCAAAAATAAAAATAAGGAAATAGTATTTGGAGTGCATATGAACCGAGTATGTGTCACAATCTCTAAGCAATATTTCATTCTTTGTCTACAAAACTATGAATTCTAGGACATGCTATTGTATCTTTTGTTAATGGGAATGTGTAAAGTTGAATTCTTGAATTATTGTACATTCTTAGGTTTCTTTGTGGATCCACTTCTGCTTTGGTACACCCCCTAAATACATCGACAGCTGAGATTAACCTATACCCCTTTATAATAACGGGCAGGATAGTCTTTTTTGAAAGTATGTCGCATTGCCATGGGCCGGAACATGTACGCGCCGACAGTACAGACAACGCCGTGGCCGGAGCCTTACAAGCCTCTGTACTAATAAGCTGCCAAGCAGCTCAGAACGGAGCCTTACAAGCCTTCGTACTAATACGCTGCCAAGCAACTCAGAACCCCTGCCGGTACGGTGTCTTACATCGTCGACGTTAACGCGGTGCCGCTCTTCCCTGAGTATTCTTCGTCGCAGCTTAGCCGGGCACGGTTGGTGCTCGACATCATCCACGACGGAGGCGAGGGAGGAGGAGGGGGCTATGAGGACGGGCAGGTGGAAGACGCGGACAAGGAGGAGAGGAAGGCAGAGATGTTCAAACAGTTGATGGAGGCGATGAAGAAGATCAAGCTCGAAGAAAGGAGGACCATGATCGAAGAGAGGAAGGCCAAGCTCGAGGAAAAGAGGATGAAGATTGCCCCCAATGCGGAGGACACCAAGATGTTGACCTTGAATTCACACACTTTCTATTCAAAACAACCCATTTTTAAATTAGTGGATTGTTTTTTTAAATAAATGAACCTTTTTTCAAATTTGTGAACTTTTTCCAAAAATTTTAGATTTTATGAATTCTTTTTCAAAATCGATGAACTTTTTCAAAAAATCATTTTTTTCTAATATTTTTTTTGAATTTTCCATATATATATATTCCTTTTATGTTTCTTCTAGACTCACCAATTTTCAAAAAAGTATACAATTGTTTTTTAGGCAAGCGAACAAAGCAGAGGCACGTGGGCCTTTTGGGCCAAGCCCAGGTCGCGCGCGTGAGAGCCAGCGAGCACAAGTGGGCAGGTGTGCAAAACCGAACCAAAAACCAAAAAGAATTGAAAACCAAACCAAACAAAAATTTAGGTTTTTTCAAGTTGCGGTTTCTTTTTTAGTTCTCGGATCTGGAAACCATTTAATCTTCGGTTTTTTCAGTTAGAAACCAAACGATTTTTCGTTAAACCAAAAAAACCGAAAATAGCTTCTCATTGTGGTAAATTTTCACAGATGTGAGTTCATCACCCCTCCTTTTATTGTCCTCCATCCACCTCACTGCAACTCGCCAAGCGATGTGGTACTAAACTGCGCACGTGGATCGGCATCGGCACCTGGAGGCTACGTCTATAGCAACACATGTGGGTACGGCCGGAATTAATTAAGCACGATGGTGAGGACGTTATTGATTGTTAACTCATATTTGGCTATTTACACAGAGGAATGGAAAAAATCATGAAAAACCGAACTATTATATAATACTTACCTTATGTAACAAGGTGTGATTATTTAGCTACTATATTTACAGAAGCAATAACAACAAATGCACCGGAATTACTGGAGAATATTCTCCTATGTGCTTGCTTTTTTTTTTGAAAATTCAGCATGTGTGGTTGCTCGCTAGTTTAACTAGCATTGTACCGCTAAAAAGGCTAGCACTTTTGCACCCCCACCCTCCACCCTAGGCCGACCCATTTTACACTTTTCCCCTTCTGTAAGACCTTAAAAAAATCTGGTTTTTGAATTTTGACATGGTATGCAAGTTGTGACATGTCGGACATGCCATCTGGCCTAGGCATGCCCATGGTAGACATCCATAGCTAGTTTGAGCGACTTTCTCCACCGTATGCAAGTTGCAACACGTCAGACTATTTATTGGCCTTTTTTATTGAGAGAACTCCGGAAATTGCAAAACTTGTAGAAAACCGGAAAAAACCTTGCATGGCGCCTTCAATTGGTCATACAAGTCCTTGGAAAAATTGGGGTCATTTAAGGGATGTGGAGAAACGAGGTGCTCCCAAACATATCCTTCTGGTCTACCCGAACACTCTTATTTGAATATACTATTTTTTACAAATCTCAGGACTGACCCCAACTTTTACAGGTAGGTGGACATACCCATGGTAGGCATCCATGCAAGGTTTGAACGATTTCCGACATCATATGCACGTTGTGACACATTTGGCCATTTATCGGCCTTTTTCATCGAGAAAACTTTAGAAAATGTAAAACTTGTTAAAAAAATCCAAACCACTTGGCTTGGTGCCTTGAATTGCTCATATAAGGCTATTAAAAAAATGGGGCCATTTCAAGGATGTCGAGAAACAATGTGTTCTCAGACGCCTTCTGGCACCGTTGAACATGGTCCAGTTTTGGACATCCATGAAATGAATCCAACTTTTGCAGGATGGTGGACATACCCATGCTAGGCATTCATGCCAGATTTGAACGATTTTGGACACCGTATGAAATTTGCGACACGTCTGACCACTTATCGGCTTTTTTTCATCGAGAAAACTCCAGAAAATGCAAAACTTGTCGAAAACCCAAACAGCGTGCCTTGAATTGGTCATACAAGGTCATAGAAAAATTTGGGGTCATTTTAAGGAGTCGAGAAGCAACATGTTCTTAGACGGAGCCTTCTCACCTACCCGAATACCCTTCGTCAAACATGATCTATTTTTCGACATTCTTGAAATGACCACAACTTTTGCAAGAAGGCGGACATGTCCATTGTAGGCATCCATGTCAGTTTTGGATGATTGCCGACAAGTTGTGACATGTCCAGTCATTTATTGGTCTTTTTCTATCAAGAAAACTCCAGAAAATGTTAAATTTGCTGAAAACCAAAACAACTTGGCATGCTGCTTTGAATTGGTCGTGCAAGGTCATGGGAAAAAATCGAGCCATTTGACGGATATTGAGAAACAACATCATCTTAAACGGAGTCATTTGACCCTAAATTTTGCAAGCTGATCACTTGCACGCAAGGCATAACCTTGAGCTTCTTGTTGCAGCCTGCATGTGCGTACCTGTAGGCAACACAGTGTGCCGTTCGTGGTTTTAGTCTCACCTCGTCTAGTTACACGGAAGGAGACCGGAAGAAAGGGTGGCCATATTAACCGAAAACCGATGTATCGAACCGAAAGAACCGGGATTGAAACCAACAATTTCAATGTTTATTTCGTTTGTTAAATCTATGGAAAACTCTCAGTGTCAATCGGCGGATTTTCCTTCGTTCATCCGCCGCCTCCCACGCAACGCGTATCCAAGTGAACCAGCGCACCAATTTGGGTACTGCCTTATCTTCTCTTTAGATTATTCCTGGCCACATCTTTTCAGATCAGCAGATGTAGCACGGGGCGTCTGTCGCCTCTCTTGCTTGACACGTGTCCTGCGTGACCACGCACGTCTCACTCCCTCTGTTGGGAAACGTAGTAATTTCAAAAAAAAAAATCTACACACATGCAAGATCATGGTGATGCATACCAACAAGAGAGGAGAGTGTTGTCCACGTACCCTCGTAGACCGAAAGCGGAAGCGTTAGCACAACGCGGTTGATGTAGTCGTACGTCTTCACGATCCGACCGATCAAGTACCGAACGTACGGCACTTCCGAGTTCAGCACACGTTCAGCCCGATGACGTCCCTCAAACTCCGATCCAGCCGAGTGTTGAGGGAGAGTTTTGTCAGCACGACGGCGTGGTGACGATGTTGATGTTCTACCGACGCAGGGCTTCGCCTAAGCACCGCTACAGTATTATTGAGGTGGACTATAGTGGAGGGGGGCACCGCACACGGCTAAGAGATCAATGATCTAATGTTGTCTCTAGGGTGCCCCCTGCCCCTGTATATAAAGGAGCAAGGGGGGGGGGTGCGGCCGGCCAGGGCATAGGCGCGCCAGGAGGAGTCCTACTCCCACCGGGAGTAGGACTCCCTCCCCCATTTCCTAGTTGGATTAGGACTTGGGAGGGGGGAAGAAGGAAAGAGGGGGGCCGGCCCCCCTTGCCCTAAACCAATTCGGTTTGGGCCTTGGGGGGGGCCCACACTTTCTTAGCTTCCCTCCTTTTCCAGTAAGGCCCATGTAGGCCCATTAAGCCCCAGGGGGGTTCCGGTAACCTCCCGGTAATCCGGTAAAATCCTGATTTCACCCGGAACACTTTCGATATCCAAACATAGGCTTCCAATATATCAATCTTCATGTCTCGACCATTTCGAGACTCCTCGTCATGTTCGTGATCACATCCGGGACTCCGAACAACCTTCGGTACATCAAAACATAAAACTCATAATATAACTGTCATCGTAGCGTTAAGCGTGCGGACCCTACGGGTTCGGCAACTATGTAGACATGACCGAGACACGTCTCCGGTCAATAACCAATAGCGGAACCTGGATGCTCATATTGGCTCCTACATATTGTACGAAGATCTTTATCGGTCAGACCGCATAACAACATACGTTGTTCCCTTTGTCATCGGTATGTTACTTGCCCGAGATTCGATCATCGGTATCTCAATACCTAGTTCAATCTCGTTACCGACAAGTCTCTTTACTCGTTCTGTAATACATTATCCCGCAACTAACTCATTAGTTGCAATGCTTGCAAGGCTTAAGTGATGTGCATTACCGAGAGGGTCTAGAGATACCTCTCCGACAATCGAAGTGACAAATCCTAATCTCGAAATACGCCAACCCAACAAGTACCTTCAGAGACACCTGTAGAGCACCTTTATAATCACTCAGTTACGTTGTGATGTTTGGTAGCACACAAAGTGTTCCTCCAGTAAACGGGAGTTGCATAATCTCATAGTCATAGAAACATGTATAAGTCATGAAAAAGCAATAGCAACAAACTAAACGATCAAGTGCTATGCTAACGGAATGGGTCAAGTCAATCACATCATTCTCTAATGATGTGATCCCGTTAATCAAATGACAACTCATGTCTATGGCTAGGAAACTTAACCATCTTTGATTCAACGAGCTAGTCAAGTAGAGGCATACTAGTGACATACTGTTTGTCTATGTATTCACACATGTATTATGTTTCCGGTTAATACAATTCTAGCATGAATAATAAACATTTATCATGATATAAGGAAATAAATAATAACTTTATTATTGCCTCTAGGTCATATTTACTTCAGTATCCCACTTGCACTAGAGTCAGTAATCTCACTACTACAAAAACAACTATAGCCAATATGGACACTAATGGCACATTGTACATGTGGTGCGCCATTACTAAATACTAATGGCGCACCATGTGTTGGTGCGCCATTAGTAATTATGTTTCAAAAAATTTAATTTTTTTATTTTTATTTTTTAAACTACTAATGGCGCACCGTGGGATGGTGCGCCATTACTAGTTCACCATCCCACGGTGCGCCATTAGTAATTTGGCCCAAACATTCCCCCGAATGCACCCCCCCCGGACCGCCTTTTCAGTTTAAAAAAAATAAAAGAAAATGATAGAAATGTCAAAAAAAAATAATAAAATAAGATTCCCATATGATATGTGGTCTAGTTGTTAGCAAAATTTACAAACATGAATTTTCGACTTTTTTGCAAAATCTCTCCAGAATTTGTAAAAATGGGCATAACTTTTGCATACGAACTCGGATGAAAAAGTTTTTTATATGAAAAATCATCTACTCGAAAACATTTTCAAAATTCTCAAAAACCTAACAGAAAAAAAGATACGGGGCTTAAGATCTAGAGAGGCAAAAAAATTCAAACTTACTAATGGCGCACCTGCCCATGGTGCGCCATTACTATCTTCCCGCCTTCAAAATTCAAAATAAATCAAAAAAATAAAAAAAGTTACTAATGGCGCACCTGCCCATGGTGCGCCATTAGTATCTTCCCGCCTTCAAAATTAAAAAAATAGTAATGGCGCACCTGCCCGCGGTGCGCCATTACTATGCCGTATATATGGCTGGGCTGTTGGGGAACGTAGCAGAAATTCAAAATTTTCTACGCATCACCAAGATCAATCTATGGAGTAATCTAGCAACGAGGGGAAGGAGAGTGCATCTACATACCCTTGTAGATCGCTAAGCGGAAGCGTTCAAGTGAACGGGTTGATGGAGTCGTACTCGTCATGATCCAAATCACCGATGATCCTAGTACCGAACGGACGGCACCTCCGTGTTCAACACACGTACAGCCCGGTGACGTCTCCTACGCCTTGATCCAGCAAGGGAGAAGGAGAGGTTGGGGAAGACTCCATCCAGCAGCAGCACGACGGCGTGGTGGTGGTGGAGGAGCGCGGGACTCCAGCAGGGCTTCGCCAAGCACTACGAGAGACGAGGAGGGAGAGGGGTAGGGCTGCGCCAACAGGGAGAGCAAATCACATGTGTTGGGCAGCCCCAAACCTCAAGTATATATAGGGGGAGGGGAGGGTCTGCGCCCCCACCTAGGGTTCCCTCCCTAGGGGTGGCGGCCAGCCCTAGATCCCATCTAGGGGGCGGCCAAGGGGGAAGAGAGGGGGGCGCACCACTAGGTGGGCCTTAGGCCCATCTGAGCCTAGGGTTTGCCCCCTTCCCCTCTTGGAGGCGCCTTGGGCCTTGGTGGGAGGCGCCCTAGCCCACCTAGGGGCTGGTCCCTTCCCACTATTGGCCCATGTAGGCCTCCGGGGCTGGTGGCCCCACCTGGTGGACCCCCGGACCCCTCCGGTGGTCCCGGTACACTACTGGTGATGCCCGGAACACTTCCGGTGGCCAAAACCATACTTCTTATATATCAATCTTTACCTCCGGACCATTCCGGAACTCCTCGTGATGTCCGGGATCTCATCCAGGACTCCAAACAACATTCGGTAACCGCGTACATACTTTCCCTATAACCCTAGCGTCATCGAACCTTAAGTGTGTAGACCCTACGGGTTCAGAAGTCATGCAGACATGGCCGAGACAACTCTCTGGTCAATAACCAACAGCGGGATCTGGATACCCATGTTGGCTCCCACATGCTCCACGATGATCTCATCGGATGAACCACGATGTCAAGGACTTAATCAATCCCATATACAATTCCCTTTGTCTAGCGGTACGATACTTGCCCGAGATTCGATCGTCGGTATCCCGATACCTTGTTCAATCTCGTTACCGGCAAGTCTCTTTACTCGTTCCGTAACACATCATCCCGTGATCAACTCCTTGATCACATTGTGCACATTATGATGATGTCCTACCGAGTGGGCCCAGAGATACCTCTCCGTTTACACGGAGTGACAAATCCCAGTCTTGATTCGTGCCAACCCAACAGACACTTTCGGAGATACCTGTAGTGTACCTTTATAGCCACCCAGTTACGTTGTGATGTTTGGCACACCCAAAGCACTCCTACGGTATCCGGGAGTTACACAATCTCGTGGTCTAAGGAAATGATACTTGACATTAGAAAAGCTTTAGCATACGAACTACATGATCTTGTGCTAGGCTTAGGATTGGGTCTTGTCCATCACATCATTCTCCTAATGATGTGATCCCGTTATCAACGATGTCCAATGTCCATGGTCAGGAAACCGTAACCATCTATTGATCAACGAGCTAGTCAACTAGAGGCTTACTAGGGACATGGTGTTGTCTATGTATCCACACATGTATCTGAGTTTCCTATCAATACAATTCTAGCATGGATAATAAACGATTATCATGAACAAGGAAATATAATAATAACCAATTTATTATTGCCTCTAGGGCATATTTCCAACAGTCTCCCACTTGCACTAGAGTCAATAATCCAGTTCACATCGATATGTGATTAACACTCAAGGTCACATCCCCATGTGACTAACATCCAAAGAGTTCTGGGTTTGATCATGTTATGCTTGTGAGAGAGGTTTCAGTCAACGGGTCTGCAACATTCAGATCCGTATGTACTTCGCAAATTTCTATGTCATCTTGTAGATGCAACTACTACGCTACATTTGGAGCCATTTCAAATAACTGTTCTACTTGGAGCTATTCTAAATTATTGCTCCATTATACGTATCCGGTATCTCTACTCAGAGCTATCCGGATAGGTGTTAAGCTTGCATCGACGTAACTCTTTACGCCGAACTCTTTATCACCTCCATAACCGAGAAACATATCCTTATTCCTCTAAGGATAATTTAGACCGCTATCTGGTGATCTACTCCTAGATTACCTTTGTACCCTCTTGCCAGATATGTGGCAAGGCACACATCAGGTGCGGTACTCAGCATGGCACACCGTATAGAGCCTATGACAAAAGCATAGGGGACGACCTTCGTCCTTCCTCTTTCTTCTGCCGTGGTCGTGCTTTAAGTCTTAACTTCATACCTTACAACTCAGGCAAGAACTCCTTCTTTGACTGATCCATCTTAACACCTTCAAAATCATGTCAAGGTATGTGCTCATTTGAAAGTACCATTAAGCGTTTTGATCTATCCTTATAGATCTTGATGCTCAATGTTCAAGTAGCTTAATCCAGGCTTTCCATTGAAAAACACTTTCCAAATAACCCTATATGCTTTCCAGA
The DNA here is from genome assembly GCF_003073215.2 of Triticum urartu. Classification (NCBI taxonomy): domain Eukaryota; kingdom Viridiplantae; phylum Streptophyta; class Magnoliopsida; order Poales; family Poaceae; genus Triticum; species Triticum urartu. The sequence continues at coordinate 13,718,054 of NC_053023.1, forward strand.
AATTCTACGTCATTTCTGATCAACAATATGTCAACAACATACATTCATCAGAAATTCTATAGTGCTCCCACTCACTTCTTTGGAAATACAAGTTTCTCATAAACTTTGCATACACCCAAAATCTTTGATCATCTCATCAAAGCATACATTCCAACTCCGAGATGCTTACTCCAGTCCTTAGAAGGATTGCTGGAGCTTTGCATACTTGTTAGCATCTTTCAGGATTGACAAAACCTTCTATTGTATCACATACAACTTTTCTTACGAAAACTTGGTAAGAAAACTTGTTTTGACATCCATCTGTAAGATTTCATAATCGAAAAATACAGCTAATGCTAACATGATTCCGACGGACTTAAGCATCGCTACGGGTGAGAAATTCTCATCGTAGTCAACTCCTTGAACTTGTCGGAAAAAACATCTTAACGACAAGTCGAGCTTTCTTAATGATTATACATACCATCATTTTCCATCTTCCTTTTAAAAATCCATATGTACCTAACAGCCTTACGACCATCAAGTAGTTCTTCCAAAGTCTACACTTTGTTTTCATATATGGATCCTCTCTCGAATTATATGGCCTCGAGCCATTTTGGAATCCAGGCCCACCATCGCTTCTCCATAGCTCGTAGGTTCATTGTTGTCTAGCAACATGACTTCCAAGACAGGATTACGTACCACTCTGAAGTAGTACGCATCCTTGTCATCCCACGAGGTTTGGTAGTGACTTGATCTGAAGTTTCATGATCACTATCATAAGCTTCCACTTCAATTGGTGTAGGTGCCACAGGAACAACTCCCTGTGCCCTGCCACACACTAGTTGAAGAGACGGTTCAATAACCTCATCAAGTCTCCACCATCCTCCCACTCAATTCTTTCGAGAGAAACTTTTCCTCGAGAAAGGACCCGATTCTAGAAACAATCCCTTATTGCTTTCGGATCTGAGACAGGAGGTATACCCAACTGTTTTGGGTGTCCTATGAAGATGCATTTATCCGCTTTGGGTTCGAGCTTATCAGCCTGAAACTTTTTCACATAAGCGTCGCAGCCCCAAACTTTTAAGAAACGACAGCTTATGTTTCTCTAAACCATAGTTCATACGGTGTCATCTCATCGGAATTACGTGGTGCCCTATTTAAAGTGAATGTGGTTGTCTCTAATGCCTAACCCATAAACTATCGTGGTAATTCGATAAGAGACATCATGGTATGCATCATATCCAATAGGGTGCAGTTATGATGTTCGGACACACCATCACACTATGATGTTCCAGGCTGTATTAGTTGTGAAACAATTTCCACAATGTCTTAATTCTGTGCCAAACTCGTAATTCAGATATTCATCTCTATGATCATATCATAGATATTTTATCCTCTTGTCACGACGATCTTTCAACTTCACTCTGAAATTACTTGAACCTTTCAATAATTCAGACTCGTGATTCATCAAGTAAATATACTCAACATCTACTCAAATCATCTGTGAAGTAAGAACATAACGATATCCACTACACGCCTCAGCACTCATTGGACTGCACACATCAAAATGTATTACTTCCAACTAGTTGCTTTCTAGTTCCATTTTACTGAAAACGAGGCTTTCAGTCATCTTGCCCATGTGGTATGATTTGCATGTCTCAAGTGATTCGAAATCAAGTGAGTCCAAACAGTCCATTTGCATGGAGTTTCTTCATGCATATACACCAATAGACATGGTTCGCATGTCTCAAACTTTTCAAAAACGAGTGAGCCCAAAGATCCATCAACATGGAGCTTCTTCATGCGTTTTATACCGATATGACTTACGTGGCAGTGCCACAAGTAGGTGGTACTATCATTACTATCTTATATCTTTTGGCATGAACATGTGTATCACTACGATCGAGATTCAATAAACCATTCATTTTAGGTGCAAGACCATTGAAGGTATTATTCAAATAAACAGAGTAACCATTATTCTCCTTAAATGAATAACCGTATTGCGATAGACATAATCCAATCTGTCTATGCTCAACGCAAACACCAATCTCGATGGTAGAGGGAGCGTGCGATGCTTGATCACATCAAGCTTGGAAAAACTTCCAACACATATTTCCAGCTCACCTTTAGCTAGTCTCCGTTTACTCCGCAGCCTTTTATTTCGAGTTTACTAACATTTAGCAACCGAACCGGTATCTAATACCATGGTGCTACTAGGAGTACTAGTAAAGTACACATTAACACAATGTATATCCAATATACTTCTATCGACCTTGCCAGCCTTCTCATCTACCAAGTATCTAGGGTAATTCTGCTCCAGTGGTTGTTCCCCTTATTACAGAAGCACTTAGTCTCGGGTTTGGGTTCAACCTTGGGTTTCTTCACTAGAGCAGCAGCTGATTTGCCGTTTCATGAAGTATCCCTTTTTGCCCTTGCCCTTCTTGAAACTAGTGGTTTCACCAACCATCAACAATTGATGCTCCTTCTTGATTTCTAGTTTTGTGGTGTCAAACATCGCGAATATCTCAAGGATCGTCATATATGTCCCTGATATATTATAGTTCATCACGAAGCTCTAGCAGCTTGGTGGTAATGACTTCGGAGAAACATCACTATCTCATCTGGAAGATCAACTCCCACTCGATTCAAATGATTGTTGTACTCAGACAATCTGAGCACAAGCTCAACAATTGAGCTTTTCTCCCTTAGTTTGCAAGCTAAGAAAATCGTCGGAGGTCTTATACCTCTTGACGTGGGCACGAGCCTGAAATCCCAATTTCAGCCCTCGAAATATCTCATATGTTTCGCGACGTTTCAAAACGTCTTCGGTGCCTCAATTCTAAACTGTTTAACTGAACTATCACGTAGTTATCAAAATGTGTATGTCAGATGTTCGCAACATCCACAGACGACATTCGAGGCTCAGCACACTGAGCGGTGCATTAAGGACATAAGCCTTCTATGAAGCAATGAGGACAATCCTCAGTTTACGGACCTAGTCCGCATAATTTCTACTATCATCTTTCAACTAAATTTTCTCTAGGAACATATCTAAACAGTAGACTTGAAGCACGAGCTACGACATAATTTGCGAAGACCTTTTGACTATGTTCAGGATAATTAAGTTCATCTTATGAACACCCACTCAGATAGACATCCCTCTAGTCATCTAAGTGATTGCATGATTCGAGTCAACTAGGCCGTGTCCGATCATCACGTGAGACGGACTAGTCATCATCGGTGAACATCTTCATGTTGATCGTATCTTCTATACGACTCATGTTCGACCTTTCGGTCTTCCGTGTTCCGAGGCCATGTCTGTACATGCTAGGCTCGTCAAGTCAACCTAAGTGTTTCGCATGTGTCCTGAGGCCATGTCTGTACATGCTAGGCTCGTGAACACCCGTTGTATTCGAACGTTAGAATCTATCACACCCGATCATCACGTGGTGCTTCGAAACAACGAACCTTCGCAACGGTGCACAGTTAGGGGGAACACCTTTCTTGAAATTTTAGTGAGGGATCATCTTATTTAAGCTACCATCGTTCTAAGCAAATAAGATGTAAAACATGATAAACATCACATGCAATCAAATAGTGACATGATATGGCCAATATCATTTTGCTCCTCTTGATCTCCATCTTCGGGGCTCCATGATCATCGTTGTCACCGGCATGACACCATGATCTCCATCATCATGATCTCCATCATCGTGTCTTCTTGAAGTTGTCTCGTCATCTATTACTTCTACTACTATGGCTAACGCTTTAGCAATACAGTAAAGTAATTACATGACGTTGATGTTCACACGCAGGTCATAAATAAATTAAGGCAACTCCTATGGCTCCCGCCGGTTGTCATACTCATCGACATGCAAGTCGTGATTCCTATTACAAGAACATGATCAATCTCATACATCACATATATCATTCATCACATCCTTTTGGCCATATCACATCACAAGGCATATGCTGCAAAAACAAGTTAGACGTCCTCTAATTGTTGTTGCAAGTTTTTACGTGGCTGCTATAGGTTGCTAGCAAGAACGTTTCTTACCTACGCCAAAACCACAACGTGAATTGCCAATTTCTATTTACCCTTCGTAAGGACCCTGTTCATCGAATCCGATCTGACTAAAGTGGGAGAGACAGACACCCGCCAGCCACCTTATGCAACTAGTGCATGTCAGTCGGTGGAACCGGTCTCACGTAAGCGTACGTGTAAGGTTGGTCCGGGCCGCTTCATCCCACGATGCCGCCGAATCAAGATAAGACTAGTGACGGCAAGATAATTGACAATATCGACGCCCACAACTACTTTGTGTTCTACTCGTGCATAGTAACTACGCATAGACCTAGCTCATGATACCACTGTTGGGGAACATAGCAGAAATTCAAAATTTTCTACGCATCACCAAGATCAATCTATGGAGTAATCTAGCAACGAGGGGAAGGAGAGTGCATCTACATACCCTTGTAGATCGCTAAGCGGAAGCGTTCAAGTGAACGGGTTGATGGAGTCGTACTCGTCGTGATCCAAATCACCGATGATCCTAGTGCCGAACGGACGGCACCTCCGTGTTCAACACACGTATAGCCCGGTGACGTCTCCTATGCCTTGATCCAGCAAGGGGAGAAGGAGAGGTTGGGGAAGACTCCATCCAGCAGCAGCACGACGGCGTGGTGGTGGTGGAGGAGCGCGGGACTCTAGCAGGGCTTCGGCAAGCACTACGAGAGACGAGGAGGGAAAGGGGTAGGGCTGCGCCAACAGGGAGAGCAAATCACATGTGTTGGGCAGCCCCAAACCTCAAGTATATATAGGGGGAGGGGAGGGGCTGCGCCCCCACCTAGGGTTCCCTCCCTAGGGGTGGCGGCCAGCCCTAGATCCCATCTAGGGGGCGGCCAAGGGGGAAGAGAGGGGGCGCACCACTAGGTGGGCCTTAGGCCCATCTGAGCCTAGGGTTTGCCCCCTTCCCCTCTTGGAGGCGCCTTGGGCCTTGGTGGGAGGTGCCCTAGCCCACCTAGGGGCTGGTCCCTTCCCATTATTGGCCCATGTAGGCCTCCGGGGCTGGTGGCCCCACCTGGTGGACCCCCGGACCCCTTCGGTGGTCCCGGTACACTACCGATGATGCCCGGAACACTTCCAGTGGCCAAAACCATACTCACTATATATCAATATTTACCTCCAGACCATTCCGGAACTCCTCGTGACATCTGGGATCTCATCCGGGACTCCGAACAACATTCGGTAACCGCGTACATACTTTCCCTATAACCCTAGCGTCATCGAACCTTAAGTGTGTAGACCCTACGGGTTCGGAAGTCATGCAGACATGGCCGAGACAACTCTTTGGTCAATAACCAACAACGGGATCTGGATACCCATGTTGGCTCCCACATGCTCCACGATGATCTCATCGGATGAACCACGATGTCAAGGACTTAATCAATCCCGTATACAATTCCCTTTGTCTAGCGGTACGATACTTGCCCGAGATTCGATCGTCGGTATCCCGATACCTTGTTCAATCTCGTTACCGGCAAGTCTCATTACTCGTTCCGTAACACATCATCCCGTGATCAACTCCTTGATCACATTGTGCACATTATGATGATTTCCTACCGAGTGGGCCCAGAGATACCTCTCCGTTTACACGGAGTGACAAATCCCAGTCTCGATTCGTGCCAACCCAACAGACACTTTCGGAGATACCTGTAGTGTACCTTTATAGCCACCCAGTTACGTTGTGACGTTTGGCACACCCAAAGCACTCCTACGGTATCCGGGAGTTGCACAATCTCATGGTCTAAGGAAATGATACTTGACATTAGAAAAGCTTTAGCATACGAACTACATGATCTTGTGCTAGGCTTAGGATTGGGTCTTGTCCATCACATCATTCTCCTAATGATGTGATCCCGTTATCAACGACGTCCAATGTCCATGGCCAGGAAACTGTAACCATCTATTGATCAACGAGCTAGTCAACTAGAGGCTTACTAGGGACATGGTGTTGTCTATGTATCCACACATGTATCTGAGTTTCCTATCAGTACAATTCTAGCATGGATAATAAACGATTATCATGAACAAGGAAATATAATAATAACCAATTTATTATTGCCTCTAGGGCATATTTCCAACATGGGCATGTCCTCTCCTCCTTACCTCTTCATTCTTCTCCTCCACTCCACCTCTCCTCCACTCCATCTCCTCCTCTCCTTCACTCCATCTTCCCTTCTCTCCTCCACCATACTACCCTCCTCCTCTCCGGCGACCTCCTTCTCCTCTCCGGCGACCTCCTCCTCCTCCCCTCACGGTTTCTCCTCCCTCCTCTCCAGTGAGCTCCTCCTCCCTCCTCTCTGGTGAGCTCCTCCTCCCTCATCTCCGGTGAGCTCCTCCTCCCTCCTCTCCTCCCATCCCCTCATGGTTTCTCCTTCCTCCTCTCCGATGCTCCGGTGAACTCCTCTCCGGCGACCTCCTCCTCCTCTCCGGCGATGTAGGCGAGCGCCTCTCCGGTCACCTCCTCCTCCTCCTCTCCGGCGAACTCCTCTCCGGCAAAGAACATGGCAAAAGAGCGTACACGATCCAAAAATGGGAACAAAATTTGAAATAATATCGTGCAAAAAAACGAGCAAAAAAACAAGCAAAAAATGGGCAAAAAAATCACGATCCATATCCAAATTCAAAATTCAAAAATAGCAATGGCGCACGGTGGGGGTTAGACGGTGCGCCACTACTATTTTCCCGCCTTCAAAATTCAAAAATACTAATGGCGCACCGTGGTCTATACTAATGGCGCACCAGTGGTGCGCCATTAGTAAAAAAATACTAGTGGCGTGGTACTAGTGGCGCACCAATAGTGCGCCATTAGTAGGCAAAACTGGTGCGCCACTAGTAGGCCTTTTCCTAGTAGTGTCTAGTTCACATCGCCATGTGATTTAACATCAATAGTTCACATCACCATGTGATTAACACCCATAGTTCACATCGTCATGTGACCAACACCCAAAGGGTTTACTAAAGTCAATAATCTAGTTCACATCGCTATGTGATTAATACCCAAAGAGTACTAAGGTGTGATCATGTTTTGCTTGTGAGGGAAGTTTAGTCAACGAGTCTGCTACATTCAGATCCGTATGTATTTTGCAAATTTCTATGTCAACAATGCTCTGCACAGAGCTACTCTAGCTAATTTCTCCCACTTTCAATATGTATCCAGATTGAGACTTTGAGTCATCTCGATCAGTGTCAAATGCATTGACATAACTCTTTACGACGAACCTTTTGTCACCTCCATAATCGAGAAACATATCCTTATTCCACTAAGGATAATTTTGACCAATGTCCAGTGATCTACTCCTAGATCACTATTGTACTCCCTTGCCAAACTCAGGGCAGGGTATATAATAGGTCTGGTACATAGCATGGCATACTTTATAGAACCTATGGCTGAGGCATAGGGAATGACTTTCATTCTCTCTCTATCTTCTGTCGTGGTCGGGTTTTGAGTCTTACTCAACTTCACACCTTGTAACACAAGCAAGAACTCCTTCTTTGACTGTTCCATTTTGAACTACTTTAAAATCTTGTCAAGGTATGTACTCATTGAAAAACTTATCAAGCGTCTTGATCTATCTCTATAGATCTTGATGCTCAATATGTAAGCAGCTTCACCGAGGTCTTTCTTTGAAAAACTCCTTTCAAACATTCCTTTATGCTTTGCAGAATAATTCTACATTATCTTCGATCAACAATATGTCATTCACATATACTTATCAAAGCGTATATTCCAACTCCGAGATGCTTGCACCAGTCCATAGATGGATCGCTGGAGCTTGCATATTTTGCTAGTACCTTTAGGATTGACAAAACCTTCTGGTTGCATCATATACAACTCTTCTTTAATAATTCATTAAGGAATGCAGTTTTGTTTATCCATTTGCCAGATTTCATAAAATGCGGCAATTGCTAACATGATTCGGACAGACTCAAGCATAGATACGAGTGAGAAACTCTCATCGTAGTCAACACCTTGAACTTGTCAAAAACCTTTTTGCGACAATTCTAGCTTTGTAGATAGTAACACTACTATCAGCGTCCGTCTTCCTCTTAAAGATCCATTTAATCTCAATGGCTCGCCGATCAATGGGCAAGTCAATCAAAGTCCATACTTTGTTCTCATACAAGGATCTCATCTCAGATTTCATGGCCTCAGACCATTTCGCGGAATCTGGGCTCATCATCACTTCCTCATAGTTCGTAGGCTCGTCATGGTCAAGTAACATGACCTTCAGAATAGGATTACCGTACCACTATGGTGCGGATCTTACTTTGGTTGACCTACGAGGTTCAATAACAACTTGATCTAAAGTTTCATGATCATCATCATTAACTTCCTCACTAATTGGTGTAGGTGTCACAGAAACCGTTTTCTGTGATGAACTACTTTCCAATAAAGGAGCAGGTACAATTACCTCATCAAGTTCTACTTTCGTCCCACTCACTTCTTTCGAGAGAAACTCCTTCGCTAGAAAGGATCCATTCTCAGCAATGAATATCTTGCCTTCGGATCTGTGATAGAAGGTGTACCCAACATTTTCTTTTGGGTATCCTATGAAGGCGCACTTCTCCGATTTGGGTTTGAGCTTATCAGGTTGAAACTTTTTCACATAAGCATTGCAACCTCAAACGTTAAGAAACGACAGCTTAGGTTTCTTGCCAAACCACAGTTCATACGGTGTCGTCTCAATGGATTTAGATGGTGCCCTATTTAACGTGAATGCAGCTGTCTCTAATGCATAACCCCAAAACGATAGTGGTAGATCGGTAAGAGACATCATAGATCGCACCATATCTAATAAAGTACGGTTATGACATTCGGACACACCATTACACTGTGGTGTTCCAGGTGGCGTGAGTGCTTCGAAGATGGAGATCACAAGCACAAGATGATGATGGCCATATCATATCACTTATATTGATTGCATGTGATGTTTATCTTTTATGCATCTTATCATGCTTTGATTGACGGTAGCATTATAAGATGATCTCTCACTAATTATCAAGAAGTGTTCTCCCTGAGTATGCACCGTTGCGAAAGTTCTTCGTGCTGAGACACCACGTGATGATCGGGTGTGATAGGTTCTACGTTCAAATACAACGGGTGCAAAACAGTTGCACACGCGGAATACTCAGGTTATACTTGACGAGCCAAGCATATACATATATGGCCTCGGAACACAGAGACCGAAAGGTCGAGCGTGAATCATATAGTAGATATGATCAACATAGTAATGTTCACCGATGAAACTACTCCATCTCACGTGATGATCGGACATGGTTTAGTTGATTTGGATCACGTGATCACTTAGAAGATTAGAGGGATGTCTATCTAAGTGGGAGTTCTTAAGTAATATGATTAATTGAACTTAAATTTATCATGAACTTAGTCCCTGATAGTATCTTGCTTGTTTATGCTGATTGTAGATAGATGGCTCGTGCTGTTGTTCCGTTGAATTTTAATGCGTTCCTTGAGAAACACCAGATGTTATGAACGTCTGGCAGAGCAAAGCTGATGACTACTCGATAGTTCAGTGTGCCATGCTTTACGGCTTAGAATCGGGACTTCAACGACGTTTTGAACGTCATGGAGCATATGAGATGTTCCAGAAGTTGAAGTTAATATTTCAAGGGAATGCCCGGATTGGGAGATATGAAGTCTCCAATAAGTTCTATAGCTGCAAGATGGAGGAGAACAGTTCTGTCAGTGAGCATATACTCAAAATGTCTGGGTATAATAATCAGTTGATTCAATTGGGAGTTAATCTTCCAGATGATTGCGTCATTGACAGAATTCTCCAATCACTGCCACCAAGCTACAAGAGCTTCGTGATGAACTATAATATGCAAGGGATGAATAAGACTATTCCCGAGCTCTTCGCAATGCTGAAAGCTGCGGAGGTAGAAATCAAAAAGGAGCATCAAGTGTTGATGGTCAACAAGACCACTAGTTTCAAGAAAAAGGGCAAAGGGAAGAAGAAGGGGAACTTCAAGAAGAACAGCAAGCAAGTTGCTGCTCAAGAGAAGAAACCCAAGTCTGGACCTAAGCCTGAAAATGAGTGCTTCTACTGCAAGCAGACTGGTCACTAGAAGCGGAATTGCCCCAAGTATTTGGCGGATAAGAAGGATGGCAAGGTGAACAAAGGTATGTGCGATATACATGTTATTGATGTGTACCTTACTAATGCTCGCATTAGCACCTGGGTATTTGATACTAGTTCTGTTGCTAATATTTGCAACTCGAAACAGGGACTACAGATTAAGCGAAGATTGGCTAAGGACGAGGTGACGATGCGCATGGGAAACGGTTCCAAAGTTGATGTGATCGCGGTCGGCACGCTACCTCTACATCTACCTTCGGGATTAGTATTAGACCTAAATAATTGTTATTTGGTGCCAGCGTTGAGCATGAACATTATATCTGGATCTTGTTTAATGCGAGACGGTTATTCATTTAAATCAGAGAATAATGGTTGTTCTATTTATATGAGTAATATCTTTTATGGTCATGCACCCTTTCAGAATGGTCTATTCTTATTGAATCTCGATAGTAGTAATACACATATTCATAGTGTTGAAGCCAAAAGATGCAGAGTTGATAATGATAGTGCAACTTATTTGTGGCACTGCCGTTTAGGTCATATCGGTGTAAAGCACATGAAGAAACTCCATACTGATGGACTTTTGGAACCACTTGATTATGAATCACTTGGTACTTGTGAACCGTGCCTCATGGGCAAGATGACTAAAACACCGTTCTCTGGTACGATGGAGAGAGCAACAAATTTGTTGGAAATCATACATACAGATGTATGTGGTCCGATGAATATTGAGGCTCGTGGCGGATATCGTTATTTTCTCACCTTCACAGATGACTTAAGCAGATATGGGTATATCTACTTAATGAAACATAAGTCTGAAACGTTTAAAAAGTTCAAAGAACTTCAGAGTGAAGTTGAAAATCATCGTAACAAGAAAATAATGTTTCTGCGATCTAATCGTGGAGGAGAATATTTGAGTTACGAGTTTGGTGTACATTTGAAAAATTGTGGAATAATTTCGCAACTCACGCCACCCGGAACACCACAGCGTAATGGTGTCTCCGAACATCGTAATCGTACTTTACTGGATATGGTGCGATCTATGATGTCTCTTACTAATTTACCGCTATCGTTTTGGGGATACGCTCTAGAGACGGCCGCATTCACGTTAAATAGGGCACCATCAAAATCCGTTGAGACGACGCCTTTCGAACTATGGTTTGGCAAGAAACCAAAGTTGTCGTTTCTGAAAGTTTGGGGCTGCGATGCTCATGTGAAAAAAGCTTCAACCTGATAAGCTCAAACCCAAATCGGAGAAATGTGTCTTCATAGGATATCCAAAGGAAACTATTGGATACACCTTCTATCACAAATCCGAAGGCAGGACTTTTGTTGCTAAATTCGCAAACTTTCTGGAGAAGGAATTTCTCTCGAAAGGAGTGGGAGGAAAGTAGAACTTGACGAGGTAACTGTACCTGCTCCCTTATTGGAAAGTAGTACATCACAGAAAACTGTTTCAGTGACACCTACACCAGTTAGTGAGGAAGCTAATGATGATGATCATGAAACTTCAGATCAAGATACTACTGAACCTCGTAGAGCAACCAGAGTGAGATCCGCGCCAGAGTGGTACGGTAATCCTGTTCTGGAAGTCATGCTACTAGATCATGATGAACCTACGAACTATGAAGAAGCAATGGTGAGCCCAGATTCCGCAAAATGGCTTGAAGCCATGAAATCCGAGATGGGATCCATGTATGAGAACAAAGTATGGACTTTGGTTGACTTGCCCGATGATCGGCAAGCAATTGAGAATAAATGGATCTTCAAGAAGAAGACTGACGCTGACGGTAATATTACTGTCTACAAAGCTCGACTTGTCGCAAAAGGTTTTCGGCAAGTTCAAGGGATTGACTACGATGAGACCTTCTCACCCGTAGCGATGCTTAAGTCTGTCCGAATCATGTTAGCAATTGCCGCATTTTATGATTATGAAATTTGGCAGATGGATGTCAAAACTGCATTCCTGAATGGATTTCTGGAAGAAGAGTTGTATATGATGCAACCAGAAGGTTTTGTCGATCCAAAGGGAGCTAACAAAGTGTGCAAGCTCCAGCGATCCATTTATGGACTGGTGCAAGCCTCTCGGAGTTGGAATAAACGCTTTGATAGTGTGATCAAAGCATTTGGTTTTATACAGACTTTTGGAGAAGCCTGTATTTACAAGAAAGTGAGTGGGAGCTCTGTAGCATTTCTGGTATTATATGTGGATGACATATTACTGATTGGAAATGATATAGAATTTCTGGATAGCATAAAGGGATACTTGTATAAGAGTTTTTCAATGAAAGACCTCGGTGAAGCTGCTTACATATTAGGCATTAAGATCTATAGAGATAGATCAAGACGCTTAATTGGACTTTCACAAAGCACATACCTTGACAAAATTTTGAAAAAGTTCAAAATGGATCAAGCAAAGAAAGGGTTCTTGCCTGTGTTACAAGGTGTGAAATTGAGTAAGACTCAAAGCCCGACCATTGCAGAAGATAGAGAGAAAATGAAAGATGTTCCCTATGCTTCAGCCATAGGCTCTATCATGTATGCAATGCTGTGTACCAGACCTGATGTGTGCCTTGATATAAGTCTAGCAGGGAGGTACCGAAGTAATCCAGGAGTGGATCACTGGACAACGGTCAAGAACATCCTGAAATACCTGAAAAGGACTAAGGATATGTTTCTCATATATGGAGGTGACAAAGAGCTCATCGTAAAAGGTTACGTTGATGCAAGTTTTGACACTGATCCGGACGATTCTAAATCGCAAACCGGATACGTGTTTACATTAAACGGTGGAGCTGTCAGTTGGTGCAGTTCGAAACAAAGCGTCGTAGCAGGATCTACATGTGAAGCGGAGTACATAGCTGCTTCGGAAGCAGCAAATGAAGGAGTTCATATCCGATCTAGGTGTCATACCTAGTGCATCGGGTCCAATGAAAATCTTTTGTGACAATACTGGTGCTATTGCCTTGGCAAAGGAATCCAGATTTCACAAGAGAACCAAACACATCAAGAGACGCTTCAATTCCATCCGGGATCTAGTCCAGGTGGGAGACATAGAGATTTGCAAGATACATACGGATCTGAACGTTGCAGACCCGTTGACTAAGCCTCTTCCACGAGCAAAACATGATCAGCACCAAGACTCCATGGGTGTTAGAATCATTACTGTGTAATCTAGATTATTGACTCTAGTGCAAGTGGGAGACTGAAGGAAATATGCCCTAGAGGCAATAATAAAGTTATTATTTATTTCCTTATATCATGATAAATGTTTATTATTCATGCTAGAATTGTATTAACCGGAAACATAATACATGTGTGAATACATAGACAAACAGAGTGTCACTAGTATGCCTCTACTTGACTAGCTCGTTAATCAAAGATGGTTATGTTTCCTAACCATGAACAAAGAGTTGTTATTTGATTAATGGGATCACATCATTAGGTGAATGATCTGATTGACATGACCCATTCCATTAGCTTAGCACCCGATCGTTTAGTATATTGCTATTGCTTTCTTCATGACTTATACATGTTCCTATGACTATGAGATTATGCAACTCCCATTTGCCGGAGAACACTTTGTGTGCTACCAAACGTCACAACGTAAATGGGTGATTATAAAGGTGCTCTACAGGTGTCTCCAAAGGTAGATGTTGGGTTGGCGTATTTCGAGATTAGGATTTGTCACTCCGATTATCGGAGAGGTATCTCTGGGCCCTCTCGGTAATGCACATCACATAAGCCTTGCAAGCATTACAACTAATATGTTAGTTGTGAGATGATGTATTACAGAACGAGTAAAGAGACTTGCCGGTAACGAGATTGAACTAGGTATTGGATACCGACGATCGAATCTCGGGCAAGTAAGATACCGATGACAAAGGGAACAACGTATGTTGTTATGCGGTCTAACCGATAAAGATCTTCGTAGAATATGTTGGAGCCAATATGGGCATCCAGGTCCCGCTATTGGTTATTGACCGGAGACGTGTCTCGGTCATGTCTACATTGTTCTCGAACCGTAGGGTCCGCACGTTTAAAGTTACAATGACAGTTGTTATGAGTTTTATGCATTTTGATGTACCGAAGTTTGTTCGGAGTCCCGGATGTGATCACGGACATGACGAGGAGTCTCGAAATGGTCGAGACATAAAGATTGATATATTGGATGACTATATTCAGACACCGGAAGCGTCCCGGGGAAGTTTCGGATAAAACCGGAGCACCGGGGGGTTACCTGAACCCCCCGGGGGGTTAATGGGCCTCATGGGCCTAATGTGGAGAAGAGGAAGGGGCTGCCAGGGCAGGCCGCGCGCCCCCTCTCCCCCTAGTCCGAATTGGACAAGGAGGGAGGGGCGGCGCCCCCCCCCTTTCCTTTTCTCCCTCCACCTCTCCTAGTTGGACAAGGAACGGGGAGGGGAGTCCTACTCCCGGTAGGAGTAGGACTCCTCCTGCGCGCCTCCTCTAGGGCCGGCCACACCCCCCCTTGGATCCTTTATATACAGAGGCAGGGGGGCACCCTAGGACACACAAGTTGATCTTCGTGATTGTTCCTTAGCCGTGTGCGGTGCCCCCTCCACCATATTCCACCTCGATCATATCGTTGTAGTGCTTAGGCGAAGCCCTGCATCGGTAGAACATCATCATCGTCACCACGCCGTTGTGCTGACGGAACTCATCCCCGAAGCTTTGCTGGATCGGAGCCCGGGGAGCGTCATCGAGCTGTACGTGTGCTAAGAACTCGGAGGTGCCGGAGTAACGGTGCTTGGATCGGTCAGATCGGGAAGACGTACGACTACTTCCTCTACGTTGTGTCAACGCTTCCGTTGCGATCTACAAGGGTACATAGATCATACTCTCCCCTCTTGTTGCTATGCATCACCATGATCTTGCGTGTGCGTAGGAAAATTTTGAAATTACTATGTTCCCCAACACTTTTAGCTATAGAACTTGTTGGAGACTTCATATCTCTCAACTCGGGTATTTGCTTGAAATATTAACTTCAACTCCTGGAACATCTCATATGGTCCATGACATTCAAAACGTCTTTGAAGTCCCGATTCTAAGCCGTTAAGCATGGTGCACTAAACTATCAAGTAGTCATCATATTGAGCTAGCCAAACGTTCATAACGTCTGCATCTACTCCTGGAATAGGTATGTCACCTAGCGGTGCATCAAAGACATAATTCTTCTGTGCAGCAATGAGGATAATCCTCAGATCACGGATCCAATCCGCATCATTGCTACTAACAATTTTCAACATAATTTTTCTCTAGGTACACAATAAATTGGGAGCAACATCGCGAGCTATTGATCTACAACATAGATATGCTAATACTAACAGGACTAAGTTCATGATAAATTAAAGTTCAATTAATCATATTACTTAAGAACTCCCACTTAGATAGACATCCCTCTAATCCTCTAAGTGATCACGTGATCCAAATCAACTAAACCATGTCCGATCATCATGTGAGATGGGGTAGTTTCAATGGTGAACATCATTATGTTGATCATATCTACTATATGATTCACGCTCGACCTTTCGGTCTCCGTGTTCCGAGGCCATATCTGTTATATGCTAGGCTCGTCAAGTTTAACCTGAGTATTCCGCGTGTGCAACTGTTTTGCACCCATTGTATTTGAATGTAGAGCCTATCACACCCGATCATTACGTGGTGTCTCAGCACGAAAAACACTTATACTTTGATAATTTAGTGAGGGATCATCTTATAATGCTACCGTCAATCAAAGTAAGATAAGATGCATAAAAGATAAACATCACATGCAATCAATATAAGTGATATGATATGGCCATCATCATCTTGTGCTTGTGATCTCCATCTCCGAAGCACCGTCATGATCACCATCGTCACCGGCGCGACACCTTGATCTCCATCGTAGCATCGTTGTCGTCTCGCCAATCTTATGCTTCTACGACTATCGCTACCGCTTAGTGATAAAATAAAGCATTACATGGGCGATTGTATTGCATACAATAAAGCGACAACCATATGGCTCCTGCTAGTTGCCGATAACTCGGTTACAAAACATGATCATCTCATACAATATAACATCACGTCTTGACCATATCACATCACAACATGCCCTGCAAAAACAAGTTAGACGTCCTCTACTTTGTTGTTGCAAGTTTTACGTGGCTGCTACGGGCTTAGCAAGAACCGTTCTTACCTACGCATCAAAACCACAACGATAGTTTGTCAAGTTGGTACTGTTTTAACCTTCGCAAGGACAGGGCGTAGCTACACTTGGTTCAACTAAAGTTGGAGAAACTGACACCCGCCAGCCACCTATGTGCAAAGCACGTCGGTAGAATCAGTCTCGCGTAAGCGTACGCGTAATGTCGGTCCGGGCCGCTTCATCCAACAATACCGCCGAACCAAAGTATGACATGCTGGTAAGCAGTATGACTTATATCGCCCACAACTCACTTGTGTTCTACTTGTGCATATAACATCAACGCATAAAACCTGGCTCTGATACCACTGTTGGGGAACGTAGTAATTTCAAAAAAAATCCTACGCACACGCAAGATCACGGTGATGCATAGCAACGAGGGGAGAGTGTTGTCCACGTACCCTCGTAGACCGAAAGCGGAAGCGTTAGCACAACGCGGTTGATATAGTTGTACGTCTTCACGATCCGACCGATCAAGTACCGAACGTACGACACCTCCGAGTTTAGCACACATTCAGCCCGATGACGTCCCTCAAACTCTGATCCAGCCGAGTGTTGAGGGAGAGTTTCATCAGCACGACGGCGTGGTGACGATGTTGATGTTCTACCGACGCAGGGCTTCGCCTAAGCACCGCTACAGTATTATCGAGGTGGACTATAGTGGAGGGGGGCACCGCACACACCTAAGAGATCAATGATCTAATGTTGTCTGTAGGGTGCCCCTGTCCTTGTATATAAAGGAGCAAGGGGGTGCGGCCGGCCAGGGCATAGGTGCGCCAGGAGGAGTCCTACTCCCACCGGGAGTAGGACTCCCCCCCTTTCCTAGTTGGATTAGGACTTGGGAGGGGGGAAGAAGGAAAGAGGGGGGGCGGCCCCCCTTGCCCTAAACCAATTCTGTTTGGGCCTTGGGGGGCGCGCCCCACACTTCCTTAGCTTCCCTCCTTTTCCACTAAGGCCCATGTAGGCCCATTAAGCCCCGGGGAGGGTTCCGGTAACCTCCCGGTAATCCGGTAAAATCCCGATTTCACCCGGAACACTTCTGATATCCAAACATAGGCTTCCAATATATCAATCTTCATGTCTCGACCATTTCAAGACTCCTCGTCATGTCCGTGATCACATCCGGGACTCCGAACAACCTTCGGTACATTAAAACCTAAAACTCATAATATAACTGCCATCGTAGCGTTAAGCGTGCGGACCCTACGGGTTCGAGAACTATGTAGACATGACCGAGACACGTCTCTGGTCAATAACCAATAGCGGAACCTGGATGATCATATTGGCTCCTACATATTGTACGAAGATCTTTATCGGTCAGACCGCATAACAACATACGTTGTTCCCTTTGTCATCGGTATGTTACTTGCCCGAGATTCGATCGTCGGTATCTCAATACCTAGTTCAATCTCGTTACCGGCAAGTCTCTTTACTCGTTCCGTAATACATCATCTCACAACTAACTCATTAGTTGCAATGCTTGCAAGGCTTAAGTGATGTGCATTACCGAGAGGGCCCAGAGATACCTCTCCGACAATCGGAGTGACAAATCCTAATCTCGAAATACGCTAACCCAACAAGTACCTTCAGAGACACCTGTAGAGCACCTTTATAATCACCCAGTTATGTTGTGACGTTTGGTAGCAAACAAAGTGTTCCTCCGGTAAATGGGAGTTGCATAATCTCATAGTCATAGGAACATGTATAAGTCATGAAAAAGCAATAGCAACAAACTAAACGATCAAGTGCTATGCTAACGGAATGGGTCAAATCAATCACATCATTCTCTAATGATGTGATCCCGTTAATCAAATGACAACTCATGTCTATGGCTAGGAAACTTAACCCTCTTTGATTCAACGAGCTAGTCAAGTAGAGGCATACTAGTGACATACTGTTTGTCTATGTATTCACACATGTATTATGTTTCCGGATAATACAATTCTAGCATGAATAATAAACATTTATCATGATATAAGGAAATAAATAATGACTTTATTATTGCCTTTAGGGCATATTTCCTTCACCCTCATCTTTTCTTGCAACAACATTGTTGTTGCAGAATGGTGGCAGGGAACGATGACTACATGAGTGTGCAACACAGCTGTAGATGTGTTGCAATTTTTGCAACATGCGCCTTGTTGCAGAAAATTAGGTGTGGCATAGATGTTGTTGTAATCTTTGCAACAAGGGTCTTGTTGCAAAAAAAATATGGAAGAAGAGGTTGTGCATCATGGGTCTTGCTGCAAGAGATTAGAGAAGAGAAGGTTTTGCAACAAGGGTTTTGTTGTAGAAAATTAGAGAATATAACATTTTGCAACAAAGGCCTTGTTGCAAGAGGAACAACATTTAGAATCACCCGACTGATCACGACTATAGTTACGCCACACGCGCAGCCGCCAGATACAAGTTTAAGCAGACGACGCAGCCTCTATCAGCCGCCCAAGACCTACATCACTGGACGCGTGCCACTGCCATTTTTCTGCAACATCATCTGGGTTGCATAAGTCATCCGGCAATAACATCCATGTTACTAATCTGTGTTGCAGAAGTCCGTCCGCAATGACACACATGTTTCAAAAAAGTTAATGCTACAATAATCCACAATATTTTTTTGCAAAAGTTTCCGCAACAAGAGATATGTGCAAACGGTTCCGCAACATTACCTTTGTTGCAATTGTGAGGAAAGAGCCGGGTTGATGGATACGCCAGATCAAACGGCTGTGAAGGTGGCGGATCTTTGAAAATAATCGGCCGGCCGACGCGTAGCGTCGCCCTTCAAATTTTATTAGGTAAATTTTGACTTTACACTTGGTTAGGAGAAAATACCTAGAAAACTGAAAATACATTTTTTTTAAATCCCAGCAGCATTGTATTGCCTATCCCAGTGGCCTCTTTAAAAAAAATCCTAGCGGCCCTAACCCAACTTGCCCAGCTGCCCGACACACCTGTCTAAGCCTCTTTGACCTTTTCTCATCTCAGTTTTTTCACCTACACATTTTGGTTTAGTACCACCATGGATTTCTCTTGACTACTAGTTAGCGTGCACGTGCAATGCACGTATTCCTTACAAAGAAAAAACATGTTCATCCTAGTTAAGACGATGTTGACACACGAACACGTCACGTGTACCCTCGACGCCGGGGGTGATGCACCGTAGCTCACGTCGAAGGAGACCCGACCGGCAGCGCGATACGCAAGACAGTCGACGGTCGCTTTTGCAGACCCGAAAACCCCACACCCGGGAGGGACCCCGTCAGGGAGTGCAGCGGCTATGGGCTGCCCTAGGTCGATTCGCTCGCCCCTAGAGCCTCGGGATTCGCAGCTCTCAAACACGAAGAACAGCGAAGAACGAGATAGAAAAACGGTGGAGAGATAAAACGTAGATGAAAAAGTAGTATATTGATTTGTTCGATTGTGTGTTGTTCAATCGGCCGTCACCCCCAACATATATAAGAGGCGGCTGGACTTCACGTACAAGTAAAGGACTCATCTAGGCTTTCCTTACAAGAAAAATTACATCAATTCACGTCCTAGAGTCCTAATTCTATTCCAACTCGGATTCAGTCTGAATCTGGCCCAAACTCTGTCTTCCTTCTTGCGCGGGCCGCCAGGCTTGCATATGATCTCCAATCGAGACGTCCCAAATATCAAACTTGTGCGCCTCGACGATATGAACAACTCTCATGTTGATCATTTTTTCAAATAAGGCCATCTTGAATACTTTTCGAGGTCATCTTTATCTTCCAGTCGGACTCGGTTTTGCAGTAGACTGGATTATCCGAGTCTCATAGTGAATTTGTAGGCTATATATTATCTCTGATGATGATGACTCCAAAATCAAAATTTACCGTCTTGATGATACACACAACTTCTGTATTGAACACTTCTTCATCCAAGGTCATTTTGATAAACTTTCGAGCACATGTTCAATTTCACTCGGACTTGAGCTCATCCACTCGGATATTAGATACTCTCACTCGGATCGTCCGATTGGACTTTTTCACTCGGAATACAATCTTTCACTCGAATGACTATATTTTTACTCGGATGACTATATTTCCACTCGGAAGGCACTATCTTATTCACTCGGATGACTATATTTCCACTCGGAAGGCACTATCTTATTCAATCGGCAAGTTTTCGTCCCGATGGTAATCTTTTCACTCGGAATATTTTCACCTGGACGACAATTTCACTCAGATGATCATATTTTCACTCGGATGACTATATTTCCACTTGGATAATAATAAGTTCATCCGGTCAGCAAACTTTCACTCGACCGTAAACTTTTCACTCGGATTTCCGACTGAAAACATAGCCCGATCTTGATTTGTCTCTCCAGGCCTCATATGATCTCGGATTGAGACGAATTATATATGAAAATCGATCGGCTCGACGAGACGAAACTTTTCCATGTTGAAGGTTTTTCGATTCAGGGCCGTATTGATGGCCGAATTACTCGCGCAACCTATCAGACAAGTGTCTGGCACCTCGCGCCATATTTCCGTTGAGGTTCAGTCTGCAGTATATTGCCTCTAACTTTTGCATATGAACTCGGATTGAGATGATTTATATATCAAAATCGATTGCCTCGACGAGACGAAGACAATTCCTTAAGAGTGCTCCCTCATCCGAGGTCATTTTGAAGACGTGATTGGCCAAAAACCACTCGGAACATTGAACTATGCCACTCGGAGTATAGTTTCGGTCCGTAAGATAAAGTCGAATGAATATAACCGAAACATCAAAGTGGTTCCACTCGGTGACGTGAATATTTTTATGCTGAAAACTCATTCACTCGAGACCATCTTCATTGCAATCTGTATCTTGCCAAAATCAGGTGTCAACACATGCCCCCCTGTTTTTCGACAAAGCTTGCATGCCGAAAAATAATATGCATAGTGTTTGTTCTAAGGACGATATCAACACTCCATCGGCCATTTATTTTTCTCAGGGTGATAATTATGTATCGGCCATGTTTGTGCTAAGGGCGATAATCGTATATCGGCCATTGCCCACTTAGGCTTCCTGCCACACACTCGGTTGGTACTTCTTCAAATATTTGCCATTAAGAGCTCGAGGTAACAATGCCCCTTGTATTGATTCCACCAAATATGAATTTCCGGGAACAACTCTTGTAATTCTAAAAGGACATTCCCAACTCGGAGACCACTTCCCGAATTTTCTATCTCTTGAACCAATCGGCAGAATCACTTTCCAGACGAGATCACCATATTGAAAATTCTTCAACTTAACTTTCTTATTGTAAGCCCTTGCCACCCTCAACTTATCTCTCTCTATGGCATTCAAAGCAGCCAAACGTTTATCAGCAACCTCATCAATGTTGTCCATCATCAAGTTATAGAAGTCTATTGCCGATAAATCATTTTGTTTGGCTATTCTCAAAGCATTCAAATTTACTTCCACCGGTAAAACAACCTCCTGACCATATACTAGCTCATATGGAGTCACTTTCGTAGCACCATGCCTTGAGATTCTATGTGCCCATAATGCCTCAGACAACAAGTCATGCCATCTCCTTGGATTATCCTCAATCTTCTTCTTGATGAGCTTGATTAAAATTTTATTGCTAGACTCAGCTTGTCCATTAGCTTGGGCATAATATGGAGAGGAATTGAGCAACTTTATGTTATAAGATTCGGCAAACTCTCTGACTTGGTGTGACATGAAAGATGAACCTTGATCTGTAGTTAACGTCTGAGGAATACCGAATCTATGAATAATGTGCTCGGTTATGAATTGAATTACCTCCGTATGCGTCATGTTCTTGAGAGGTACTGCTTCAGACCATTTAGTGAAATAATCAGTTGCCACCAATACGAACCGATGCCCTTTTGAGGAAGACGGATGGATTTGTCCAATGAAATCTAAACCCCAACCTCTGAAAGGCCACGGTTTGATAATAGGATGTAACATAGCAGCAGGAGCAAATTGAATATCACCAAACTTTTGACAAGCTTCACACCCCTTATAATATCTGAAGCAATCATTAATCATAGTCGACCAATAAAACCCAGCATGTCGCAATAACCATTTCATCTTGGGAGCCGACTGGTGAGTGCCACAAATACCTTCATGTACTTCTCCCATAGCAACTCTTGCCTGGTCCTCGTCCAAACACTTTAGAAGAACATCATCGACGGTTCGGCGATAAAGACCATCATCTCTCATTGTATACTTGAAAGCCATACGCCGAACATCCCTGTCCACCCTTTCACTCGGATTGCACAAGTAATCAACAATGGGCTTCCTCCAGTCGGGATTGTTACCTGCACTAGACTTTTTGTTAATGGCCGAATCAGTGGGTTCAGGTTCGGCATCTCCCATATTGGTAAGACAAGACATCGGTCTTTGAGAGATATGAAACATGCCATGACCAACATGATATCCGGATGCTTGTTGTGCCAATTCATTTGCTTTCCAATTGTCATGTCTAGATATATGAGCAATGCTAAAGCAATCCAAAGTAGAAATTATATCTAGACATCTATCAAGATAAACATTAAGTGATTCGTCCAAACACTGAAAGACTTTGGATATTTGCTGCACCACTAGTAACGAATCACCATAAGCCTCAATACATGTATCACCTATAGCAAGTAACATCTCTAGGCCGAATAACAATGCTTCATATTCGGCTTGATTGTTTGTGCAAAAATATTCTAAGCGGCATGAGGCTTCAAAAACAGCACCATGAGGAGATATATAAACAATACCAACACCTTGGCCATTGCTACAAACTGAACCATCAAAGTATAATCTCCATGGTACTAATGAAACAAGGTTCATATCAACATCATGCTTGTTATTAATCCGATGTTCAACAATGAAATTAGCAACAATTTGTCCTTTCATGGATTTTAGAGATTCATAAGCCAAATCATATTCAATCAAAGCATAAGCCCACTTGCCAATTCTACCACTAAGAATTGGCCTATGCAACATGTATTTAATGACATCAGTTTGACAAGCTACTACACAAACACTCGGCACTAAATAATGTCTCGGTTTTGTGCAAGCATAATATAAGCATAGACATAATTTCTCAATAAATGTATACCTTGTCTCTGCGTCCAATAAACGGCGGCTCAAATAAGTGATGGCATGCTCTTTTCCTTCGGTCTCTTGAGTTAGAACAGCACCAATAACTCCTTCCTCTGCTGCAATGTAAAGTCTGAAGGGTTCCCTATGCTTGGGTGCTTTCATCACCGGAGGAGTGCATAAATAATTCTTGATCATATCAAATGCTTCTTGCTGTTTTTCCCCCCAAGTGAAATCAGCATCATTCTTTAACCGAAGGATAGGAGTAAATGCATCAACTTTCCCTGATAGATTAGCTATGAACCTTCTCAAATAATTGACCTTGCCAAGGAACTTTTGCATATCTCTCTTGCATGTTGGAGCCTCCACCTTCTGTATAGCCTCTATCTTTTTGGGATCAATCTCTATACCATCTTCATGAATAATGAAACCCAAAAACTTGCCAGCTGACACGCCAAAAGCACACTTCAAAGGATTCATTTTCAATCCATACTTTTTCATTCTTTCAAAAGCTAAACGCAAATCGGCCAAGTGAGATTCAAAAGCATCCGATTTGACAACAATATCATCAATATAAACTTCAAGTATGACACCGAGTAAATCATGAAAAATCAAATTCATAGCCCTTTGATACGTGGCGCCAGCATTTTTTAATCCGAATGTCATCACTGTCCACTCGAATAAACCAAGGAAACCAGGACATCGGAAAGCCGTTTTGTACATGTCCTCTTTGGCCATAAAAATTTGATTGTATCCGGCATTACCATCTAGAAAGCTAATAACCTTATGTCCAGAAGCATCATTAATAAGCATATCGGCTATTGGCATAGAATACTCATCTTTGGGTGTAGCCCTATTCAAATCTCTGAAATCAATGCACACCCTCAACTTGCCAGATCCTTTCTTCTCTACTGGGGCAATGTTAGAAATCCACTCGGCATACCTGCAAGGTCGAATGAAATTAGCTTCAAGCAGTCGACCGATCTCTTCCTTGATCCGGTCATATGTTTTCGGATTAAATTTTCTGGCCGACTGTTTATAAGGTCTAAAACCGGCCTTTATAGGCAACCGATGCTCCACTAGCTCTCGGCTTAACCCTGGCATCTCATGATATTCCCATGCAAAGCAACAAACATATTCTTTCAGTAGCTCGATTAACTTAGCCTTACAATCGACTTTTAAATTTTTGTTTATTAATGTCGGTAGAGTGACTGAACCATCTCCAATATCTACCTCTTCTAACGGATCGGCTGATGTAAAACCTTGTCCAAGTTTATCCATGTCATCCAACTCCTCTATAGACTCATACATATCGTTCTCATTGGACCGATACTTTACAAGACGTTTTTGTAACCAATCGGAATTAGGATCCATTTAAACATATCATACTTTGGAGCCGATTGCATTCACTCGGCTTTAAAGAGACGGGCACAAAACCATTCTTGGTCGCGCTGAGAAAATCAAATTCTGATAAGTCACGTCCCGTCAAGCAAGTAGCATTGGGATGTTGCCAATCCACCGATGCATCGGCCAAAGCAACACAGGCCGAGTTATCCGCGTGAATAACTTCCACTTCATCATCAACCCACTGAATCAAAAACTGGTGCATAGTGGATGGCACGCACTGGTTTGCATGAACCCAATCACGGCCTAGTATGACGTTGTAGTTACCTTGCACCTCAGCGACAAAGAATGCAGTAGCCAAAGTTTTGCTTCCGACTGTAAGCTCCACATACATCACACCTTTGGCTTCAGTTTTCTCTTTGCCTTCAAATCCATTGAGCACCATATTGGTCTTGATCAATTCTTCATCAGGCAAACCCAATCTCTTGAAGACCGGATAGGGCATAAGGTTTACCACAGCACCACCATCAATAAGCATCCGAGTGAGCGGCGACCCATTGATATGACCTCTGAGATATAATGGTTTCAGATGCGTTACTGGTTCTTTTGGTTTCTCGAATATTGCATTTTTAGGGCCAAAATCCAGCTGAGCCACCTCCCCTTCTTCATCTACAACACGAAACTCAGCAGGTAAGTAATACACCATATTGATATCCATACCTTCATGAACCGGCGTAGACTCATAGTCCAACATATCAGCCTCCTCCTTGAGTGCATCCACAGATTCTGAAATTTGTCCAAGTGAAGGAGAAGTAAGAAGTGCCGCAGACGATGTCATATCTGTTGCATCGTCCTCCTTTGGTGATGTAGGTATTGCTGTGATAGATGTAGAAGTTGTTGTATCTTGTATTTTCTTAGGCCTCCACACTTGTTTTGGTGGAACCATGGGTCGAGTGTCATTGAACAACTTATCCCTTTGTTTCTCGGCCTCCTGTTCTGCCATCTCTTGACTCCTTAACCTCTGTAGTTTCCTCTTTTGTGTCTTTGTTAGCCCTGGAGGACACCACTTTGGCTGAGTGTATTTAGGATCTCTCGTCTTTACCTGGCTGGTGCTTGCCTCATGGTCATTAGCCGAGTGCTTTGGCGCGATAGCAAGTATCGGCTCAGTCGGATTGCTATGCACAATCGGCTGCTGTATGGCGAATGTTTCGGTGCCCAAGATAAGTGAGTCGACATCCATTTCCTCCTTGCCTTTTCCCGACTCAACTGCTGCAACACTTGGTGATTTAACACGCCATTCTTTTCGACTTTCCAGATGCATGAAATTTCCACTCGGGCGCACCTTTTTACTCTAATGGAATCCACTCGGATGGATATCACTCGAATGGAATTCAGTCGGATGGGATCTACTCGGCTACATTTTTTCACTCGGATAGCTTCCACCTGGGTGCATTCTTACACTCGGATAATTTCCATCCGGTCGCATGTTTTGACCAGCCGACCGATAGTTACCGATGTTCAGTCGGCCTCTATATGAATAGTCAAGTCGATCCCAAACAGATTGTGTATGCTCTTCTGGAAACGGCACCCTTGGTCCACTCGGTTTCATATACTGACTGAACATATCAGCTAATGGTGACCTTGGTCGCTTCAGATGAGTCGGCCGATTAAAGCTAGAATCGGCCGACTGGTTGGTGTACTTGGACAGCAACATATCAAAAGTTGGCTTGATCCGCTTGCGCTGTACTTTAACTTCATTCCTTTTCCACTTGCCAATTTCTGGACTCTTGGGCTTGACAAATCTCACACGAGCATTTTCTTGCACTTGTAGTTGCCCCCCGAGTGTAGGATTCTTGATGGTGATTTTGATCACTTCCTTGCCATCGGGTTGCTTACCAAGCACAACCTGTCTCCCCAAGACCTTGTTGTCCTCCTTGTCTTTCCTGGGCTCACCAACAATGACATTAGCTTTATTAGCAGATTCTGCTACCTCCGGCCGAATGAGTAGCTTCTTCCCCTCCAAATCCATGGTATTCATTGGAAAAGGCTGTTTATCAACTTGCATCTCAGAAAAGTTCAATCGTCCGTCATTAATGGCCGATTGTATCTGTCGTCGAAAAACATTGCAATCGTTAGTAGCATGAGAAAAAGAATTATGATACTTGCAATAAGCACGCCGTTTTAGCTCTTCAAACGGCGGTAAAGTATGAGATATTCTAATAATCTTAGCCTGCAGCAAAGCATCAAATATTCTATCACACTTAGCAATGTTAAAAGTAAACTTCATCTCTTCATCACGATTCTTATGAATCGGTTTCAGATCATTGCAAGTAAAGGGTTTGGCCTTAGATGGCCAAACAAATTCAGTAGCAAAAACATCACCCTCATCGTCCGAGTGATCACTATCATATTCCACCATATTCATCTTTGGACGATCGCTTTGTATCTATGCACTTCTTTGAGATCTTTGCTTTGGCTTTCCTGAGCCAAAGCCCTTTGTAAGACTTGGTTGATATTTAAGAACTCATAACCTTCTAGCTTTTCTCTAATGGGAGTTCTCAAACCACTCAGCACTAGGTCTGCCAAGTCTCTCTCAGTTATCACCAAACTAAAACACCGGTTTTTTGTTTCTCTGAATCTCTTGACGTAATCGGAGACCGATTCATCATGCTTCTGTTTAACCAATGTTAGGTGTGATAACTTGAGTTCATTGTTGCCGCTATAAAAGTGATCATGAAATTTCTGCTCTAGCTGCGACCAAACCCGAATGGAACCATGTGGTAAAGAAGAAAACCATGAAAATGCAGTACCAGTTAAAGATAAAGGAAACAAACGCACTTTCAACTCATTTAGTGAGCCTGCTTCACCTAGTTGTCCTAAGTATTGACTAACATGCTCCCATGTGGTTTTTGTGCCCTCTCCATTGAACTTAACAAAATCTGGAATCTTATATCCCGGAGGGCACTGGATGGCATCAAAGTACTCGGGGTACGGCTTTTGGTAAATCCGATTCCGAGGTAACTCAACTCCAAAATTCTCTCTAAGCATCTTAGCCATTTCCTCTCTAAGATTAGCTAGACCATCATCCGTAGTGGACGATGAAGCTTGTGGCAGTGACATAGGAAGAGTATGGTTACTAGCTGTAGGTAGGAATTGTGGCATGTATGTCGACCTATAATTTGGTAGTGGTCGAGTGGTTAGCTGTAGGTAGAATTTGGTTCGGCGTTGCCACCGAACCTGTCATGCTCGTAATAGGATTAATGGGTGTAGCCACAATCTGATTTGTTTGGGTAGGATAATAAGTCATCGGCACGGGAGGCGCCGATGCAATAGGTAAAGTCAGATTAGGGTTTTGCACACTAGCAGCTACACCATTATTACCACTAGACGATTGAGATATATTCTTCCGAGCATTAGTATTTTCTATAAAAGTTTGATAGACTAGATTGTTACCATCAGCAATACGACTTTCAATCTCAGCCCACTGCTCAGGAGAAAAGGCAGTACTTACAGAAGGCTTAACCTGTTCAGTTTGAAGAGGAGGGAACTTGATTTCTTCAATCGGAGTGATGTTGTCTTGGCGATCTTTCTTGAATTTTGCAAGGAACTCCTGCAGGTCCTTCTCCTCGCGCGCCTTCTTGTACTCCTCATAGATTTGGCGATGATCGGCCGATATCTCATCAAGACTAGGCTTAATGATGTTATCGGCGTCTACCTCAGATGGCTTGGGAAGATCGGACATGGTGGATGATGACGATTGATCTTCGGTCCCCAGCGGAGTCGCCAAAAAGTGTGTTGACACACGAACACGTCACGTGTACCCTCGACGCCGGGGGTGATGCACCGCAGCTCACGTCGAAGGAGACCCGACCGACAGCGCGATACGCAAGACAGTCGACGGGCGCTTTTGCAGACCCGAAAACCCCACACCCCCGGAAGGGACCCCGTCAGGGAGTGCAGCGGCTATGGGCTGCCCTAGGTCGATTCGCTCGCCCCTAGAGCCTCGGGATTCGCAGCTCTCAAACACGAAGAACAGCGAAGAACGAGACAGAAAAACGGTGGAGAGATAAAACGTAGATGAAAAAGTAGTATATTGATTTGTTCGATTGTGTGTTGTTCAATCGGCCGTCACCCCCAACATATATAAGAGGCGGCTGGACTTCCCGTACAAATAAAGGACTCATCTAGGCTTTCCTTATAAGAAAAATTACATCAATTCACGTCCTAGAGTCCTAATTCTATTCCAATTCGGATTCAGTCTGAATCTGGCCCAAACTCTGTCTTCCTTCTTGCGCGGGCCGCCGAGCTTGCATATGATCTCCGATCGAGACGGCCCAAATATCAAACTTGTGCGCCTCGACGATACGAACAACTCTCATGTTGATCATTTTTTCAAATAAGGCCATCTTGAATACTTTTCGAGGTCATCTTTATCTTCCACTCGGACTCGGTTTTGCAGTAGACTGGATTATCCGAGTCTCGTAGTGAATTTGTAGGCTATATATTATCTCTGATGATGATGACTCCAAAATCAAAATTTACCATCTTGATGATACGCACAACTTCTGTATTGAACACTTCTTCATCCAAGGTCATTTTGATAAACTTTCGAGCACATGTTCAATTTCACTCGGACTTGAACTTATCCACTCGGACATTAGATACTCTCACTCGGATCGTCCGATTGGACTTTTTCACTCGGAATACAATCTTTCACTCGGATGACTATATTTTCACTCGGATGACTATATTTCCACTCGGAAGGCACTATCTTATTCACTCGGATGACTATATTTCCACTCGGAAGGCACTATCTTATTCAATCGGCAAGTTTTCGTCCCGATGGTAATCTTTTCACTCGGAATATTTTCACCTGGACGACAATTTCACTCGGATGATCATATTTTCACTCGGATGACTATATTTCTACTTGGATAATAATAAGTTCATCCGGTCAGCAAACTTTCACTCGACCGTAAACTTTTCACTCGGATTTCCGATTGAAAACATAGCCCGATCTTGATTTGTCTCTCCAGGCCTCATATGATCTCGGATTGAGACGAATTATATATGAAAATCGATCGGCTCGACGAGACGAAACTTTTCCATGTTGAATGTTTTTCGATTCAAGGCCGTATTGATGGCCGAATTACTCGCGCAACCTATCAGACAAGTGTCTGGCACCTCGCGCCATATTTCCGTTGAGGTTCAGTCTGCAGTATTGCCTCTAATTTTTGCATATGAACTCGGATTGAGATGATTTATATATCAAAATCGATTGCCTCGACGAGATGAAGACAATTCCTTAAGAGTGCTCCTTCATCCGAGGTCATCTTGAAGACGTGATTGGCCAAAAACCACTCGGAACATTGAACTATGCCACTCGGAGTATAGTTTCGGTCCGTAAGATAAAGTCGAATGAATATAAACGAAACATCAAAGTGGTTCCACTCGGTGACGTGAATAATTTTATGCTGAAAACTCATTCACTCAAGACCATCTTCATTGCAATCTGTATCTTGCCAAAATCAGGTGTCAACAGACGAAAACATTCAACAAAAAATAAACAAGAGTTTAGCGATGTACTAATTAATATTAAAAAATCAATAGGTCATAATAATGAAGTAATGATTTGTTTTTGGCACATGAATAATGATTTACTTTGTTGTATTGAGAGGAGGAGATTTCCTATACGGAGAAGAGTCACTAACATATGCAAACTTCTAATGCAAAAGGTATATATTGAAACTTTTGAGGGTGCTGTTGCATTCTATCACTCTAGTATTCTCCCACAAAAGGTGAGTCGGGGTGGCATGCGATGGGAGAGAGTAGGGCATGCGCAGGTTCGGCCCTGGCGGCGCGAGCACGAGGATACAGTGTGAAAGTTTTTCTAGCTGAGTGTGGGTAGTTTTGGAGGAGGATGTACCTGGTGGAAGGAGTGGAAGGTGTGCGCCGGCGTTATATTTGGCTAATGTGTTTTCTCAATTACATGATATATGGTGTCATGATTTATTTCCTAATGAAGGTGTAATTAAGATGAAATGATTCCTATTTTAGTGTTCTGACGATTATATGTGATGTGATGATTTGTTTCCTAATGAAGGTATACTTAAGGTGCAATAATTCCTAATTAAGATATTATGGAGATGGTTAAAATTAATTAGTAAATATGTGAATTTGATGTGATACAACATTGTGACAATCTGGTCCATTGATGAATGATGGATATGTGGTTGAGATCTAATATTTCTGCCTCAACTCGTTTGTTTAATAGTAGTGGAGATAAAGACCGCTGCTACCCATCAAATTCATTTGAATCTACCAATACGAAAACACGTGGCATAAGCAAGTTTGCCTAAACTTCGGTTGTGTTCGATCAAAACGTTGACCGAACCGAATTTTTGATTCAAATAAAAATTGGTTTTCTAATTGTATAGAAATCGATCGGTTTGTATTTTTATACTAGTAAATTGTACGTGCTTTGCACGTCGGCATAAACCAAAACAGGAAACATATTAAAAATGACCTTTATTAACTCAAATATATGTAATTGCGATGGGATGACTAAGAATCTAGGTTAATTTTCTTCATCTATAAATTCTTTGCTCTTCTTTTGTTATCTCCATTTTTTCACTAACGTCAAGTTTTTCTAGTCCCGAAAGATTTTTTTTCTCTCTTTCTTTCTTGTCTTCTTTTGCTGAGACCTAATATATTTAAAATGTGCTCTAGTGATACAGGCTAATCTCGTTATTGTTGCTTGCATTAAGACTGTTTTGATTCTTCAGGAAAACATGACAACATCAAAACAAAAGCAAAAATGGAATATATGTGAAAAGTTGTTCTGCTGAAAAACGTACCCTTAGAACTTTAGGAAGTGAATTAGTTAAATTTTACCATGCAAAAAAAATTAGTTAAATTTCTTGGGCAACAATATTGTATAGTTATCTGTACAATTTTCTTTTGTAACTTTCTTTACAAAAAGTACCAAACATATTAACTAAAATTATAAAAAAAAATCTGTTGTAAGTTGATAAGTCTGTATTGCCATTGCTAATTGTACTGGTTTGGCTCACTGCAGATTGGACAACACTATCACTCGTATCATGATTTTGCCTCCTCCATTTGTACTCACAGTATCTTTCCAGATAGACATCTTGCTGTTCCGGAGTCACACGTGAGTATCTTTCCCTGTTATGATAATGCTCTTCTCCACAGAATTCGTTGGCCGAACACCTCTACGTTTAACGGAATTCGTGGGCAGTGGATGGATTTATTGAATGATGAGTTCTACCAACAGAATGGGCCATAGATTGACGAAAGTTTCGTGCTGAAGTGAATGCTGGGAGGCACCCGCGAACAGTGGCAGAGCTGATTTTTAGTGAAAAAAATAGGCCTAATACTAAGGGGAAAATGTAAAGCTTTGTGGACATAAACAAAAACACTTGGTGTTCAGAAAAATATGTACCTGTTTTCCAACATATGAGGGGATGAGCTGCGGTGGTCTGAGCCATCGCACCGGACAAGAGTCGAGAAGAGATATTTTTGTCCGTCGGGATCGAGATGGTTCTAGTTGCGCTGGGTGGCCGGGCGACAACCTTTTACCCATATCCACGTGGAAAGATCTCGTACAGCAGAGGACTTGATCTGACGGCCAGTAACTCTCAGATTGGCTCATTCCCAGCCGTCTGATAGAGTAAATCTGACGGACAGTAAGTTATTCCCACACTATATAGGAGTATAGAAAACCTCTTTATGACATGATAAACCGAACCGATCGCATAAATTGGACAAAAAAACTCACGAATTTGATAAAAAGTTTATGAAATTAAAAAAACATTCATTCGTTTGAAAAAAGTTCACGGATTCAAAAAATAAGTTTTGTGGATTTGAAAAAAGTCCACAAATTTAAAAATATGAAAAAATAAAAGAGAAAAAGAAGAAGAAATAAAGAAAAATGAAAAAAGAGTAAAATCAAAGAAAAAAGGGGCAAACAAAAAGAAAAAAAGAAAAATAGCAACAAGAATATAAGAAGTAACTTGGCACAACAAGTGAGTTGTCCCAATTGGTTATAGCTGGTGAAAGTAAACCAAGAGGTCGAGAGTTTAAATCATATCTCATGCACCTATTTTTTTTGGTTAAAAAAAGAAAAGAAAAATAAATGGGCCAGGTCCAGGGTGGAAGTAAAAAAGAAAAAGAAAACATAACAAAAAACATAAAACAAAAACCAGAGTAAAAACTCATGAAAAACCTGGCCAAACAAAAAATAAAAATAAAAATAGCTTCCGGAAGGCATATAAAATAAGAAGAAAAAGAAGTATTGCTAAACATATTGGGCGAGTTGGTTTCTCTGTTTGAAGAAAACATAGAGGTTCCGAGTTCAAATCTTACCACCCACGTCATCTTTTGAATCTTTAAAAGATGAAAATGGTCCAAGCCCATGATGAGGGGGGCGTGCGCTCCATATAAAATCACTTGAAGAAGCAAAAATATTCCTCCACCCGCTCCGTTTATGAAAAGTTGAGTCGAAAATAGTCCTCCACCACTCATATAAAACCTTTTTTTTAGGGAGCCTCTTTAATTTTCCCAAACTACCCTCACATTTAGGAGAGATGACCCTCCCGTACATTTTGGTGGGCTGAAACCGCCTGAACTGACATGGCCACTCCTTCGTTGCCGGGCCGCGCCACTACTCCGCCACCGGCCGTGTGGCCCGCCCGCCTCTCCACTCCTACCGGCCGCCTCGCCAAACCTTCCCCGGGTGATCGCACCTTCCATTTCTCCAAAGACATGAGGGACAACTTGTTTTGTGGACCAGTTTTCAAAAGAGGAATAGAAAAAATATTTTAGAGAAATATGTTTACAGGAATTGGGAAAAATAGACATCGGTCATTTCTCCCTAGGGGGGATGTGGGGGGGGGGCAACTGATGTTAAAGCATGTTGGGAAGAGCCAAAGCCAACCAAATCACTGTAATACACAATATCAGCAGCAGGTAATCACTGATGCAATGAAAAAATCTGCATGTTGGCCTGAGCCCTGCTGCCATCCCCTGCCTCCAGCAGTGACAGTCTGACAGACATCCCACAAAACGGCTTTTACAAGGAAGATTTTACAGGAGCTATTGGAGTTGCTCTAACATAGCAAAAATGTCCTCTCCGACTGTGAATCCCGAAAGGTGAGGTGCAGGTGTCTCCTCCCCGGCGATAATATGGGATCACATCTCAACAATATAATCGCAAAAGTACTTCGCACACGATGCTTTGGTGAACGATACTGGAACGATGCCCAATCGAACCGGCTGGAGCTGTTTAGCCTTGGTCTTGGACGGTAGGATATGACATGTCGTCTGTATTTCGTATGGGAAGTGTCATGTGTGAAGCAGTGCACATATAATCAGGTATCAGAGCTCAGGCCTTAGTGTGGCGGTAACGGTGCCTGGGAATTACTGGCCATGAAAAACACGATGCCATTCATGCACAGACATGAAATGGAAAAAGAAAACCTTAATTTTGGGGATAGTTACCTACTAAGAAGGTAGCGAACAGAACCAGCATATGATGAAAGCAATCATTTAACATAATGAAAGCTACCTTCAACTCCATGCCAAGTTTCTTCCTCCATCTTCTTCACAGAGCGGGTAGAAGTACAGTAGATACAGTCACAACTATGGAGTGTGGTGCCAAAAAATGCTGCTATACGTATTGTTCTTCTGGTAATCTCAACTATACAATCACAACTATGCACAATTGTTACAACAAGGAGAAAATGAACTACTTCCTCGTTCCTCGCAGCGAAGGGGAGACTGTGTGTGTGTGGGGGGGGGACCTAGGACGTCAGCACCCTCCAAAGGGACGTCAGCATCCTTCAAATAAGGTCTGCACCGTTGTTTGCAAGCTCTCTGTGGTATATATCTCCCCTACTGAATCTATCTGCAAGCATGAACAAAACAGCCCCGAACTTGAACAGTTCTCGAGACACCTTGTGTAGTCTGACAGGATGCACTCCTCTATGCTATCTCTCAGATCCTGCCGTAGGGCAACATCGGGAACCTTCCAAGTTCTCTGAAGATCAAAAGTCTCGTTGAATTTCGAAGTAAACGCGTCTAAGGATGGACGCTGACTGCCCCACCACCAGCAGGAGCTGCGATTTAAACAAGACTTGGCCGGAGCGCAGGCCTCATCTGTATATCTCTTAATCAAGAGTAACTTGAACTCATTATCATACTGCTCAACAATCTGCCAATCGGATAGCAACTCATTCAACAGGCCATCTGTCTTCCTATTAAAATGGTCTCTGTTGTTCAATAGGAAAATGCATCGCTGCTGCACATCTGCATGATATATGTTTGCATACTCAGTGAGCCCAGATTTCCAGCAGGTAATCACGTCATGCAGAAGATGGCCAAATGAGTTGCAGTCATCACCAGGGGCAAGAGTGGATTGCACTAAATTTCTGTGACTGCGGAAGGATCTCACTGAGCATATGAGGAAACATGTCATTGGATGAATAATGTCATCCTGATGCTTTTTCATATTGGATTCTATGTGGTGCTTGGCATGGTCCATTAATCTCCTGAAAGCCTCTCTCATGTTGTGCGAAATATTGGAAAGGCAGTCACCAGATTCACTGGAAGGAAGCTTTTCTATAAGAGGAAGGACATCCTTAAGTGCCTCACAGGCAAGCAGCATTGGAGGAATACGGGTGGGAGGCCACACTGCCTCGCTAAGACAGACTGCAATCTCCAAGAGCTCCTTGATAGGGCACTTTGCAAACTGCGCAAAGTATCCTATTTTTAACTCCTCAAATGATCGACTCTGCTCACATAACTGGTGTTTCATCAAACAGAGGACTTGGGTGTTGATTTTCAACATAGTGGTCAATTCTTCTGTATGCTCAGAAGGATCCACTGTTCTTCCACGAAGAACCAATGGTATGTCCGGTTCACAGAAAAACCTGTTACACAAAAGAAAAGCGAGCTTGAATTGTGAGTACAAATATTTTAGCAATTTATGAAACATTTGAAGAGCCAGTATTCTTACGGATACATAAATGTTCTAGCATCACAAGAGACTGTATATTTACAGAGATCATTTTGGACCGTTACAGAGTACCACAGAATGCACTAGAGAACTCCTTAACCTGTGCTTTCAGATTAAAACTGCCAAGTAACAAGAGTTCTATACAAATCATAAAAATCCTTGCAAAGCATTCAGGATTTTACTCGATTTAGTAGCTCGACCAGTTTTATCTTGGTTAGTGTAGTCATCTTTTAGTGTCAAGGTAAACATTACGTGCCATATATATCTAAAAATTTCAATAAACAGCAAAAGTCTGCAGTCATAGGTCAATTTTCAACACAAACTACATCAGCCCGAGTACTCAACAATATTTCAAACCATTTGAAAGACAATAGAGTTGGTTGATTAGCATGTAAATGATGATATGGTGAACAGTCAACTGTCACAAGCATTTGAGGTTAGGTCAAAGAATATATTCTTTTAGGATCCAAAAGCACATACAGGTACAAACAAACGCATCTCAAAATGACAACAAAGGTTAGCAAATACAGCAAAACAAAGCAGTTAACGCCTACATATACATGCATTACTAAAAACTCCAATTTGCAGGCCATATAATGCACAAAATTTATTCATCATTAGTATTTCTCCTCTACTATATTGATGATACTGATTTCGTGTTGTCTGACCTGAAGTTTCTGCTTTATCTATATATTTCGGCTATATACTAAAAACACAAAATGGATAAAAAAGGAGAGAAATCACTAAAATTATCACACAAAAAAACTGTCCTTCAGACAGTGGGTCCTCTTCTTTATTAAGGAATCAAAGCCTCTAGATCTTCATAACTATACCCAACATATCACAGCCACTAGATCTTCGTAACTATGCCTAAACAGACCACAGCCACTATATCTTTTCATAGTCTCATACAGCGTATCTTTTAATCTTATAATGGTGGGTATTTTGTTCAACCCATTGAAATCCTACCAGACTGTTGCTCCACATGAGATCCCTCAGTACATGATCAACACAAAATTGCTGTGATCTTGAAAGGTGCCAGTAGCAAGCTGCAGACGACAGACGCGGAACAAGGTGCAAGGTGAAGTGCGGTGTGGGCTGTGGATGAGCCAAAGAGGGCACAAAAACTTAAAGTTAGTACAAAGTTGTACTAAACTTTACAAAAGTTAAGTACAAAGTCTTTGTACTGAAGTTAGTACAAAGTTGAGACACTTATACTTCCAGTACAATTCTTATGTTACAGAGCATTTCAAAACAACAAGTAGAACTTTTCAGAATTTGGAAATCGCTTAAATTGTACTATGATGTGCTGGCACACAGAAGAGCAGGAGAAATACATATTTTTGGAAGTTGCTCTAAAATGATTGGTCACACCGTGGCATACAAAGACCAAATCCTTGGATGTGTTGCCAGTCCCGATGATCGGGGAACCGAAGTATCATTATACCCCAATCAATGAAAGCTCTACTCGGTTCACAAAGATTGTCCTGGTCATAGAGACCAGCAATTAAGAAGTCGATGTTGGAGGCGCTTTAGTGTCAATACTGTGCTGGGTCATCCATGAGAGTGAAGTGGTTGAAGAAAGATGCATAGCATGCAGGTGGTGAAGGACAGTAGACATAAAGAGAGCAAGATAAGTGGATGATAAAGACTAGGATATGCAAAACTTGCGATTTTGTTTCTAATTTGTAACCCATTCCAAAATATCAGCATTTCTTTTTGAAGAATCATGTTATCACCGAAACAAATATACATAAAAAAGCCATGCGCTTCTTCAAAAACAACAAAATAGAATTGTGGACCAAACTCTCTCTGATGTTAATTTTCAAAGTGAGATTTCTCTAGTATATGAACCAGAGGTGAGTGCGACATTCAAATGGACGTTCCACAAACTAAATGGCGCTCAGTCTTCACACATAATTCATTACTGTATTATTTTCACTCTATACACTTTTTTAGGTAATGGATGCTCTATTCCACGCAATCCCTTCTCCCCCCCCCCTTCCACCCCACCATTTGCATGATAGCTGCATACAGCCCATTGAGATTATTTGAAAAGGTTTAAGTTGTATTCTGTTTGAGTACATGTATGTATGATAATTTCTCGTTTAAGTTCTACAAATTCAGTGCTCTCTTAATTTGGTATGGTACGCTAAGGATATAGAGTGAAGCAGAAGAAATACATACATTGAAACTGAGAACTAATAATTTCCTTTCACTATTATAGTTCATTTTATAAAACAAAGAACTTTTAGTGGCTTTAACAAAACCATGTCATTTTCAAATAGCATATTAAGCGTATGTAACCTTATATCAAAAAGGTGAAATGCACTAATCAGATGTTATCCGCGTATTTGCATGGGGCACCGTGCTAGTTGCTTTGGAAACATAATTTCTAGTTTGAGTATTACCTTTCCCAAGAGTTCAGATGATTTATTTGGGAGTTTCGAAAGAGGAAAAGATATATATAATCACTAAAAGGTCAGTGATGCGTGGTCATAACGAGAATACAGAGCTTGGTATTTTTAACTTCAGGGCAAAATCGTAAGTACTCTACTGACTGAGGGATATGTGATCCGTTGGGCCACAGAGAAGCACAGCTAGTACAATACATTGGCATGGTCCAATTAATACAAGCATGAAAGAGATTTGGAAAGAAAATGCACAAAATGTCAATATATTATAGCGGCAAACAGTGCAGAGCAAAAATTCAAAACAAAGGATGATTCAACAAGAGAAATGTCTTCACTGAAGGAACATGGGAAAGCATATATTGGAAATTTCTAGCGAATCTATGTAGACTGTTATTCTGTGCTTTTAAGCTGTATTGTACAATGGCAGTCCCAGTCTATTCTATCTATGTACTCGCTCCGTCCGGGTTTATTGGGCCCAAAACCAAAACACTAGAACCAAGGTACACAGAGTAGTCCCCTTAAAAATCTCGTATTTCACATCAAATTAAAGTGCGAGAACGGTTTGACTTCGGTAATTAACTACAGCGGCTGCTCCTGGACATGCATGCTGCGTATGCATTGGCTGCATGCTGGGCAGATTTATGTGCTATGGATTTCACTGCCGTTAAATATCCATCCAGCGCAGGAACAGAAGGAAGACCAAGGGAAAATATGTGTTTCCAACGCGACTTAATTATGGGGCCTAATAGGAAGGGACATGCTTAGAGCAAGTACAATAGTGGGCTATAAGACTGGCCATAGTGGGAGTAACTTCAAGAGTAACATCGGGTCCAACTCAGCAAATTTGTCTATGTGGCAATGAGTTAATGAGAGAGGAGTAAATTGAGTAACTTAGCTAGTTACCGTAACATCACATATCCCAAGACAATATGAGTGATGGAGTGGTGGAGTGGGCCAGTCTCACTTTTGCCGAACCAGCAGCAAGAGCCAGTCTCACTTTTGCCTATGTGGAGAAAAGAGACAAGAAAAAAGTGATGAAGTGGGCTAACATGCAAGAGCCAGCCTCTACACGAGTTCCGAGATAGAAGCATTTAATGTGAGGAAAGAGAGAGAGAGAGGAAGTTAAAAAAGTTCTACCCTTGTAGCCAACCTTATTGTATGAGTAATTAATAATGCTAACTCTTGATGACATGTCATGTTTATATAGCCAATTGTTGGTTATATTATTAACGATGCTCTTATTATGCTGCTCACGGGCCTAAGCTGGTCATAATAGAAGTATCATAAGTGGTATCATGCGTGCCAACTAGACTTTTTGAATGATGTGACACACAATTAAATGAGGAAAGAGAGGATGTGGTATCATAATATGATACCGTATCATATTAAATGTTGTGCTACTTTCTACCATGCATGCCAATTAATAAGGCATCCTTAGATACTAACTTATGATACTATGCATTACGGAAGTAGTATCATACACTAATATCATATGCATGATACTAGTACCCCCTCCGTCCGGAAATACTTGTCGGAGAAATGGATAAATACGGATGTATCTAGAACTAAAATACATCTAGATACATCCATTCCTACGACAAGTATTTCCGGACGGAGGGAGTATATGATACTCCCCATTACGATCAGCCCTGGACGGAGAGAGTACTCAAACTTCCTTTGGGCTATTTACTACTATCTTGGACTGGAATTACTTGTCACTCAAACGGATGTATCTAGCACTGAAATACGTCTATATAGAATCATATCATTGACAAGTAATTCCGGACGGAGGTAGTATTTGGCACTCGTTATTTCGCTGCAATGTCATAACAGTAAAGAAAACATGAATATATTTTGTGTGCGGGAAGAAAAAAAAAGGGAATACATGATGCCAAAATTTACCATCTTTAGTAATAAAGCTGTGGGTTTACCTGCTCCATGTATGTGAGTTGGCCGAGAATGCTTGGAGTAGCACTTGTTTGTAATCAGGTCCAAATGCCACTTGACAGTTGCGGATAATGTCCTCTAGCTGGGCCAAAGAGCCCGGCAGGATGAGTCGGACAGGGCCAGGGTCCATGTGGGCATGTGACGGATAGTGAAGCTGCCGCCCATTGCTTCTGGTTGGAGTTGGAGTGCCGCCGCCGTCACTAGATGCATAGCCGTCGTGGCTGCTGCTTCCGGAGTGGCACCTCGTGAGGGAGTAACAGCAGACTGTGTCTGCCTGGATCGAGTAGGGGGGCTGCTGGATGGACCGGAGGAGGTTCTTGGCAGCAGCAGACACCTCGCCCCTGTCCCATAGCGTCACTCTGCATATCTGCTCTGCAAGATGTTGCATCGCAACAGCCTGGTTCATGGAACCCCCAGATACCAGGCAGGAAGGGTTGGTAGTGCCCAGTAAACAGCTCGGACTGTCGAACAGTCGACCCGCCCCTTGGTTGCCGACGGACAACCCCTCCTCCCCTCTCGTCTCCGGAGTTCGATCCTTCCGCCCTGAGACAGAAAATCAGTCTTACTACTAGTAAGTACAAGATAATGAGATGGACCAACTCACGCAGCAACAGCGAGGAAGGACTAGGCCGGGGCCCGTAGATCCGACCGACCCAGCGCTAGATTTCGTAAACGGGCGAGAGCTCCCTCTCCCAAACCCCCCAAAACCCAACAAAAATCCCCCAAAATGGAAACGACGAAAGCGGAGGGGGAGGGGCAGGGAGGGAGGGCACCTCCAAACCGGTCGTCCCGGCGGCGACGGCGGCGGCTCCTGCTCGCTGCGCTGCGCGGGGGATCACTCCGGCTGCGTCCGGGGAGGCGGAGGACAGGAGGGGGGAGGCGCTGGGCGCCCGGGGGAGGTCAAGATGGCGAGAAAGGAGAGGTGGGTTCAGAAAATAGAAGGCAGTCTCAACACGGCATGGGCCCGGGCGGCAGTGGCTCCGGAGGGCGTGCGAAACTACCTCCCAAAGGGTCGCACTGCCCACTGCTGCCGTCCAACCCGAGCTGGTTCTCTGAGACGGACGGGCGGGCGTGTCTTTGCGTTCTCCACCCCATGATTTGTCGCAATTACGTGCTGTAATGTCTCCTTCGCGATCCGTCTGAACCATCCTACTCGTGAATTCGTGATGGAGAGACACTGGATGTGTTTGGATGTAACTTCGTTTTTTTACATGAAAATCATCTCTCCTTCCCTTACGGGCTTCGCGGAAGCTACCTCCCACCACCATGTCATTGTCAGGGATGCATCCGAGTTTCCTGCTCTGGAATTAGAGAGGTTTTCATGACAGGTTCGATATTCTTGGTGTTACTAGGATTTAAGCTCTATAAATAGAGAGACTTGACTTTCCATGTTATAGTGATTTATTTTTTATCTGCCTTTATCTTCATAAAGAATGTCTTGTTTTCATCTCACAATGACATGGTACCTTTTTTTAATAACCACGTTAACATATGTTCTCGATCTTATGGTATAGCTAGATGTTGGTTTGCAGACTTTGCAGTAAGTTGGTTTTCGAGAATGGGGTGGCTTATTTCGATGCTAGGTTTATTGGTCGATTTTTTAGTTAACTAGGGGGAGTTCAACTTTTTGCACTTTGGAGGTTAGCATGGCCACCATGAATATATCTCGTTATAACTTGTTTCCTTGATATTATTGCTTCTATAAAAGCACCTGGAGAAGCAAGAAGTTGCCTTCACATATGTGGCTCGATGGCAGACCTAAGAGCCTCTACGATCGGACTTGGCAAATCCGGCCTCCTATACTTCCATGGACGCAGCCGGACGACCCCTCATATGTCATGCCCGGCATCCAAATATCTAAAATCCAGACCCTTAAATACGTGCAAATCCATGCACGTCCATCATACACGCCAATGTTGCACGTAAATAAGAAATGTTGATACCGAAAATACATACTTCTTATATTGATTTTGTTTTAAGTGCACAACTCAAACATTAGCTCTTTGGTTTTCATTGTGGGTCCACATATGCTTCACAATATCACTGAGTAGCTGTATGTGCACTGATGATCTTGGAGATTCTGATGCATCTGCAGAAAGTTCATAAGCTTATTTGGGTCTTGATTTTCTAGGATATGAACTTGTACCCCACACGCTTCAGAATCATTGGTTTGGGCTACACCATCATCCTCATCCTCGGCAATCATATTATGCAGAATAACACAACATGTCATCAACAGCCACAAAGTTTCTGATTCCCATATCATTGCAACTCCACGAACAATTCCCCAACAAGCTTGAAGCACTCCGAATGCCCTCTCCACATCCTTCCTAACTGCTTTCTGCATTGTTGCAAGGTGGCTTTCTTTGTTGCCTTGTGGTTCGGATATGATCTACACAAACACCACTCACTGAGGATAGATGCTAAGGGCAAGATAGTATCCCATGTTGTAGTCACGAGCGTTAACAGTGTAGTTGCACGGTGGCGATTCCCCATTACAAAGCCTTTTGACACGGGAGAGCATTGAAGCACGTTGATGTCGTTGTGAGAACCCGACATTTCAAAGAAAGCATGCCAAATTCACAGGTCATGTAATGACACTGCTTCCAATATGATGGTGGTGAAAGTGCTAGTGATCGACTAGAGGGGGGGGGGGGGAATAGGCGATTTTTATGAAAGTCTTCAAAACATGGAAGTTTCGAAGACAAATGATAGTAATGAACCTATTATCATGCAGCGGAAGGTAGACTACCCTAAGCAAGCCATAGTCAAGTATTCAATGAAGTGAAAGCACAACGACTAATAGCAGCTAGGCAGTATAGATTGTTGGGGAACGTAGTAATTTCAAAAAAATTCCTACGTACACGCAAGATCATGGTGATGCATAGCAACGAGAGGGGAGAGTATGATCTACGTACCCTTGTAGATCAACAACGGAAGCGTTGACACAACATAGAGGAAGTAGTCGTACGTCTTCCCGATCCGACCGATCCAAGCACCGTTACTCCGGCGCCTCCGAGTTCTTAGCACACGTACAGCTCGATGACGTTCCCCGGGCTCCGATCCAGCAAAGCGTCGGGGAAGAGTTCTGTCAGCACGACGGCGTGGTGACGATGATGATGTTCAACCGGCGTAGGGCTTCGCCTAAGCACTGCAACGATATAACCGAGGTGGAATATGGTGGAGGGGGGCACCGCACACGGCTAAGGAATGATCACGAAGATCAACTTGTGTGTATAGGGGTGCCCCCCTGCCCCCGTATATAAAGGAGCAAGGGGAGGCCGGCCGGCCCTATGGGGTGCACCAAGGGGGGGGGAGTCCTTCTCCTAGTGGGAGTAGGACTCCCCTTTCCTAGTCCAACTAGGAAAAGAGAGGGGGGAGGAAAGAGAGGGAGAGGGAGAGGGAAAGGGGGGCTGCGCCCCCCCTCCTAGTCCAATTCGGACTCCCCATGGGGGGGGGGGCGCCACCTCCTAGGCTGCAGCCCTCTCTCTCCCCTCAGGCCCACTAAGGCCCAATACTTCCCCGGGGGGTTCCGGTAACCCCTCCGGCACTCCGGTTTTCTTCGAAATCACCCGGAACAATTCAGGTGTCCGAATATATCCGTCCAATATATCAATCTTTATGTCTCGACCATTTCGAGACTCCTCGTCATGTCCGTGATCACATCCGGGACTCCGAACAAACTTCGGTACATCAAAATTGCATAAACTCATAATAACTGTCATCGTAACTTTAAGCGTGCGGACCCTACGGTTCGAGAACAATGTAGACATGACCGAGACACGTCTCCGGTCAATAACCAATAGCGGGACCTGGATGCCCATATTGGCTCCCACATATTCTACGAAGATCTTTATCGGTCAGACCGCATAACAACATACGTTGTTCCCTTTGTCATCGGTATGTTACTTGCCCGAGATTCGATCGTCGGTATCCAATACCTAGTTCAATCTCGTTACCGGCAAGTCTCTTTACTCGTTCCGTAATACATCATCTCACAACTAATGTATTAGTTGTAATGCTTGCAAGGCTTATGTGATGTGCATTACCGAGAGGGCCCAGAGACACCTCTCCGACGATCGGAGTGACAAATCCTAATCTCGAAATACGTCAACCCAACATGTACCTTTGGAGACACCTGTAGAGCACCTTTATAATCACCCATTTACGTTGTGACGTTTGGTAGTACACAAAGTGTTCCTCTGGCACACGGGAGTTACATAATCTCATAGTTATAGGAACATGTATAAGTCATGAAGAAAGCAATAGCAACATACTAAACGATCGGGTGCTAAGCTAATGGAATGGGTCATGTCAATCAGATCATTCAACTAATGATGTGATCTCGTTAATCAAATGACAACTTCTTTGTCTATGGTTAGGAAACATAACCATCTTTGATTAACAAGCTAGTCAAGTAGAGGCATACTAGTGACACTCTGTTTGTCTATGTATTCACACATGTATTATGTTTCTTGTTAATACAATTCTAGCATGAATAATAAACATTTATCATGATATAAGGAAATAAATAATAACTTTATTATTGCCTCTAGGGCATATTTCCTTCAGTCTCCCACTTGCACTAGAGTCAATAATCTAGATTACATAGTAATGATTCTAACACCCATGGAGCTTTGGTGCTGATCATGTTTTGCTCATGGAAGAGGCTTAGTCAACGGGT
Organism: Triticum urartu; assembly: GCF_003073215.2. Lineage (NCBI taxonomy): Eukaryota > Viridiplantae > Streptophyta > Magnoliopsida > Poales > Poaceae > Triticum > Triticum urartu. The sequence goes on from NC_053023.1 coordinate 13,762,891, forward strand.
CTGCAACATTCAGATCCGTATGTATCTTGCAAATCTCTATGTCTCCCACCTGGACTAGATCCCGGATGGAATTGAAGCGTCTCTTGATGTGTTTGGTTCTCTTGTGAAATCTGGATTCCTTTGCCAAGGCAATTGCACCAGTATTGTCACAAAAGATTTTCATTGGACCCGATGCACTAGGTATGACACCTAGATCGGATATGAACTCCTTCATCCAGACTCCTTCGTTTGCTGCTTCCGAAGCAGCTATGTACTCCGCTTCACATGTAGATCCCGCCACGACACTTTGTTTAGAACTGCACCAACTGACAGCTCCACCGTTTAATGTAAACACGTATCCGGTTTGCGACTTAGAATCGTCCGGATCAGTGTCAAAGCTTGCATCAACGTAACCGTTTACGATGAGCTCTTCGTCACCTCCATATACGAGAAACATATCCTTAGTCCTTTTCAGGTACTTCAGGATGTTCTTGACCGCTGTCCAGTGATCCACTCCTGGATTACTTTGGTACCTCCCTGCTAAACTTATAGCAAGGCACACATCAGGTCTGGTACACAGCATTGCATACATGATAGAGCCTATGGCTGAAGCATAGGGAACATCTTTCATTTTCTCTCTATCTTCTGCAGTGGTCGGGCATTGAGTCTTACTCAACTTCACACCTTGTAACACAGGCAAGAATCCTTTCTTTGCTTGATACATTTTGAACTTCTTCAAAATTTTGTCAAGGTATGTGCTTTGTGAAAGTCCAATTAAGCGTCTTGATCTATCTCTATAGATCTTAATGCCCAATATGTAAGCAGCTTCACCGAGGTCTTTCATTGAAAAACTCTTATTCAAGTATCCCTTTATGCTATCCAGAAATTCTATATCATTTCCAATTAGTAATATGTCATCCACATATAATATCAGAAATGCAACAGAGCTCCCACTCACTTTCTTGTAAATACAGGCTTCTCCAAAAGTCTGTATAAAACCAAATGCTTTGATCACACTATCAAAGCGTTTATTCCAACTCCGAGAGGCTTGCACCAGTCCATAAATGGATCGCTGGAGCTTGCACACTTTGTTAGCTCCCTTTGGATTGATAAAACCTCCTGGTTGCATTATATACAACTCTTCTTCCAGAAATCCATTCAGGAATGCAGTTTTTACATCCATTTGCCAAATTTCATAATCATAAAATGCGGCAATTGCTAACATGATTCGGACAGACTTAAGCATCGCTACGGGTGAGAAGGTCTCATCGTAGTCAATCCCTTGAACTTGTCGAAAACCTTTTGCGACAAGTCGAGCTTTGTAGACAGTAATATTACCATCAGCGTCAGTCTTCTTCTTGAAGATCCATTTATTCTCAATTGCTTGCCGATCATTGGGCAAGTCAACCAAAGTCCATACTTTGTTCTCATACATGGATTCCATCTCAGATTTCATGGCTTCAAGCCATTTTGCGGAATCTGGGCTCACCATCGCTTCTTCATAGTTCGTAGGTTCATCATGATCTAGTAGCATGACTTCCAGAACAGGATTACCGTACCATTCTGGTGCGGATCTCACTCTGGTTGATCTACGAGGTTCAGTAGTATCCTGTTCTGAAGTCTCATGATCATCATCATTAGCTTCCTCACTAACTGGTGTAGGTGTCACTGAAACAATTTTCTGTGATGCACTACTTTCCAATAAGGGAGCAGGTACAGTTACCTCGTCAAGTTCTACTTTCCTCCCACTCACTTCTTTCGAGAGAAACTCCTTCTCTAGGAAGGATCCATTTTTAGCAACGAATATCTTGCCTTCGGATCTGTGATAGAAGGTGTACCCAACAGTCTCCTTTGGGTATCCTATGAAGACACATTTCTCCGATTTGGGTTCGAGCTTATCAGGTTGAAGGTTTTTCACATAAGCATCGCAGCCCCAAACTTTAAGAAACGACAACTTTGGTTTCTTGCCAAACCATAGTTCATAAGGCGTCGTCTCAACGGATTTCGATGGTGCCCTATTTAACGTGAATGCGGCCATCTCTAAAGCATTACCCCAAAACGATAGCGGTAAATCAGTAAGAGACATCATAGATCGCACCATATGTAGTAAAGTACGATTACGACGTTCGGACACACCATTACGCTGTGGTGTTCCGGGTGGCGTGAGTTGCGAAACTATTCCGCATTGTTTCAAATGTACACCAAACTCGTAACTCAAATATTCTCCTCCACGATGAGATCGTAGAAACTTTATTTTCTTGTTACGATGATTTTCAACTTCACTCTGAAATTCTTTGAACTTTCAAATGTTTCAGACTTATTTTTCATTAAGTAGATATACCCATATCTGCTTAAATCATCTGTGAAGGTGAGAAAATAACGATATCCTCCACGAGCTTCAACGTTCATCGGACCACATACATCTGTATGTATGATTTCCAATAAATCTGTTGCTCTCTCCATAGTACCGGAGAATGGTGTTTTAGTCATCTTGCCCATGAGGCACGGTTCGCAAGTACCAAGTGATTCATAATCAAGTGGTTCCAAAAGTCCATCAGTACGGAGTTTCTTCATGCGCTTTACACCGATATGACCTAAACGGCAGTGCCACAAATAAGTTGCACTATCATTATCAACTCTGCATCTTTTGGTTTCAACATTATGAATATGTGTATCACTACTATCGAGATTCATCAAAAACAGACCACTCTTCAAAGGTGCATGACCATAAAAGATATTACTCATATAAATAGAACAGCCATTATTCTCTGATTTAAATGAATAACCGTCTCGCATCAAACAAGATCCAGATATAATGTTCATGCTTAACGCTGGCACCAAATAACAATTATTTAGGTCTAATTCTAATCCCGAAGGTAGATGTAGAGGTAGCGTGCCGACTGCGATCACATCGACTTTGGAACCATTTCCCACGCGCATCGTCACCTCGTCCTTTGCCAGTGTTCGCTTAATCCGTAGTCCCTGTTTCGAGTTGCAAATATTAGCAACAGAACCAGTATCAAATACCCAGGTGCTACTGCGAGCTCTAGTAAGGTACACATCAATAACATGTATATCACATATACCTTTGTTCACCTTGCCATCCTTCTTATCCGCCAAATACTTGGGGCAGTTCCGCTTCCAGTGACCAGTCTGCTTGCAGTAGAAGCACTCAGTTTCAGGCTTAGGTCCAGACTTGGGTTTCTTCTCTTGAGCAGCAACTTGCTTGCTGTTCTTCTTGAAGTTCCCCTTCTTCTTACCTTTGCCCTTTTTCTTGAAACTAGTGGTCTTGTTGACCATAACACTTGATGCTCCTTTTTTATTTCTACCTCTGCAGCTTTCAGCATTGCGAAGAGCTCGGGAATAGTCTTATTCATCCCTTGCATATTATAGTTCATCATGAAGCTCTTGTAGCTTGGTGGCAGTGATTGGAGAATTATGTCAATGACGCAATCATCTGGAAGATTAACTCCCATCTGAATCAAGTGATTATTATACCCAGACATTTTGAGTATATGCTCACTGACAGAACTGTTCTCCTCCATCTTGCAGCTATAGAACTTATTGGAGATTTCATATCTCTCAATCCGGGCATTTGCTTGAAATATTAACTTCAACTCCTGGAACATCTCATATGCTCCATGACGTTCAAAACGTCGTTGAAGTCCCGATTCTAAGCCGTAAAGCATGGCACACTGAACTATCGAGTAGTCATCATCTTTGCTCTGCCAGACGTTCATAACATCTGGTGTTGCTCCAGCAGCAGGCCTGGCACCCAGTGGTGCTTCCAGGACGTAATTCTTCTGTGCAGCAATGAGGATAATCCTCAAGTTACGGACCCAGTCCGTGTAATTGCTACCATCATCTTTCAACTTTGCTTTCTCAAGGAACGCATTAAAATTCAACGGAACAACAGCACAGGCCATCTATCTACAGTCAACATAAACAAGCAAGATACTATCAGGGACTAAGTTCATGATAAATTTAAGTTCAATTAATCATATTACTTAAGAACTCCCACTTAGATAGACATCCCTCTAATCTTCTAAGTGATTACGTGATCCAAGTCAACTAAACCATAACCGATCATCACGTGAAATGGATTAGTCTTCAATGGTGAACATCATTATGTTGATCATATCTACTATATGATTCACGCTCGACCTTTCAGTCTCTGTGTTCCGAGGCCATATCTGCATATGCTAGGCTCATCAAGTATAACCCGAGTATTCTGCGTGTGCAAAACTGGCTTGCACCCGTTGTAGATGGACGTAGAGCTTATCACACCCGATCATCACGTGGTGTCTGGGCACGACAAACTTTGGCAACGGTGCATACTCAGGGAGAACACTTCTTGATAATTAGTGAGAGATCATCTTATAATGCTACCGTCAATCAAAGCAAGATAAGATGCATAAAAAGATAAACATCACATGCAATCAATATAAGTGATATGATATGGCCATCATCATCTTGTGCTTGTGATCTCCATCTCCGAAGCACCGTCATGATCACCATCGTCACCGGCGCGACACCTTGATCTCCATCGTAGCATCGTTGTCGTCTCGCCAATCTTATGCTTCTACGACTATCGCTACCGCTTAGTGATAAAGTAAAGCATTACAGGGCGATTGCATTGCATACAATAAAGCGACAACCATATGGCTCCTGCCAGTTGCCGATAACTCGGTTACAAAACATGATCATCTCATACAATAAAATTTAGCATCATGTCTTGACCATATCACATCACAACATGCCCTGCAAAAATAAGTTAGACGTCCTCTACTTTGTTGCAAGTTTTACGTGGCTGCTACGGGCTTAAGCAAGAACCAATCTTACCTACGCATCAAAACCACAACGATAGTTTGTCAAGTTGGTGCTGTTTTAACCTTCGCAAGGACCGGGCGTAGCCACACTCGGTTCAACTAAAGTTGGAGAAACTGTCACCCGCAAGCCACCTCTGTGCAAAGCACATCGGGAGAACCGGTCTCGCGTAAGCGTACGCGTAATGTTGGTCCGGGCCGCTTCGTCCAACAATACCGCCGAACCAAAGTATGACATGCTGGTAAGCAGTATGACTTGTATCGCCCACAACTCACTTGTGTTCTACTCGTGCAAATAACATCAAATCATAAAACCTAGGCTCGGATGCCACTGTTGGGGAACGTAGTAATTTCAAAAAATTTCCTACGTACACGCAAGATCATGGTGATGCATAGCAACGAGAGGGGAGAGTATGATCTACGTACCCTTGTAGATCAACAACGGAAGTGTTGACACAATGTAGAGGAAGTAGTCGTACGTCTTCCCGATCCGACCGATCCAAGCACCGTTACTCCGGCGCCTCCGAGTTCTTAGCACACGTACAACTCGATGACGTTCCCTGGGCTCCGATCCAGCAAAGCGTCAGGGAAGAGTTCTGTCAGCACGACGGCGTGGTGACGATGATGATGTTCAACCGGCGTAGGGCTTCGCCTAAGCACTGCAACGATATGACCGAGGTGGAATATGGTGGAGGGGGGCACCGCACACGGCTAAGGAACGATCACGAAGATCAACTTGTGTGTATAGGGGTGCCCCCTGCCCCCGTATATAAAGGATCAAGGGGAGGCCGGCCGGCCCTATGGGGTGCACCAAGGGAGGGGGGAGTCCTTCTCCTGTGGGAGTAGGACTCCCCTTTCCTAGTCCAACTAGGAAAAGAGAGGGGGAAGGAAAGAGAGGGAGAGGGAGAGGGAAAGGGGGGCTGCGCCCCCCCTCCTAGTCCAATTCGGACTCCCCATGGGGGGGGCGCCACCTCCTAGGCTGCAGCCCTCTCTCTCCCCTCAGGCCCAATACTTCCCCGGGGGGTTCCGGTAACCCCTCTGGCACTCCGGTTTTCTCCGAAATCACCCGGAACAATTCTGGTGTCCGAATATATCCGTCCAATATATCAATCTTTATGTCTTGACCATTTCGAGACTCCTCGTCATGTCCGTGATCACATCCGGGACTCCGAACAAACTTCGGTACATCAAAATTGCATAAACTCATAATAACTATCATCGTAACTTTAAGCGTGCGGACCCTACGGTTCGAGAACAATGTAGACATGACCGAGACACGTCTCCAGTCAATAACCAATAGCGGGACCTGGATGCCCATATTGGCTCCTACATATTCTACGAAGATCTTTATCGATCAGACCGCATAACAACATATGTTGTTCCCTTTGTCATCGGTATGTTACTTGCCCGAGATTCGATCGTCGGTATCCAATACCTAGTTCAATCTCGTTACTGGCAAGTCTCTTTACTCGTTCTGTAATACATCATCTCACAACTAATGTATTAGTTGTAATGCTTGCAAGGCTTATGTGATGTGCATTACCGAGAGGGCCCAGAGATACCTCTCCGACGATCAGAGTGACAAATCCTAATCTCGAAATACGTCAACCCAACATGTACCTTTGGAGACACCTGTAGAGCACCTTTATAATCACCCATTTACGTTGTGACGTTTGGTAGCACACAAAGTGTTCCTCTGGCACACGGGAGTTACATAATCTCATAGTTATAGGAACATGTATAAGTCATGAAGAAAGCAATAGCAACATACTAAACGATCGGGTGCTAAGCTAATGGAATGGGTCATGTCAATCAGATCATTCAACTAATGATGTGATCTCGTTAATCAAATGACAACTTCTTTGTCTATGGTTAGGAAACATAACCATCTTTGATTAACGAGCTAGTCAAGTAGAGGCATACTAGTGACACTCTGTTTGTCTATGTATTCACACATGTATTATGTTTCCGGTTAATACAATTCTAGCATGAATAATAAACATTTATCATGATATAAGGAAATAAATAATAACTTTATTATTGCCTCTAGGGCATATTTCCTTCATAGATCAGGTAGGAAGATAGTGTGAAGCCAATCAGAACAAGCGGTCACTCAGTGAAGACAAAAGATAATGCAATCATACAATGACTTCACTAGAGCCAACAGTAAGTAAAGGAATGGGAAGGATGAAACCAGTGACTCGTTGAAGACAATGATTTGTTGGACCAGTTCCAGTTGCTGTGACAACTGTACGTCTGGTTAGGGAGGCTGAGATTCAACTCAGAAGACCGTGTCTTCACCTTATTCCCCTTGAGCTAAGGACACCCAGTCCTCGCCCAATCACTCTGGTAAGTCTTCAAGGTAGACTTCCAAACCTTCACAGACTTCGTTCATCGGCGATCCATAATGACTCTTGGATGCTCAGAACGCGATGCCTAACCGGCTGGAAGATTCACAGTCCTCAAGTGTAACAAGTCTTCAGATCACACAGACAGGAAGACTTAAGTGATGCCTAACACTCTTTGGCTCTGGGTGTTTAGGGCTTTATCCTCGCAAGGAATTCTCTCTCAAAGGCTTCGAGGTGGGTTGCTCTCAAACGACAAAAGCCGTACACTAACTCTGAGCAGCCAACCGTTTATGGTTGTAGGGGGTGGGCTATTTATAGCCACTAGGCAACCCGACCTGATTTGTCCGAAATGACTCTGGGTCACAAAGGAACTGACACGTGTTCCAATGGTCAGATTTCAAACACACACGACAAATTTACTTGAGCTACAAGCAAAGCTGACTTACCCAGCTCTGGATAAGATTTGCTCTCATTGTCTTCGCTCGAAGACATAGGATTTTGGTTAAGCATCACTTCAGTCATTCTGACTGGTTCACTTGGACCCCACTTAACAGTACGGTGGTTCCTATGACTCGACAAAGAAGAAAAAGAACGACGAAACAACTAAGTCTTCGCGCTCCATAGTCTTTTCACGTTGTCTTCTCTTGTCATAATCTTCAATGTGAATGTCTTCACATCCCACCTTTGACTTCAATGTCTTCATACATTTTTAGGGGTCATCTCCGGTAGGAAAACCGAATCAATGAGGGACTTCTACCTGTGTTATCCCGCAATTCTCACAAACACATTAGTCCCTCAACCAGGTTTGTCGTCAATACTGCAAAACCAACTAGGGGTGGCACTAGATGCACTTACAATCTCCCCCTTTTTGGTGATTGATGACAAACTGGTTGAAGTTTTCAACGGGGAATAAAATATGTGAAATTGTAAAGGATAGGGTATTGTCTTCATAAGTTGCAAAGGCTCCCCCTGAAGATGTGCATATAAGTAATTTGCTTTTGGAATGCAAATGCACATGACAGGTTGTACTTGTGGAGATCCTCTTCAACCTATGATGACAATTCATCATGCATGATATGATGTAACGAAGATAATGACATGCATAATGGAAAATGGACGTCTGCAAAATGATCTAAGTGCGGAATTTATCGTCGCACATGCGGAATTTATCATCGCGTCACAGAATAGCAAATAAGTAACAGAAGACCATCGAGTTTAAGTGTTACAACTCAAAGAACCAAATGTATCGAAAACGAGAGTTGTAAGCACTTGGCAAAAGTAGCAAAAAGTAAAGCATCCACCCATATTGACCCACTTGAAGACTATCAACTCATATGCTTCTCCCCCTTTTGTCAGTGAGGACCAAAAAGGTTTGAAGACATAGAGCGCCTACTCGTTCCCATGAGGTGCAGGTGAGGTAGCAGGGTCGTCGTTAAGATCCGGTGGTGCAGAAGAACTTGGTGCAGTGTCGACACGCGCTGAAGTTGGAGGAGGTGAAGTTGCATCATCTTGGTCATCGATGACTCTGGCATTGATGGTCGCAGCTGAGGACGAGTAGTCAGAGTCTTCAAGTGAGGGAGTCCGACGCAAGTGAGAATTTCTGGGAGGAGTTGAGTCAAACTTGAACCATTCGGTGAAGCCATCGTCTTGCAGATCGGCTTTAGCACTAAGTAGGGTTAAACTCTTCCATGACCTCCAACAGGTTTCATGAGTGACAAAGGCATTCTTGGTGGCAAGATTGCGAATGCGGTTGACATCCACCAAGAGGCTTTGCATCTGACGCTTAAGCCAGTCATGATGATTGTCCTGTTTCTGATGCAGCGCGACGAGAAGCTCTCGGTCATTTAGGACACGAGACCGTCTTCGAGGCCTTTGCGCAATGGTGCTACCAGTGGCGTTAGTCTGAGCGCGAGGGGCACGTGTGTTACCAGCAAGAGGATAAACACGAGAAACTAATGGAACTCCTTCAATAGGCTGGGTGAAGCTTTGGTGATCAACATTGTGAAGATAAAGGGGATCCTTAGCCGGCTCTGGGTAAATAGCTTCAACTGACAGATCAACCTCTGGCAAGAATATGAGATGATTGCGCGTAGACGGCTGATAGTTGAAGGCGGAGTGACACTTGATAAGATGCATGACCCATGGAGCATAGAATTTCAACCCAAAAATGTCGGAGCCAAATGCAGCCAACTGCCCGATGAAGAAGTCTTGAGCATTGAAGCTAATGCCATTGAAGATATAGAAAACCAAAGTCTTCATTGCTCCTTCAATCTTTGCTGCAGATGAATGTCCTTTGACAGGCCATAGAGTCTTCCTGATGATATGATAAATGGTGCGAGGCAGATACTCTAGGTCTTCAACAAAGAACTCAGATGGGTATTCAGCGTCGTGAGGCAGAGGCTTCATCATGCTCAGCATTTGACTCATGTTGGGTTCTGGCTTTTGAAAGATATGCTTTCCAAGGCATTTTGGTGTTGTTGACAACTTGGTTCATAGTATTCACCAGGAGTGGGCTGGCCTATGAGCTCAATGATATCAAGAGCTTTAGCTTTATGATGGACATTGCCTGTCATCCACTCAAGGACCCAAGTCTTTGGATCCCTGTTGTAGCCTCGAATGTGAAGAGTTGCATAGAACTGTAGCAGAAGCTCTTCATTCCAGTGTTCCTTATCTGTGACAAACTGCAATAGTCCAGCATCTCTGAAGTAATCCAACGCTTCTTCAAGGCAGGGCAGGCCAGCTATAGCTTCAGAGTCGAGGCGCATATGTGGAAATATGCACTCTTGATTGTATAGGACGCAGGAATAGTAGCTGCGCTGCTGATAGCTCCAGAACCGATCTGATGAAATACGAGGTCTGGTATAAGGGTTCTTGGAGCTGTTGAAGAAGGTGTTATGTGCCACGAAGCCATTCACATTGAAGACCCCAGGTGAAGTGGCAGTGCCTGGGAATTGTGGAAGTCTTGGCTTGGGCTTTTGGACTTGAGGTCTGTGCTCAACATGATACTCAAATTGTGGAACCGCAGTAGGTGGAGGAACCAGAACGGGCCAGCGGGCCATAACAGGCTGACCACGATCAAATGCCAGCTCAATTGTATGAGGTCTTGGAGGGGGAACAGGAGCATTGGCATTGCCTTCATGGGCTTCAGGGGCCACATTGGGTTCAGGTGCTTGTACCTCACGTGCTTCAGCATTGACTTCGGGTGCTGCAGTGGCTTCAGATGCTTGGACTTCTGGCACCGCAGTAGCTTCAGGAACCGTATTAGCTTCAGCCATGACGACGTCATTGGCTTCAGCGGTGATGTTGGTGGCCGCCTTAGGCTTGTTAACCTCCACTTCAGGAGCTGGAGGGTCGGACACGTTCTCCTCGAGAACAACATCTTGGTGGGACAGGGGTGTAGCAACTCTTTCAACTCTTGGTGCTTCTTCTTCATCGGCTGATGCAGCTGGAATATCTTCAGTCATTTTGGCTTCGGACTCAGACACGTGCATAGTGGGAGTGACTTGGGGCCTTGGTCCTTTGCGAAGCCTGCGTAATGCTGGCGACACTTGTGGAGATGGAGTGTGCTGGGCCTCAAAGTCATCGTCATCTTGCACTGGTGGGGTAGCTTGCAGTTGGGGAGAACTTGGGGTGTCTTGTCGTTATGGGTGATCAGCCCACGATGCATCCTGAGCAGTTGGCGTCAGAGGACGACCAATGCTGATGAGTTCGCTGTGCGTGAGCACAGGCGATGATACCAATTAGTGCTCGATCTGAGGAAGGACTTCATCATATTCAACATTGTCGTGAGTACCAATGTCTTCAGCTTCGTGAGCCTCTGGAGAAGCAGGCTCATGAATTACCACTTGGCGTTCTTGATTTTCAGACGCAGGATGAGCCACTGAGATTGGCTCGACCTCAAGGGGCTCTATGGGAGCAGCCCGATCTCTCTTCTTGGTTTTGCGTTTCTTGGTTGGAGGAGCATCATCAGTAGTGCCCTTGGTTTTGCGCTTTCTGCTTCAGCTTCAGCAGCCCTTGTTTTCTTCAGTTCTGAAGCCACTGTGGGGACCTTAGGCTTCGAGCCTGTCATACTGGCTGGGAAGACAATTGGATGTATTTCCTGCCTTGGTGCTTCAGGTTCTACCACAACTGGCTTCTTCTTCTTCTTGGCCGCCATTCGGGGGTCGATCCCTGGTCTCCCCAAGGCCTTGCGCTTTTCAGCCTCATTGTATCCTTGTACACATTTAGCGGCAAGATCCTTCATGCGCTCACGTGAGCCCTTGACTTCTTCGCGTTTGGTTCGGAAAGCTTCCTTAAGCTCATGCATCATGGTCTGGAAGTTCTCAATGTCTTCAACGTTGAGCTTGGCCATGTGCTTCTTGAACTGAGCCTTTTCATAATCGATCTTATGCTTCAGTTCAACAATCTTCTGAGCTAGAGCCAACTCAGCAGCAATGGCTCCGTGGAAGGCGACGCTTAGGCCAATCGAAAGTTGAAGATCATCAAAGCTGACATTTGGGCTGTCAAACCACTCATCAATGAATGTGTTGATGATTTCAACATCAAAGAGAGGAAGGTCAGTGAAGATTTCTGCCTCTTGCTTGCTCTTGATCAGCTGCTCAAGAGCATCATCGCCAAGATCGTCGTCACTGGACAGATCAATGGCGTCATTGCGCAGAATAGCAGCAACGGTCAGTGCTTGGGTTGCAAGGGCATCTTCACTTTGGAGGGCTTAGAAATGCGTGACAAATCTTCAGACTGCACACTGTGTTCAGGAGGTGCAGTGGCCAGAGGCTTCGCCTGTAAGACCTTTGGTGCAGGAACAGGCTTTGAAGCTTTAGGCTTTTTCAGTTTCTTTGGCTTCGGTGGTGCAGGCGCTTCATCAGATTCAGCGTCATTTGCAGGCTCATCCATGGCTGTCCCTTGAACCATGATATGAGTGATGAGACCTTCCAGGTTGTAGAAGGGCCCAACAAGATTAGGTTCAGCTTCGCGTGAGCCATCGGCACGAGGAGTAGAGGGACCTGGGTTGAAGTCTAAGCCTCGTGACTTCTTGTTCTCTTTGGCCAAGTTCCTGGTAAACTAAAGGTTGCGCTTGAACAGATTATCGTCGCGGCACCACAGTAATGAAGATGGGTCTGCATCTGCAGGCTGTGGTCCATGGACCATGCAAGGATAGAAGGCTTGTTCAATGGCTTCAGCTCTGGACCTGGGTTGAAGATTTCTGTATAGAATGTCTCCCCATGGTCGTTTGATGGCATTCTTCTCAGCAGACTCCTGGGTCACGAACCTGTACTTGAACCACTGTTCTGCCCAATATCTTCGAATCCATTGGATTCGAGTTTTCGCTGATTGTAGTCCTCCTATGGATCTGTCTTGTACAGCTCATAGAGGTCAGGAGGCAAATCTCTTGAGGTGTTTCCACGATGCTGTCTACCACCCTTCCTTGCAGATTTCTCTGGTGCCATGAAGTTTAAACTGAAAGGCTTCAAAGCTGTCAAAGTCTTCCATCTACTGGTCAGACAAGAACTGGCTTCAGGAGAATTTATATGATGTTGTAAGAATTCTGCAAATGAATGCAGACTATGAGAACCAAGGGATTCTCCCACGGACATGTACCTGTGACAGCATTAAGGTGCGAGGGAAGGGGAAGAGGTCATATGCATTCTCAGAAGATTTTGAAGATAAATCAGTTTATAAGACATTGACCTCATAGCGCGAAGACATTCACTCATAGATAGAGAGTTGGTTCCAGATTTGTACGAATCCATGAATAAGTACAAGTGAGGAATCTAACTACTTGTGAAGCATAAGTGAACATACTAGGCACATTATGAGATGCAGTATGAAATAGATTCAACTTGTGTGAATAGAAACTTCTTGTGGTAGAAAATGATGAATCTATAGGATCAAAGGGGCCGTAAGAAGGAGGTTTTATTTACCACACAAAGAACTGCTAGACAGAGTGGAAGAGGAGGCCGAGCAGTTCGAATCTTCCGTGCCCTAACTTGGTGACGGAGGACATCTACGGCGACGGCGGAGAAGACGATGTCCGCAGTCAGTGTGAAGACGGCGTCGGTGAGGTCGCGGCAGCGAAGCGCTTCGTCGCCGGCGTCGTCGAGGGCTAGCGGTGGCGCTAGGGTTTGTGCGAGAGTGGAAGAAAGGATAATGACTGTGGTGAGGCGTGTATATATAGGGATAGGGACGGCACAGTGTTATTACACAGGTGCCCCTGGCGATTCACATCTGAAGGACACGTGGCTATCATGCAACACATCGGAGGTTGTTCCATGTTCCCACGCACGCCTGGATTGTCGGGTGGTGGTTCCCACTTCTCCGGGTTTCAGGTGAAAGGATTTAGCATTGAAAATGGATTAATGTTTGTCTCTATGTCTTTTGCTGACAAGGTTGCAGAGAAGACATTTTGACAGTGTCAATAGAATGCATATGATTTGGATAGATAGACTTAGGAAAGAAGCATAGAGAGGCTAGGGTCCGATCACATTCACTTAGTTCGAAAGATTCAGCAAGAAGCCATAGCTATAAGTGAATGTTGTAGAGGACAGAAACCAAATCAGTAAGTTGAAGATAAACAGGAGAACCTTTAATCATTGAAGACAAAAAAAATGCGAAGATTTTGCAAATGTAACGCCATGAGATAGACACTTCAAGGGGAAAATGTTGGTGGTGGCGTTACCCACCGTATAGGAAATATTAGACCCAGACACGGCGCACAATTATCGTGGCGCTCCGAAGTCAAATTCCACATTAATATATTCACACTTAGAATGTAAGTCTTCATTGTTTGAAGATATACTTTACTTCGTATGTTGCACATCTAAGTCGTCAACATGCTTAAGTGTTAGGATCTGTGCCTGATCACAGGACATTTGAGGATTCCAAGATATTTAGCTCACACCGTAACTTGCAAAACCTCTTCTCATCCAAGGGCTTGGTGAAGATATCTGCCAATTGCTCTTCAGTGTTGACGTGAATGATATCAATATCTTCCTTCATAAAATGATCTCTGAGAAAGTGATGACGAATTTCAATGTGCTTTGTCTTCGAGTGCTGAACTGGATTGTTGGCAATCTTGATGGCGCTTTCATTGTCGCAGTAGAGTGGCACTTGCTTCAGATGAATGACATAGTCTTTGAGTGTTTGCTTCATCCATAGAAGCTGAGCGCAGCAAGATCCAGCAGCAATGTATCCAGATTCAGCAGTGGAGAGAGATACACAGTTCTGCTTCTTTGAAGACCAACATACAAGTGATCGTCCCAGAAAATGACATGTGTCTGATGTAGACTTGCGATCCACCTTGTCACCAGCATAGTCAGCATCCGAGAATCCAACTAGATCAAACTCTGAGCCCTTTGGATACCATATTCCTAGTGTTGGGGTATGAGCCAAATATATGATAATTCGCTTCACAGCTAAGTGATGCGATTCCTTTGGTGCCGCTTGGAACCAGGCACACATGCAAACACTAAGCATGATATCTGTCCTAGATGCACATAAATAAAGCAAGGAACTAATCATGGAGCGGTATACCTTTTGATCGAACTCTTTACCATTGTCGTCGGGACCCAGATGGTGTTTGGCTGGCATTGGCATCGTGTAGCCTTTGTAGTCTTGCATTCCAAATTTCTCCAGGCAATCTTTGAGGTATTTCTCTTGGGATATAAAGATGTCGTTGCATTGCTGGCGTATTTGAAGACCAAGGAAGAACTTCAGCTCACCCATCATGGACATCTGATATTGTTCTTGCATCATATATCCAAACTCTTCACTGTATTTCTGATTAGTGCAGCCGAAGATAATTTCATCCACATATATTTGGCACACAAACAGTTCACCATCATATGTCTTCGTGAAGAGAGTGGGATCGAGAGAAACAGGTTTGAAGCCTTTGCTCTTCAGGAAGTCTTTGAGTGTGTCATACCAAGCCCGAGGGGCTTGTTTGAGGCCATACAGTGCCTTGTTGAGCTTGTACACCATGTCAAGATGTTTTGGATCTTCAAAGCCAGGCGGTTGTGCAACATACACTTCTTATTCAATCTTGCCATTGAGAAAAGCGCTCTTCACATCCATTTGATACAGAAGAATGTTATGATGATTTGCAAAGGCCAGCAGTATGCGTATAGCTTCAAGCCTAGCCACAGGAGCAAATATTTCATCGAAGTCAATCCCTTCAACTTGAGTGTATCCTTGAGCAACAAGACGAGCTTTGTTTCTGACAACTTGACCATGCTCATCTTGCTTGTTGCGATATATCCATTTAGTGCCTATTCCCTCCGTGCCTTGATATAAGGTGTATAGATTTTTGAGAAGAAGTCCGAAATATAAGGTGTATTGCATTACACCACTCGTTTGGATAATTTTTTAAGGGATTTGATTACATTTCCTTATATAGGGCAAGCTCCTCTATTTTTTCATGTCAATTAATCAGGTGTAATCTCGCCCAAAACTTGTGAAATGTTCCCTCAATATGCATTCTTTAATTTCCATGCCAAAAACTATACACCCTATATTTAGGAACGGAGGGAGTATTATATTGTGCTTACGAGGATCAGGACGCTTAACCAGTTCCCATACATCATTCAGCTCAAATATTGAAGCTCTTCTTGCATAGCTTGAATCCATTCAGGTTCCATGAAGGATTCATCAACTTTCTTGGGTTCAGATATTGAGACGAATGCGAAGTGCCCACACAAGTTTGCTAGCTGTGTTGCCCTTGAATGAGTGAGTGGACCTGGTGCATTGATGATATCAATTATCCTTTCAATCTGTACTTCATTTGCAACACGAGGATGGACAGGACGAAGATTTTGCTCTTGCTGATCATTGTCATTGTTAGAAGGATTGTCTTCAGGCTGAGCATTGTCTTCAGGTTGATCAGGTGCAGAGATGATAAGTTCCTCTTCAGGCTGAGCTTCAGATGGTATGATTTCTCCAGTTCCCATAAGTTTGATTGATTCAATGGATGGAACTTCATCTAGCACATTTGGCAGGTGCTCTCTTTGCGAGCCGTTAGTCTCATCGAACCGCACATTCACAGTTTCAACCACTTTATAGTGAAATAGGTTGAAGACTCTGTAGGAGTGCGAATCCTTTCCATATCCAAGCATAAAACCTTCATGTGCTTTCGGTGCAAATTTTGAAGTGTGATGTGGATCCTTGATCCAGCACCTGGCGCCAAATACTTTGAAGTAACTGACATTTGGCTTCTTGCCAGTAAGGAGCTCATAGGATGTCTTGTTCAGAAGCTTGTGAAGATAAACGCGGTTGATGATATGGCATGCAATATCAATGGCTTCAGGCCAGAACTTTCTTGGAGTCTTGTATTCATCAAGCATCGTCCAGGCCATCTCAATAAGTGTTTTGTTCTTGCATTCCATGACGCCATTCTGCTGCGGTGTGTACGGAGCTGAGAATTCATGTGTGATGCCCAAAGTATCAAGATAAGTATCTAGGCCAGTGTTCTTGAATTCAGTGCCATTGTCACTTCTGATGTGCTTGATCTTGACGCCATAGTTGTTCATGGCTCGATTGGCGAAGCGTATGAAGACATCCTGCACTTCAGTCTTGTAGAGGATTATATGCACCCAAGTATATCTTGAATAATCATCAACAATGATAAAGTCATAGAGACAAGTAGTAGTAGTAAGAGTTGAGTAATGAGTGGGACCGAAAAGGTCCATGTGGAGCAGTTCGAAGGGTTGAGTCGTTGTCATGATTTTCTTCGAGGGATGCTTGGCCCTCGTCATCTTTCCTGCTTCACAGGCACCGCATAAGTGATCCTTCTTGAACTTGACGCCCTCGATGCCTATGACATGCTTCTTCTTTGCAAGGGTGTGCAGGTTCCTCATGCCAGCATGCCCTAGCCTCCGATGCCAGAGCCAGCATTCAGAAGCTTTTGCTAGAAGACATACGACAAGTTGTGGTCCTGCTGAGAAATCTACCACGTACAAATCATCTTTCCGATACCCTTCAAAGACTAGAGACTTGTCAGATTCCATTAGAACAAGGCAATGATATTTTCCAAACATCACAATCATGTTCAAATCGCAAAGCATTGAGACAGACATTAAGTTGAAACCAAGGGATTCAACAAGCATGACTTTATCCATGTGTTGATCCCTTGAGATTGCAACTCTACCTAGACCCAATACCTTGCTTTTACCAGTGTCAGCAAATGTGATGTGACTTTTGTCAGATGGACGTAAGGTTGAGTCCATGAGAAGACTTCGCTTGCCAGTCATGTGATTAGTACACCCACTATCAATAATCCATTCTGAAGCAGCTGGTGTCGTACCCTACAGTGCAGTTAGGGGAATAGGCTTCACGAAGAGAATTGTGAATCATAAACATTTGACGAGCAAGTGGATTATGAAAGCTTAGATCGAGGTTAGGACTGATAGGGCAAGTAGCAAGCGACTCAGGAACAATATACATAAAAAGACCATTTGGGCATTTAATCTTGCGCCCTACAAGATGTTTAAGGTCCCCAGCAATAGCTTCAGACGAATTTGATTGTCAGCTGGAGACCTTTCCCTGCAAAAGAGAGTTAAGCTTTCTTAGCCACCCACATCTTCAAGGGTGGCTTCGAAGCGATGAGTCTAAGTGCAGCATCTAAGAATTTTGGCTTTGGAGCCCTAGCAAAAAGTCTTGCAGGTGGACAATAGTACTCATAAGAATAAGCAGAGTAGTTCTTCGTCTTATGAACATGGCGGTTTGATGAAACGCGCTCATATTCATAGGCCTGAGTACGGCTTCCTTGCAAAACATTTGCATTAGTGCGACTCAGGTGAGTCCTTTGTCTGTATGAAGCCTTTGGACCATATGAAGCCTGTGGTCTGGGGTTTGTCTTCTTCACTTGTGGTGTCATGACGACATTCACAGGGAGATTCTCCAACAATCTTTTCGGCACCCAGACTTTCTTCATAGGTGGCCCATTCCTGCAGTTAGTACCAATATACCTGGCAAACACTTCACCATTCTGATTCTTAAATAGTTTATAGTTTGCATCAAAGGATTCATCAATAACAATGGGATTAGCACAATTGAAGCCTGACGGAGTGGATGGATCCACTAAGGGTTCCTTTGCAGCAACCCATGTGGTTTTGGGGTACTGCTCAGGTTTCCAATAAGAGCCATCAGCATTCATTTTCCTTTCGAACCCAAGACCCTCCTTTCTAGGGTTTCGGTTCAGGATCTGCCTTTTGAGGACATCACATAGTGTCTAATGCCCTTTGAGACTTTTGTACATCCCTGTTTCAAGCAATGTCCTCAACCTAGCATTTTCATCAGGAATTGCAGTGGTATCCTCAGCAGAGGGGTTAGTTACCACATCAACAGTTGAAGATGTTGCAATAGTAGCAGCAGTAGAACATCCAGGAACAGAAGTAGGGTTGTCATGCTCAATGCATTTAAGACATGGTGGTTCAAATCCTTCCTGAGCGGGACTGATCTATTTGGCGCGAAGTGACTTGTTTTCCTTTTGAAGATCTTCATGAGCCGCTCTCAATTTCTCAAGATCTTGCTTCCTTTGAAGATAATCATAGGAAAGCTTTTCATGAGTTGTTGAGAGTGATTCATGATGACTTTCAAGTTCCTCATACTTAACATGAAGGTTTTTTATGTCTTCAATTAAGGACTGAGATCGAGTCATTTCAGCGTCTAACAGGTCATCGCTTTTGTGTAATAGTTTTTGAATATGTTCCATAGCTTTCTGTTGTTCAGTTGCAATTTTAGCAAGTGTTTTGTAGCTGGGTTTGGAACCACAACCAGAGTCATCTTCACTGGATGTTTGATAGTGAGTAGTGCGTGTGTTTACCTTGGCACCGCGTGCCATGAAGCAGTAGGTGGGAGCGGAGTAGTCCTTGTCATTTGCATCGGTGTCGGTGATGAAGTCATTGTCTTCAGTGTTGAAGATGGACTTGGCAACGTATGCTGTAGCCAGACTCGCAATGCTAGAATCGGACTCCTCCTCAGACTCCACCTCCGCCCCTCAGAAGCGGACTCCTCCTCTGAATCCATTTCCTTGCCAACAAACGCACGAGCCTTGCCAGATGAGCTCTTCTTGTGAGATGAAGACTTTGAGGAAGACTTGGAAGAAGACTTTGAGTATTTCTTCTTCTTCTTGTCGTCAGAATCATACTCCTTGCTCTTCTTTTTCTTATTGTTCTCATTGTCCCACTGCGGACACTCAGAGATGTAGTAGCCAGGTTTCTTGCACTTGTGGCATGTTCTCTTCTTGTAGTCATGAGCAGAAGCTTCATCATTCCTTGAGCTTGATCGTGAAGACTTTCTGAAGCCTTTCTTCTTGGTGAATTTTTGGAACTTCTTCACAAGCATAGCAAGCTCCTTTCCAATGTCTTCAGGATCATCAGAACTGCTGTCAAATTCTTCTTCAGATGAGGAGACAACTTTTGCCTTCAAGGCACGAGTTCGCCCATAGTTGGGACCGTAGATGTCTCTTTTCTCAGAAAGCTGAAACTCATGTGTGTTGAGCCTCTCAAGTACGTCAGACGGATCGAGTGTCTTGAAGTCAGGACGTTCTTGAATCATCAGGGCTAGGGTGTCAAACGAGCTGTCAAGTGATCTCAGGAGTGTCTTGACGACTTCATGCTTGGTGATCGCAGTAGCGCCGAGAGCTTGAAGCTCATTTGTGATGTCAGTGAGTCGATCAAACGTGAGCTGGACATTCTCATTGTCATTTCTCTTAAAGCGGTTGAAGAGGTTGCGAAGGACACTGATTCTCTGATCTCTCTAGGTTGAGACGCCTTCGTTGACCTTGGAGAGCCAGTCCCAAACTAGCTTAGATGTTTCCAAAGCACTCACACGGCCATACTGTCCTTTGGTCAGATGACCACAGATGATGTTCTTCGCAGTGGAGTCCAGTTGAACGAACTTCTTAACATCAGCAGTGGTGACACCTTCACCAGCCTTGGGAACGCCATTCTTGACGACATACCATAGGTCGACATCAATGGCTTCAAGATGCATGCGCGTCTTATTCTTCTAGTAGGGATATTCAGTTCCATCGAAGACTGGGCACGCAGCGGAGACTTTGATTATCCCTGCAGTCGGTGGTTCTTGGACCCCACTTAACAGTACGGTGGTTCCTATGACTCGACAAAGAAGAAAAAGAACGACGAAACAACTAAGTCTTCACGCTCCATAGTCTTCACACGTTGTCTTCTCTTGTCATAGTCTTCAATGTGAATGTCTTCACATCCCACCTTTGACTTCAATGTCTTCATACATTTTTAGGGGTCATCTCCGGTAGGAAAACCAAATCAATGAGGGACTTCTACCTGTGTTATCCTGTAATTCTCACAAACACATTAGTCCCTCAACCAGGTTTGTCGTCAATACTCCAAAACCAACTAGGGGTGGCACTAGATGCAATTACAGGTGGCCTCTTTGATGTGACCTTGATACATTCCCGCAAACCTTTGGGGCAGTTATTACATTGCCAATGCATGCAATCAATTGACCTGAGCATTCCGAGAAACCCTTGGGCCTCTCCAATAGCCAACAACTTTTCTGTGTCCTCCACATTTGGTTCTCTGAGATACTCTACTCCAAACACATGCAGCATGGCGCGGGCAAAACTGGCAGTAGTCTTCAGGCATGTGCTCTACCCCATCTAGACCATCTCACCAACGGCATCTGCGGCAGTACCAAGTGCAAGCATCCTCAGAGCAGTCATGCATTTCTGCTTAGCAGAGAAAGAAAGTTGGCCGCAACAATCCCTTGTGAGCTTGAAGTAGTCATCGTGTGCCTCCACTCCCTCCATACTGCGCAAAAACAATGGTTTGCACATCTGAAAACGGCGACAAAACCATGGATCATTCGAGAAAGTTGGGTCCGGAGCAAAGTAGTCCTTGTGCAGTAGCCGTGCTCCGGAGACCCTATCCCGATTAATCACTCTTCTTCCTTTGATTGGTCCCTTGAAGTTGAGAATGTGCTCCACTTACCAGTCCATTTCCCCTTGCATGCTCATGAGCATGATCATGTCCACTTCTTCGTTCAAATCCGAAAAATCCAAGAACTCAACTTCAATCATTTTATCAAGTTATGTCGGTCCATACTCCTCGTCCGACGAAGCAACGGAATTCATCGCTTTCCCTACAAATAAACCACAAAAAATGGGTCGGGCAATGTGTTGAACATACAGAACGCAAGGGGCAGCCCGATAGTTGCTGGACATACCGTTGTGGCGCCCGGGCTGGCGACGATGTACGCGGCGACAAGCACGGGAGAGAGGACTGATGTGTCGGTGTTGGCGGCGCTGAGCCTCGAAACGGCTGCGGAGCAAGGGTGGCGGGGAAGAGCTGCGAGACGTCTGACACGGAGGAGGAGGAAGAGAGGAGAGAGAGCAAATGGATCTGGTAGGTCATGGGGTGGATTTGGTGAAATTTATGGTAGGGTAGGCATGTCAGGTCCGACGTGGCGGACACACTCGGGCGTGTCTGGACATCCCCATATTCGCCCCATATTTTGCCTGGATATAAGGGGCCGGTCAGCTCGGGTGTTTGAAGCCCGTTTAAGACGCCAGTCTGGTTCGGTTTTTTTTTACCGACCAATAACCGGGCCGTCCGCCCGAGCATTTGAGGGTGGGGGTGGGTGGTTTAGTGGCCGGCTATATGCTCTAAGGGCCGCGCACCATCACCAGTTGCATTCACATATGTCTACTACCAAAGATTGTGAAATTGGACATATTCCTTTTAGATTCTCATATCAAACAGGGGTGAATTTAATTTGGGCCACTGCAGCTCGCGTGAAGTTACTATTCAAATTGCATTACTAGTTTACTTTTCATATTTTAGCATCCTAATTTAAAAATAATGAGAAGTTGACTTTTCTGTTCAATGCACAAAGACGGTGTCAGGTTCTTTAGATCGATTCAAAGATTCAACAGCGACGACTACGGCTTCGGGGCGCTGGTCCTTTGGGCACGTGCACGAAGACTTTCCGGTTATCATCGACAAGGTCAGGCCGGCTCCAGTATGGGAGCGGCGACAGCGGTGTGTTCTGGCGGCAGCAATGATCGTTTGGTGGTCTAGGACCTCGATGTAATTTTTATTATGTTTGAGGTGTTTTGTACTTCTGATGTATCTTCATAATAAGATATGATCCTTTTCACACACAAAAATCTATTCTTTATGTGACATCCTCATAAAAATGGTGAGATTTGAATCCTCAAACTGAAATCCTATCAGATTTATCAATGTAATCCAATTCCTGAGAGATTTTTTTCCGAGAGATAAGAATGGTGTTGGGAGTTGGTTTAGATTTGACCCAGGTCCTTGGATCATCGAGTGGGGATCAAAGGCTACTGAATCCGCAAAGCAACTCAGCTTCATTTGTAAAAAGCAGATCACTTTCTTGCTAGCGGAACACAAGAATATCATTGTTCTTTTGTTTTTTGAACTTCGGCGACTTTATTTAATTCATAATCATATCCTTTACAATAAGCGGAATTAGGAAATCAGAAAGTTTATATGCCACACCCTTGACTCTTGACCCAGAAATATCATTGTTTAGTCCAAGTGACTCGGACCTTTGTTTAAGCCCTTTTAAAAACTTGGATGCATGGTCGAGTGGCCAATCTCTTTTAACCTTCACCATTTACAAATAATAACAGAGTTTGTTAGAAGCTGGCCTCAAATTCCCGTCAAAAGAGAAGGTGGCCTCGAAAAAAGAAGAAGAAAGAAGGTGGCCTCGAACGGGTAAAAAACCCCAAGGGCGATGCCCAAGAATATGTCGGCCGATCGGCGACGCAAAATTAGGGCGGAGGCGTAATTGCAAGCCAGGGAAAAATGCACAAAAGGTGAGGCTGTTACTGTCAGCTCCCAGCCTAGCACTAACCTGCACGTTGAGAAAGCAGTTCTCGTCGCTAGACTGCAGCGTCGATCGATACCTCCAATGGGCAGGATAATAAAACATAGAAACATGGAAGGAATATCCTCGCCACCTTCCGTCATCTATCTCTAGGACCAAAGCGGGGATCGAATAGAAGGCCGCGTTGATTGATTGTGCCTGCCGCATATGCAAAAAGATTCATGCGACGGGCAGTCGGTCGGCGACGTGCGGACACGTGCGCGTTCGCTTCTGGTCAGATTTCGGGTGCACATATTACTTTGCTTGCGAGTTTTTCACTACGTCCAAACCGTTCTAATATATACTCCCTCCGTAAAGAAATATATATATATATATACTCCCTCCATAAAGAAATACGTTAAGAGTAATATAAAATGTTCTAACTTGTTTGACTTCGACGTGTATTGATGCATTTTAGAGTATTTACTCATTATTTTTTAATATGTTATAATTTATATTAAAATATTCAAAATATCTTGTATGTGTGAACGTATAGAGTAGTATATATTGCTGAAAAGCGTGACATGCTCTTTCTGTTTCGTGCGCAAGCCATTTTGGCTCCCTTTAATTTAGGACAGTAAAACCGAACTACTCCCTCTGTAAACTAATATAAAAGCGTCTAGATAATTGAAATAGCGATCTAAACGTTCTTATATTAGTTTACGGAGGGAGTACATGCTAACGCTCTCACTCTTTGCACATTTCTGGCCATCCTTTTCATGATTTGGTCCATTTTTTGCCTTTGGATGGGCGCACATAACTTGTTCATCGCGACCTACTAGAAACATGTCCTGAATATCCTAATGGGCAGCTATTCCCTTGGATTTTTCTTAAATGTGGTTAACTGGCTTGTGTTGGGCTGGTAAATAGACTATATGGTCTTGACAAGGTACCGTGAAACATAAGAAACGAGAGCAACTAATAAGCGGGTACCCCCTTTCTGGGAAAGCCCAATGGGCGTTGGTGGGAGCCGCTCTAGCTGCCGCTTGGTATGCCCAACGGCCATCACATGGCGTGCGCTGGGTGCACCCGTGAGGAAATATTTTTTAATTATTTTACATGTGTTTTGAGAAAAAAATTCCTGGGTTTTCTTGTTTTCTCGAGGGTTTGGATTTTGTTTGGTTATTTTGAGGTTTTCCTTGGAAAAATATTGTGTTTTTTTGTCTTTTAGGATTTTTTCTTCGCATGAAGCGCACTATGTGAGAAGCACAGCCGTGCTTCATCGTGAAGTCCAATTGTGCTTTTCACTTTCGGGAAGCACAACCTCTATCCCCTGGTCCCTATCCCAGTTGACCGCCTTTCTTAGGAGGAGGCGGGCAGCCGACCACCAAAGCCGCTTTCTGGACATGGTGGCGCCCGTAGCGGGCCGCCGAGTTGATCTTTTGGGCGGCCACCACCTTTGGATCCTTCACCTTCGGCTTCGCCAATGCTACAAACGTTTTTGTGCAACGGGAGCCGACGAAAAGGGCAGGAATGTGGTGTTGGGGAACGTAGTAATTTCAAAAAAATTTCTACGCACACGCAAGATCATGGTGATGCATAGCAACGAGAGGGGAGAGTGTTGTCCACGTACCTCGTAGACCGAAAGCGGAAGCGTTAGCACAACGCAGTTGGTGTAGTCGTACGTCTTCACGATCCGACCGATCAAGTACCGAACGCACGACACCTCCGAGTTCAGCACACGTTCAGCCCGATGACGTCCCTCGAACTCCGATCCAGCCGAGTGTTGAGGGAGAGTTTCGTCAGCATGACGGCGTGGTGACGATGATGATGTTCTACCGAGGCAGGGCTTCGCCTAAGCACCGCTACAGTATTATCGAGGTGGATTATGGTGGAGGGGGGCATCGCACACGGCTAAAAGATCAAATCAATTGTTGTGTCTATGGGGTGCCTGATAACCCACAAGTATAGGGGATCACCATAGTTTTCGAGGGTAGAGTATTGAATCCAAATTTATTGATTCGACACAAGGGGAGCCAAAGAATATTCTCAAGTATTAGCAGCTGAGTTGTCAATTCAACCACACCTGGAAACTTAATATCTGCAGTAAAGTATTTAGTAGCAAAGTAATATGATAGTAGTGATAACGGTAACAAAAGGTGATAGCAGTAAAAGTAATATTTTTGGTATTTTGTAGTGATGATAGCAATAGCAACGGGAAAGTAAATAAGCGAAGAACAACATATGGAAAGCTCGTAGGCAATGGATCAGTGATGGAGAATTATGCCGGATGCGGTTCATCATGTAACAGTCATAACCTAGGGTGACACAGAACTAGCTCCAGTTCATTGATATAATGTAGGCATGTATTCCGAATATAGTCATACGTGCTTATGGAAAAGAACTTGCATGACATCTTTTGTCCTACCCTCCCGTGGCAGCGGGGTCCTTACAGAAACTAAGGGATATTAAGGCCTCCTTTTAATAGAGAACCGGAACAAAGCATTAACACATAGTGAATACATGAACTCCTCAAACTACGGTCATCACCGGTAAGTATCCCCATTATTGTCACTTCGGGGTTAACGGATCATAACACAAAATAGGTGACTATAGACTTGCAAGATAGGATCAAGAACACTCATATATTGATGAAAACATAATAGGTTCAGATCTGAAATCATGGCACTCGGGCCCTAGTGACAAGCATTAAGCATAGCAAAGTCATAGCAACATCAATCTCAGAACATAGTGGACACTAGGGATCAAACCCTAACAAAACTAACGCGATCACAT
Source organism: Triticum urartu (assembly GCF_003073215.2). Lineage (NCBI taxonomy): Eukaryota > Viridiplantae > Streptophyta > Magnoliopsida > Poales > Poaceae > Triticum > Triticum urartu. The sequence continues at coordinate 13,788,650 of NC_053023.1, forward strand.
GATAGATCCCATCCAGCCCATCACCGTCCAGCAACCTACGATGGAATTACTCACGCATGGCGGTGAGCATCATGGAATTGGTGATGGAGGATGGTTGATGATGACGATGGCGACGGATTCCCCTCTCCGGAGCCCCAAACGGACTCCAAATCAGCCCTCCCGAGAGGTTTTAAGGCTTGGCGGCGGCTCCGTATCGTAGAACGCGATGATTTCTTCTCTCTGATTTTTTCCCTGAAACTCAATATATAGAGGTGGAGTTGGAGTCGGAGAGGCAACAGGGGGCCCATGAGGTAGGGGGCATGCCCCCCACCCTCGTAGAGAGACGGTGGCCCCCCTGGCCTTCATCTTTGGCAGGTATTTTTCTTATTTTCTGAAAAGTGGCTCCGTGAAGTTTCAGTTCATTCCGAGAACGTTTGCTCCTGCACATAAATAACACCATGGTAATTCTGCTGAAAACAGCGTCAGTCCGGGTTAGTTCCATTCAAATCATGCAAGTTAGAGTCCAAAACAAGGGCAAAAGTGTTTGGAAAAGTCGATACGTTGGAGACGTATCAACTCCCCGAAGCTTAAACCGTTGCTTGTCCTCAAGCAATTCAGTTGATAAACTGAAAGTGATAGAGAAAAACTTTTACAAACTCTGTTTGCTCTTGTTGTTGTAAATATGTAAAGCCAGCATTCAAGTTTTCAGCAAAGATTATAACTAACCACATTCACAATAACACATAGGTCTCAAGTTTACTCATATCAGTGGCATAATCAACTAGCGAGCCATAATAATAAATCTCGGATGACAACACTTTCTCAAAACAATCATAATATGATATAACAAGATGGTATCTCGCTAGCCCTTTCTGAGACCGCAAAACATAAATGCAGAGCACCTTTAAAGACCAAGGACTGACTAGACATTGTAATTCATGGTAAAAGAGATCCAGTCAAGTCATACTCAATGTAAACTAACAGTAATGAATGCAAATGATAGCGGTGCTCTCCAACTGGTGATTTTTAATAAGAGGTGATGACTCAGCATAAAAGTAAATAGATAGGCCCTTCGCAGAGGGAAGCAGGGATTTGTAGAGGTGCTAGAGCTCGGTTTTGAAACAGAGGTGAATAATATTTTGAGCGGTATACTTTCACTGTCAACATAACAACCAAGAGATGGCGATATCTTCCATGCTACACACATTATAGGTGGTTCCCAAACAGAATGGTAAAGTTTATACTCCCCTTTCCACCAACAAGCATCAATCCATGGCTTGCTCGAAACAACGAGTGCCTCCAATTAACAAGAGTCACAGGGGGAGTTTTGTTTGCAATTATTTTGATTTAGTTTGCATAAAGCATGGGACTGGGCATCCTGGTGACCAGCCATTTATCTCGTGAGTGAGGACCGGAGTCCACTCCTCTTGAGAATAACCCGCCTAACATGGAAGATACGGACAACCCTAATTGATACATGAGCTATTCGAGCATACAAAACAGGATATTTATTTGAAAGTTTAGAGTTTGGCACATACAAATTTACTTGGAACGGCAGGTAGATACCGTATATAGGTAGGTATAGTGGACTCATGTGGAATAACTTTGGGGTTTAAGGGATTTGGATGCACAAGCAGTATTCCCACTTAGTACAGGTGAAGGCTAGCAGAAGACTGTGGAGCGACCAGCTAGAGAGCGACAACAGTCATGAACATGCATTAAAATTAATCAACACCGAATGCAAGCATGAGTAGGATATAATCCACCATGAATATAAATATCGTGAAGGCTATGTTTATTTTGTTTCAACTACATGCGTGAACATGTGCCAAGTCAAGTCACGTAAATCATTCAGAGGAGGATACCACCCTATCATACCACATCATAGCCATTTTAATAGCATGTTGGCAAACAAGGTAAACCATTATAACTCATAGCTAATCAAGCATGGCACAAGAAACTATGATCTCTAGTTGTCATTGCAAAACATGTTTATTCATAATAGGCTGAATCAGGAACGATGAACTAATCATATTTACAAAAACAAAAGAGGTCGAGTTCATACCAGCTTTTCTCATCTCATCCAGTCCATCATATAACATCATAATTGCCTTTCACTTGCACGACCGAACGATGTGAATAATAATAATAGTGCACATGCATTGGACTAAGGTGGAATCTGCAAGCATTCAATAAACAGGAGAAGACAAGGCAATATGGGCTCTTCTGTTAGATCAACAATAATGCATATAAGAGCCACTTCAACAATTTAATTATGGTCTTCTCCTATCGCACTAGTAGAAAAAGGGTCAAACGTGAAGCACATTAGTGCCGGTTTGTATTTGAGCCGGCACTAATGTATACATTAGTGCCGGTTCCAACGGCTAGCCGGGCCGCTTTCATTAGTACCGGTTCGTGGCAAACCTTTAGCACCGGTTCGTGCCACGAACCGGTACTAATGAGAGTGGTGGCAGGTTGTTGTCAGACTAGGGCCCCTCCAGCCCCTTTAGTACCGGTTCTTGGCACGAACCGGTACTAAAGGTCGTCCTACATAAACCCTTCGTCCACCCGAGCTCGCTCTGTTCTTCCCCTTTCCCCTCTCCTCTCTGTTCTTCCCCTCTTCCTCTCGAGCTCATCACACATTTTGTCCAAAATTTGTCAAGATTTGAAGGCCCCCATCCATTCAAATGATCACAAAGGTTAGCAACTTTGTCCTTTCATCTCTCATTGCTAGATTAGCTCTTGCAATGCTTTATATAGTGATTAATTTTTGAGTTTAGTAATTTGGGAGGATATATATATATGTGCTAGCATTTGATTTATATGCAATTTGAGGTCAAAAATAACACTTAGTTTGCATATGTAGGTGTGGTTTACTTAGTGCCTTCTAAATCTCCGTCGTAACCACCGTCGGTCGCCCGCACCGTCCCGTCGCCGGCACCACCTTGTGGTGAGCCTCTTGTTCATGAAATTTTATATAAAAATTGATGTTTGTGTGATTTGGATATATAGTTACTCGTATAATTATCTTACCCGTACATTGTTTGTTATACATATAGTGCCATGGTTTTGATATCCGTCCCCGTCGGCCCTCGTCCTTGTTATGATTCGGATGTGGTATATATATTCTCTTTTAAAACTAGTTGCATTTCGTGTTTATGACAAATTATGCCCATCAAATTGACATAGAAATTTTTTCTAGGAGGTATGTGAACTGGAAATTCCAACCGACCCTATTGTCGAGAGGTTAAATTTAGTTGAAAGAGAAAACGAGTACTTGAAAGAAAAATTGAAAAGAATTGAGGGGGAGAAGATGGAATTGGAGTTGCATGTTGCCGATGTCGTCGATGATCACAAGATCAAGATGGAGAAAATGCGCTTGAAGATTAGAAAGATTAGAAAATATGCCATCGATAGTGAGGCTTGGTACCATTATGCTGTTGGATCCATTGTTACCTTAGTTGCGATCTTGATCATATTTGTTGTTGCATTTAAATGCTTTAGCTAGAGAGTTATTTGTTTGTTGCATTTAATTGTTGTATGAACTTTATGTATGAACTTGTATTAATTTGGTCTATTCGGTGTTGTGTAATGAAGATGAGCCGGCAATGGATGTACGATGACCGTTGCTCTCCCCAGTTCGTTGAGGGCGTGCATACTTTTCTGCTTGCGGCTGAGGCAAACAAGTGGGCGGATGGTTTTTTGCCTTGTCCATGTGCTCGCTGTAAGATTGGTCACAATTACTCTACGTCAAGAACCATTCACGTCCACCTGTTTAAGTCCGGTTTCATGCCCCACTATAATGTTTGGACCAAGCACGGAGAAAGAGGGGTTATGATGGAAGACAATGAAGAAGAAGAGGATGACGACAACTATCCTGGCCATGGGTTCCCTGAATACGATGATACAACAATGGGGGAAGAAGCTGGGCCGGTAATGCAGGAAGAAGCTGAGCCGGCAATGCGGGAAGAAGCTGAAGAAGAGGCATCAGATGAGCCCGTTGATGATCTAGGTCGGGCCATTGCCGATGCAAAGAGAAACTGCGCAAGTGATTTGGAGAAGAAGAAGTTGCAGCGCATGTTAGAGGATCACAAAAAATTGTTGTACCCGAATTGCGTAGGTGACAAGAAAAAGCTGGGCACCACACTGGAATTGCTGCAATGGAAGGCAGAGAATGGTGTGTCTGACAAGGGATTTGGAAAGTTGCTGGTAATGATAAAGGATATGCTTCCAAAGGACAACGAATTGCCCGAGAGTACGTACGAAGCAAAGAAGGCTGTCTGCCCTCTAGGGTTAGAGGTGCAGAAGATACATGCATGCCCTAATGATTGCATCCTCTACCACGGTGAGTACGAGGATTTGAACGCTTGCCCGGTATGTGGTGCATTGTGCTATAAGATCAGCCGCGATGACCCTGGTGATGTCGAGGGCGAGCGCGCCAGGAAGAAGATTCCTGCCAAGGTGATGCGGTATGCTCCTATAATACCACGGTTGAAACGTTTGTTCCAAAACAAAGAGCATGCCAAGGCGATGCGATGGCACAGAGAAGACCGTAAGAAAGACGGAAAGTTGAGAGTACCCGCTGACGGGTCGCAGTGTAGAAAAATCGAAAGAAAGTACGGGAAGGAGTTTGCAGATGACGCAAGGAGCGTATGGTTTGGTCTAAGCGCAGATGGCATTAATCCTTTTGGGGAGCAGAGCAGCAACCATAGCACCTGGCCTGTGACTCTATGTTTGTATAACCTTCCTCCTTGGTTGTGCATGAAGCAGAAGTTCATTATGATGCCAGTGCTCATCCAAGGCCCTAAGCAACCCGGCAACGACATTGATGTGTACCTAAGGCCATTAGTTGAAGAACTCTTACAATTGTGGAATGGAACAGGTGTGCGTGCGTGGGATGAGCACATGGGGGAAGAATTTGACCTAAAGGCGTTGCTGTTCGTGACCATCAATGATTGGCCTGCTCTCAGTAACCTTTCAGGACAGACAAATAAGGGATACCGCGCATGCACGCACTGTTTGGACGATACCGACAGTATATATTTGGCTAATTGTAAGAAGAATGTGTACCTGGGACATCGTCGATTTCTTCCGAGCAGGCATCCCGTAAGAAAGAAAGGCAAGCATTTCAAAGGTGAGGCGGATCACCGGACGAAGCCTCGCCACCGTACTGGTGCTGATGTACATGATATGGTCAAGGATTTGAAGGTGGTCTTTGGAAAGGGTCCTGGTGGACAACCTGTTCTGAATGACGCTGACGGACGCGCACCCATGTGGAAGAAGAAATCTATATTTTGGGACCTTCCCTATTGGAAAGACCTAGAGGTCCGCTCCGCAATCGACGTGATGCACGTGACGAAGAATCTTTGTGTGACCCTGCTTGGCTTCTTGGGCGTGTATGGGAAGACATACATCAGGGTCACGAAGATACACCTGAGGCACGAGAGGACCAGCAACGTATGCACGGAAAAGATGACATACGTCAGGGTCATGCAAGCTACGCTCTTACCAAAGAAGAGAAGGAAATCTTCTTTGAATGCCTGCTCAGTATTAAGGTACCGTCTGGCTTCTCGTCAAATATAAAGGGAATAATAAACATGGCAGAGAAAAAATTCCAGAACCTAAAGTCTCATGACTGCCACGTGATTATGACGCAACTGCTTCCGGTTGCATTGAGGGGGCTTCTACCGGAAAACGTTCAATTAGCCATTGTGAAGCTATGTGCATTTCTCAATGCAATCTCTCAGAAGGTAATCGATCCAGAAATCATACCAAGGTTAGAGAATGATTTGGTGCAATGTCTTGTCAGTTTCGAGTTGGTGTTCCCACCATCCTTCTTCAACATCATGACACACGTCCTAGTTCACCTGTGCGAAGAGATTAACGTTTTGGGTCCTGTATTTCTACACAACATGTTCCCCTTTGAGAGGTTCATGGGAGTCTTAAAGAAATATGTTCATAACCGTGCTAGGCCAGAACGAAGCATCTCCAAGGGCCGTCAAAATGAGGAGGTCATTGAGTTTTGTATTGACTTTATTCCTGACCTTAAGCCGATTGGTGTTCCTGAATCGCGGCATAAGGGCGGACTGGATGGAAAAGGCACGCTAGGAGGGGAACAAATAATATGTATGGACGGACATTCTCTCATTGAAGCACACTACACAGTTCTACAGAATTCCGCCTTGGTGGCTCCGTATATGGATGAACACAAGAATTTGCTACGCTCCAAACACCCGGAGCGGTCTGATGACTGGATTACACGTGAACAAACCAGGAGTTTCGCCAGCTAGTTGCAGACACGTACCATGCATGACACCTCTATTGAAGATGACCTGTACTTGCTGCCCCAGTTACCATCTTCGAATATAATGACTTTCAAAGGGTACGAGATAAATTGTAATACATTTTACACGATCGCCCAAGATAAGAAGAGCACCAACCAAAACAGTGGTGTCCGCTTTGATGCAGAAACCAAGACGGGAAAGGAAACATGTTATTGTTATATACAGGACATATGGGAACTTGACTATCGACGTGGTTTGAAGGTCCCTTTGTTTCGGTGCAAATGGGTCAATATGACACGAGGCGGGGTAACGGAAGACCCGCAGTATGGAATGACAACAATGGATCTCAACAAGCTTGCGTATGCAGACGAACCATTCGTCCTAGCCAATGATGTGGCACAGGTTTTCTATGTGAAGGACATGTCTACCAAGCCAAGAAAAAGAAAAGATAAGGAAGCGCATGCATCGTACGATGAGCCAAAGCGGCACATAGTTCTTTCTGGGAAGAGAAACATCATGGGAGTGGATGACAAGACAGACAAGTCAGAAGATTATGAAAAGTTTGATGAAATTGCTCCATTCACAGTGAATATTGACCTGAGCATCCCGTTAAATGATGAAGATTTTCCATGGTTACGGCGCAAAGGGACACACGCGAAGAAAAAGTTTCACACCCAAAGATCTGGGATGTGATCGGCTTCACTATCATCACTTTCTTCTGTGTTTCACACCCAGAAGGGAATCTCTGTAATAGTTAGGGTAGTTAATTATGTGTTTTGGCATTTGAAACACGAAGAAATTTTATGTGCAAACAAATTCTTTCATACCTTTACTGATTTTTAAAGTTAAGTTATTCACAAACTAGTGATTCACACTAATTTCAAATAATTCAAAATTTAAACTATTCAAATTTGAAAACTACGAGCACTAACAGAAAGTTTGTAATTTTTTGTACCTAAAGCAAAAATATTCACAAAGAAACTCTAAATACACAAAAAACAACTCAAAAATAAATAAAGCAAAAAAATTAAAAAAAGCCCGCCTACTAGGCCAGAGCGGCCGGCATACGACTAGAAACCCAACCTGTTGTTGGGCCAGGATGCAGGCCCGCAAAGGCCCAGTAGGCCAACAGGGCAGCACAGAACATGTAGGCCCAGTAGGCCTGCTTTGGAGAGGAGCTCGAGAGAGCTACCGCACGGGGGTTTATAAACCAGTGCGGTCGCCCCTCGGCTAGCGAGGTGATACTAAACTTGCCGCACCGCACCTACGCCAGCGCACCCCCTTTAGTACCGGGTCGTGGCACCAACCGGTACTAAAGGGGGGGCCTTTAGTACCGGTTGGAGCCACCACCCGGTACTAAAGGGGGTCGCTTCCCGCCGCTTGGCCTGGCCAAACCAGGCCTTTAGTACCGGTTGGTTGCTCCAACCGGTACTAAAGGCCCCTCCTATATAAACAACACTTATGAAAATTTCAGTTTCTCATCTGCTTCTTCTCCTCTGCACCATCGCCCGCCGCCCCCGTACGTCTCCATCCCTCGTCGCCGCCCCATCCCCGTCGTCGCCGCCCCGTCGTCCCCGTCGTCACCGCTGCCTCGTCCCGTGTCGTCCCCGTCCCCGTCGTCGCCGCCCCATACGTCCCCGTCGTCGTCGCCGCCCCGGCCCGTACGTCCCCGTCCCCGTCATCGCCGCCCCGTCCCTGTCCCCGTCGTCGTCATCCCCTTCGTCGCCGCGCCCGTCGCCGTCCCCGTCGCCGCCCCCCGTCGCCTCTCGCCTCGCCGGTGAGCGCACACACACACATACATTTTTTTTAGTTATACAAATAGTTAGAATTTTTTTTGTTTTTTAGAAATTGTTAGAAATTTTTCTGTTTTTTAGAAATTTTTCTGTGTTTTACAAATAGTTAGAAATGTTAGAATTGTTAGAATAGTTAGAAATGTTAGAATTGTTAGAATAGTTAGAAATGTTAGAATTGTTAGAAATTTTTCTGTTTTTTAGTTATAGAAATAGTTATAAAAAAGTTAGAATTGTTAGAAATTTTTCTATTTTTTAGAAATTGTTAGAAATTTTTCTGTTTTTTAGAAATGGTTAGAAATGTTAGAATTGTTAGAATAGTTAGAAATGTTAGAATTGTTAGAATAGTTAGAAATGTTAGAATTGTTAGAAATCTTTCTGTTTTTTAGTTATAGAAATAGTTATAAAAAAGTTAGAATTGTTAGAAATTTTTCTGATTTTTAGTTATAGAAATAGTTATAAAAAAGTTAGAAATTTTTTGTTTTTTTTAGTTCTAGAAATATTAGAAATGTTATAGAAATGTTAGTTATATAGAAATGTTAGAAATTTTAGTTATCAAAATCCAATCATTAAAAAAATGTTACTTTTTGCGGGCATATAGCTAGTATTTGTTCTCGACGATGCCCGGCTCGCATCCTCGCCGTCGACCTGTCCGCGACGACGTTCGACTGACCCATGTCCGGGACTGGGCTCCGCCGGGCTGGCACTGGGAGGTGCTTCCTGGAGGGGCGCGCCGCTTGATGAGGAACCCGGCCCCGGGTCCCGTTGTCGACCCTGATCTCATTTGGTGGCGTTCGCGTGGGCCAGTTTCGGTGCGGAGGGAGCCGGCCCCGCCGGAGGTGGTACGTCGCCGTGTCAGGGAGGAGGACGAGCACGTCCATCGCTACATGGTTGCGTTAGAGGGCAGCATGTTCTCCAATACCTGGCAGTTTCTTCAGGGATCTCACTTCAGCTATGATCCTTTGAGGGTTCCTTCTCTTTGGGTGTCCACCGCCCGCGCCGCAGGAACTGCGAGTGTCCTAGATTCTTCTGTAGTATTCGATCTTTATTAGCTACCTAGCCAGTGATGTACTCGATATATAATATTCAAGACGATGTATTCGAGATTATATATTATTCGAGATGATGTATTCGAGATTATATCTATTATTCGAGACGATGTATTCGAGATTATATCTATTATTCGAGACGATGTAATTTGAATACTAAATTGTTTTATATTTCTTTTGGCATAGGTAAATAAAAGCTATGGCGGACAATACCGACAGAGAGGGAGAACAGACCATGTTCGATATAATACGCGGGCCAGATGATGATCAGAATGAAGAAGATTATGACGGCTCCGAATTTCTAAACAACACCGGAGAGGGTGATATGATATTCGATCGCGACGACCGAATTGATGAAGTCATGAACTACGATTATGACAACACCGGAGAGGTATATATATTTATATAAGCAGGCATCTGGTGATCATCACATGTTTTAAATTAGTTGAAGATATATTAACGAATCAATCTTTCTTCTTTCAGCCATCCGGATCGAGCAAATCTTCAGGCAACAGGACGAAACGAGGCCCGAACAAAAAGTTGAAGGAGGGCGTAAAGTATAATATCGAGGCAATCAAACCTAATGGCAAACCATTAGCGCCTAAGAAGATTGCGGACAAGTTCGTTCGTCAGTGCGGAGTTCTTGTGAAGGACCAACTCCCGATCTCCCTTCAAGAATGGAGAGAGCCAGCAAAGCCACGTCCAGATCTTACTTTTGTCGACGACAGACAAAAAAGTCTGCTTTGGGATACTCTCATGGAACATTTCACCCTACCAGATCATTTCACAGAAGCAGATGTGCAGAAAGTCAAGGACGCTGCTCTTAGGAAGATGGCGGTTGCATTCAAGAACCACAAGAATCGTGAATGGTACAAGTACGTCAAGGGAGGAAGGAAGACTCCAGCATTCTAGGGAACACTAGAGAATCAAAGTGCTCATTGGGACGATTTCGTGAAATTCAAGGATTCAGAATTATCTAAGGAACGGTCAAGAATAAACAAGGCCAATGCCGCAAAAAAGGATAAGTTCCATAAGCTGGGGCCAGGTGGCTATGCGGTGGGAATGCCTAAGTGGGATAAGTCTGAGAAAGAGATGATGGATGCAAGTGTCACTCCAGAAACATTGAGCTGGCCCCCCAGGTGCAGGACTTGGTTCTATGCGCATGGGGGGGAGTTGGACCCGAAGACAGGCAAAGTTTCCAAGAAGGCATGTCTGGACGGAGCCGAAGATAAGCTACTTGTTGCAATAGAAGAGGCTCGATCCAGGTTGTTCAAGCCCAACAGAGAGAACGACGAGCTTACGCGTGCCCTGGGAAATCCTGAACACCCAGGAAGAACACGAGGCATGGGCGCTATTCCGTGGTATGAGCGGTTTTCAGACTGGAATGCCGACTACAGAACCCGTGCGAGAAAGAAGATTGCGGAGGAGAAGAAGAGGAAGATGGAGGAGGAGCAGAGGAAGCTCGACTATGAACGCCTTCAAGGCCTAGAATCAGCGCACGCGGACTTGGCAATCAAATTCCAGCGGCACCAGGAGCAGATCGACTCACTTAGCCAGCAAAGGGGGTCTCAGCAGCTGCAGCAGCTAGCGGATGATCCAGCATTGGATACCACCGCCCCATCCATGCCGAGAAGCAGCGTGGGTTCTGCCCTGTTTGACGCAATGCTGGATAGATACCCCGTGGATGACATCGCGGAGAACACTAACTGCGAGCTACACTTCAAAATTAAGAACATATCCTTGAAGGTGTCGGACGGCGTTGCTTATACAAATTCCCCCGATGCAACCTTCCATTGCAACCCGATTCCAGCAGGCTATGCTCGTGTCGTGGTTGATGAGGTGGTGGACCAATATTCGGGGCTAGAGCTTGACATTCCTGGAGGTGATGAGGAGCACACACTCGGAGATGCCAAACATCGTATCATCCTATGGAGAAAGGATTGCATCATCTTTCGAAGGCCACCAACACCGCGTCACCCGACTCCTCGTCGAAGTCCGCCACCGAGTCAGCAGACTCCCGCTCCTCCAAGTCCACCAACGCGTGAGGCCACTCCTCCTCCTCCAAGTCCGGCAAAGTGTCAGGACACTCCTCCTCCAAGTCCGACACAGCGTCAGACGTCCACTCCTCCTCCAAGTCCGGCACAACCTCAGGCCACTTCAAGTCCGGCACAGCTTCAGGCCACTCCTCCTCGTCCAACTCAGCCCCGTCAGCCGTCTTCGCCGCCTCAGCAATCGCAGAAGAGACACCCCGCAGCTATGGTGCGTAGCGGTACGAGTCGAGGTCATAGTACAGGAAGTACAGGCGGAGGCAAGCGATATAAATATGGTCCAAACCTCACTACTCCTCTTCCTGAGAGGGCTTACGACAGGACCGAGGAGCAAACCAATGCCATAGTGCAGGCAGAAGTCGATGCCCATTTTGGACCGAAACCGCCACCGCCGCCAAGGGAGAAAGTGCCTGTGGAAGTAGTTGACCACTTCATTCATATGGCTCAACCACCAGCTCCTAAGCCTGTTGACACAGACTATGAGCGCCACATCAGGAAGTTACATCGACAACGTCTACAGAAGAAGGCGAGCTCGAGCTCGAGCAAACAACAAGCAGCTGTCAAAAAATGCGGGAAAACCGTTGCCCAGCTGGGAGAACAGGTGGCGCAATCGATCCCCTCGCTTGTAGTGCCGCGAACAACACGTGACAGTACGCGCGCCCAATATTATTATGGGCAAACAGTTTACGTTCCCGAGGTGGGCGATGTGGTAATAACCCAGGAGCATATAATGCAGGCTAAAACTCTCAAAATCACTGTTGGACAACTCCTCGAGATCAAGGACATGCCTGTGCTTACAGAGGAGGAAATAAAACGGAAATATGCCCGGGGCCAACCTTTGGTCAAGCCAGAAGAGGTCAAGAAGCTCCCAACGAGAATGTATGAATTGCATCAATGGTACATGGACATTACCAAGAGATCCGATCGACAGTCCCTCATGGTGCAAGTCAACAAGGATCATTACTACCATGAGAAACCTGTGACCGTTGAGTATTCTGAACTGTTTCAGTTATACAATCAAGACGCACTCGACAAATCTATCGTCAGTTGCTATTGTCTGTAAGTGATTTCTTTTTGTAATTTAAGTCTCAAGCTAGCTGTAGTGATCCTTTTGATCAATCATTACTTGTAATTATCCTCACTATATTCTTTTCTGTGGTATTATGCAGGATGAAGATGTATGAAATGAGAAAAGGTGGACGCTATGGCATTGGGTTCATTGACCCAAACACCGTTAATGAATACACATGGAAAATGAACAAGCATCATGAAAAGCAGGTAGAGGACAGCATGCTAGAGTTCTTGAAGCGCCTCAAATACAATGAAGATATACTACTTCCTTACAACTTCCAGTGAGTCACACTTTCTTGTACTACAAATTCTCTGTTTTTGCCTACTAGCTAGCTACATGTTTTTTCTTACATATGCCCGCTTAATTAAGACATGCAAACGTGTGTGCAGGCAGATTTCACCGGATCTTGTGTATCATTAAAGTTGACGCCGGAACAGTTGAAATACTGGACTCGCTACTCAAAGCAAATAGTGACTATAACATCTTGTTTGGGATAGTCAACAGGTAATTTCAATCATTATTAACTATATATCTCGGCCTATTTAGTTCGTCATTTCATGATATGAACTATTTAATAACCCCTTTATTCATTTTCTTTGTCGGCGGGCAGGGCTTGGGCAAGGTTCATCAGCGTCACGGAAGGCGAATGGAAACGACAACTGAAATGGTTTCGACCCAAGGTAAGTAATTAAGTAGTACTAGCTAGCTAGCTAGCTGCCATCTCTTTAATTATCATGCTTGATTAATTATTATCTGATCAAATTAAATTCCATTCTCGTAATAAAGGCCCTGAAGCAGGCGCAGGGGACTAATCTGTGTGCATTCTGCGTTTGCGAGAACATTCGCATGATGGCGTCCGAAAGGAGCAGATCTCAAAGACAGGAATGGGTACGCTTGTCAGAACACTATTCACAATTTTTACACCATTATCGATATCTAGTCACACAACTAATACACATGCATATTGATCTCCTTCTTAACAGTTCAAAGAGGTGCGGGACAAGCTCCTAGAAACGGAGCGCGTAGAAGCACTTCAAGAGGAAATAGCGGGATTTTTGCTGACCAGGTCATAAATCCGAAGGGAGAATACTATTACCCGCTACCGCCCCCATCGACCAGGTCATGAACCACTTCCAATTGTCATCGTGCTCCGAAGGCACCAATTAGGCTAATGCCACTGGCTCCGAAGGCAACATGCATATGTAGGAGAAATTGTATATAGCTATACATGTGTGTATGTGTGAATTAATATGGTGGTTTGTGAGACATTGATGATATATATATATGATTGGTTCTACTAGAAATTCTATTTATATATATATATATATGCATAACGTGTACAATGTGTAGTATCGTAAAATACCAGCAAACGAAAAAGAATTAAAATGGAAAACACAAAATTAAATGAAAAAGAAATCATAAAACCAAAAAAACCCCAAACATTTTAGTACCGGTTGGTGTTACCAACCGGTACTAAAGGGCTCCCGGCCCCCGGAGTTGGCTCGTGCCACGTGGTTGCCCTTTAGCACCGGTTCGTGCTGAACCGGTACTAAAGTGGGGGGGCCTTTAGTGACCACACTTTAGTGCCGGTTATGGAACCGGCACTAAAGGGCCTTACGAACCGGTGCTATTGCCCGGTTCTGCACTAGTGTCGACCCCCAAAGAAAAGAAAAGAAATAAAACTATTTACACGGGAAAGCTCCCAACAAGCAAAAGAAGAATAGGAAATGTTTTGGGTTTTCTTTTTAATTACTTCTACAAGCATGGAAAGTAAATTAATTAAAAGCTACACTTATTTTTTTTGTTTTTTTCTTAAGGTTTATTAAACACACAAGAAGAAAGCATAAAAAGGAAAAAAACTAGCATGGATGATACAATGAAAAAGTATGAGCACCGACATCTAGCAATGAGTGTGTGAACATAAATGTAATGTATGTGGGAAATACGTACTCCCCCAAGCTTAGGCTTTTAGTCTAAGTTGGTCTATGGCCACGGCTGGCCTGGCGGATATCCATAATAGTAGTTGGGGTCGTACCGCGAGGAAGAAGAGGAAGACTCAGCTTGCCACTGGCTGACAATCATCTCCGGATCCCACTGGTAATTAGACTATCGTGAATGATCAATTTGTGGTTCCGGCTCTGGCTCCTCAGTTGGTGCAGGGTTCCGGTAGGCGTGAATAGCCTTCAATGGAACAAGGTACATGCCTACAGACAAATCAAACAAAGAAGGAGCAGGAAGGATAATAGTCTCAGGATGATGTTTGTTAAAGAACAATTGATATTTAAGTTCTCCTTTCCTATTCTTAACAATAAAATCATGTGCCACCATACTTTTATAATCTAGATAAACACGAGGCATCACTTTTTCTTCCTTCTCAGAATGCCTAATAGGTATGTTAAAATGTGGAGCTAGGCGTGAGGCATAGATGCCTCCAAAGATGGGACCCTTGGTACGGTTCAGACTTAACCGTTTGGCAATAATGCCGCCCATACTAAAAGTGTTATCACCGTATACACCTTGGAGCAAAATAATAATATCAGGGATACTAAGGTTTCCACAGTTTTCGCGACGAATTAAACAACGACTAGCAAATAATGCAAAGTAACGTAAAACAGGAAAATGTATGCTAGTGATTCGTGCATCAGAAACCTTCCTTGTTTCCCCTACAGTGATAGTATCAACAAACCCCTCCACATCATCACGATGTGGTTCTTCTGTCTTGCCCTCAAAAGGGACTAAACAAATCCGACAAAAATCATAAAGTGACATCTCCTTATGCTCATCATATAAATGAAACTCCACTGTAGGTGGTGAGTTCCTAGAATGAAAATGAAAGTTTTGCACAAAGGTATTTGTGAGTAAGAGATACTGATCACATTGGTCATGGAGGAAAGCGGTGAGGCCTGCATTATGAGCCAATTCATGAAAATCTTCATAAATCCCGGCTGCTCTCAAGAACTCCTCGGAAGGCTATTCACACGCCCGAACCTCCGCGGTGCGAGGCAGATTATACTTAGGCTTTGGTGCCTTTTCCTTCGAGCTTTGGCTCGATGAGCCCCTCAAAAGTCTCCTCATCATTTTCTGAAAAATTCTGAAATTTTTAGTAACTTCAAAATAAAAGTAAACCAAACTCAATAATATTGATAGCAACTACTCCCACAGGTGCCTAGGGCCTATATCATGCATCAAAACTACTTTTGACCATATAAATTTGACATGCAAGCTCAAGAACAGGGTCACCTAAGAAACACAAATTTGCAATGAATAACGCACTAGAACAAAAACTAATTGGACCAATGGAGGAGTCACATACCAAGGAACAATCTCCCCAAGCAGTTTTGTGAGAGGTGCTTTGAGCAAGGAGATCGAAATGGCAGCAAAACGAGCTAGGACTAGGGTTTGAGCTTGTTATTCGTGTTTGTGGGAGGAAGATGAAGTGTGTGGGTGCAGGAATAAGTGGAGGAGGGCCACCATGGGCCCACGAGGCAGGGGGCACGCCCTAGAGGGGTGGTCGCGCTCTCCACCCTCGTGGGCATGTGGTTGACCCCCTGGTGTGTTCTCAGTTCCATAAATCCTCAAATATTCTAGAAAAAATCATATTTAAATTTTAGGGCATTTGGAGAACTTTTATTTTCGAGGTATTTTTATATTGCACGGATAATCGGATAATAGACAGAGAAATATTTATTTTAATTTTATTTAATATAAATAACAGAAAGTAAAAGTGGGGCACAGAAGGTTGTGCCTTCTAGTTTCATCCATCTCATGATCATCAAAAGGAATCCACTAACAAGGTTGATCAAGTCTTGTTAACGAACTCATTCCGAATAACATGGGACCGGAGAAATTTCGAATAACACTATGTTACCTCAATGGGGATATGCACATCCCCAATAATAAGAATATCATATTTCTTCTTGACAGTAGGAAGAGGAAATTCAAAACCTCCAAATATAATTGATGGAATTCTTCCAATAGAGTTGATACTATGAACTTGAGGTTGTTTCCTCGGAAAGTGTACCGTATGCTCATTACCATTAACATGAAAAGTGACATTGCCTTTAGTGCAATCAATAACAGCCCTTGCAGTATTCAAAAAGGTTCTTCCAAGAATAATATACATATTATCGTCCTCGGGAATATCAAGAATAACAAAGTCCGTTAAAATAGTAACGTTTCCAACTACAACAGGCACATCCTACAAATACTGACAGGTATAACAGTTGATTTATCAGCCATTTGCAAAGATATTTCAGTAGGTGTCAACTTATTCAAATCAAGTCTATGATATAAAGAGAGAGGCATAACATTAACACCGGCTCCAAGATCACATAAAGCAGTTTTAACATAGTTTCTTTTAATGGAGCATGGTATAGTGGGTACTCCTGGATCTCCAAGTTTCTTTGGTATTCCACCCTTAAAAGTATAATTAGCAAGCATGATGGAAATTTCAGCTTCCGGTATCTTTCTTTTATTTGTAATAATATCTTTCATGTACTTAGCATAAGGATTGGTTTTAAGCATATCAGTTAATCGCATACGCAAAAATATAGGTCTAATCATTTCAGCAAAGCGCTCAAAATCCTCATCATCCTTTTTCTTGGATGGTTTGGGAGGAAAAGGCATGGGTTTCTGAACCCATGGTTCTCTTTCTTTACAATTTTTCCTAGCAACAAAATCTTTCTTATCATAACGTTGATTCTTTGATTGTGGGTTATCAAGATCAACAGCAGGTTCAATTTCTATGTCATTATCATTACTAGGTTGAGCATCATTATGAACATTATCATTAACATTACCACTAGTTTCAGGTTCATTACCAGATTGAGTTTCAGCATCAGAAATAGAAATATCATTTGGATTCTCAGGTGTTTCAACAATAGGATCACTAGAAGCATGCAAAGTCCTATCATTTTTCTTTTTCTTCTTTTTAGAAGAACTAGGTAGATCCATATTATTTCTCTGAGAATCTTGCTCAATTCTCTTAGGGTGGCCTTCAGGATACAAAGGTTCCTGAGTCATTCTACCAGTTCTAGTAGCCACTCTAACAACATAATCATTATCTTTACTATTCAATTAATTGAGAAAATCATTTTGAGCTTTAAGTACTTGTTCTACTTGAGTGGTAACCATAGAAGCATGTTTACTAATAAGTTTAAGTTCACCTTTAACATTGGCCATATAATCTCCTAAGTGTTCAAGCATATTTGAATTGTTTTTCAATTGTCTACCAAAATAAGCATTAAAGTCTTCTTGCTTAGCCATAAATTTATCAAACTCATCTAAGCATGGGCTAGCAAATTTAGTAAATGGGATTACAGCTTTATCATATCTATAGAGAGAATTTACCTTTACTACCTGTGTTGGGTTATCAAGACCATGAGTCTCTTCAATAGGTAAGGTATTAAGATTATATGTTTCTTCAACAGGCGGTGAATTAAGACCATGTATTTCTTCAATAGGAGGTAAATTCTTAACATCTTCAGCTTTAATACATTTTTCTTTCATAGATTTCTTTGCCTCTTGCATATCTTCAGGACTGAGAAATAGAATACCCCTCTTCTTCGGAGTTGGTTTAGGAATAGGCTCAGGAATTGGCTCCGGAGTTGTCCAATTATTTTCATTTGTCAACATATTATTCAATAGAATTTCAGCTTCATCCGGTGTTCTTTCCCTGAAAACAGAACCAACACAACTATCCAGGTAATCTCTGGAGGCATCGGTTAGTCCATTATAAAAGATATCAAGTATTTCATTTTTCTTAAGAGGATGATCAGGCAAAGCATTAAGTAATTGGAGAAGCCTCCCCCAAGCTCGTGGGAGACTATCTTCTTCAATTTTCACAAAAATATATATATCCCTTAAACTAGCTTGTTTCTTATGAGCAGGGAAATATTTAGCAGAGAAGTAATAAATCATATCCTCGGGACTACGCACACAACTAGGATCAAGAGAATTAAACCATATCTTAGCATCACCCTTTAATGAGAACAGAAATATTTTAAGGATATAAAAGTAGCGAGTTCTCTCATCTTTAGTGAACAGGGTAGCTATATCATTCAATTTAGTAAGATGTGCCGCAATAGTTTCAGATTCATAACCATGAAAAGGATCAGATTCAACCAAAGTAATTATATCAGGATCAACAGAGAATTCATAATCCTTATCAGTATCAAAGATAGGTGAAGTAGCAAAAGCAAGGTCAGGTTTCATTCTAGCATTTAAAGATTTCTTACTCCATTTAGCTAATAATCTTTTGAGTTCAGTTCTATTTTGGCACGCTAAAATAGCTAAAGAAGCTTATTGATCAAACACATAACCCTTAGGGATAACAAGTGATTCTTCATCATCACTTTCATCAGTATCATAAGATTCAATATTTTCAATCTCTCTAGCCCTAGCAAGTTGTTCATCAAGAAAATCACTAAGTGGCATAGTAGTATCAGGCATAGAGGTAGTTTCATCATAAGTATCATGCATAGCAGAAGTGGCATCATCAATATATATCAGAACGAATAGCAGAAGCAGTAGTAGGTGTCGCAAGCTTACTCAAAACAGAAGGTGAATCAAGTGCAGAGCTAGATGGCAGTTCCTTACCTCCCCTCGTAGTTGAGGGATATATCTTGGTTTTTGGATCTCTCAAGTTCTTCATAATGATAAGCATATATATATATATCCCAAGTGACTCAAAGAATAGAACTATGCTCCCCGGCAACGGCGCCAGAAAATAGTCTTGATAACCCACAAGTATAGGGGATCGCAACAGTTTTCGAGGGTAGAGTATTCAACCCAAATTTATTGATTCGACACAAGGGGAGACAAAGAATATTCTCAAGTATTAGCAGCTGAGTTGTCAATTCAACCACACCTGGAAACTTAATATCTGCAGCAAATTATTTAGTAGCAAAGTAATATGATAGTAGTGATAACGGTAACAAAAGGTGACAGCAGTAAAAGTAATGTTTTTGGTATTTTGTAGTGATGATAGCAATAGCAACGGGAAAGTAAATAAGCGAAGAACAACATCTGGAAAGCTCGTAGGCAATGGATCAGTGATGGAGAATTATGCCGGATGCGGTACATCATGTAATAGTCATAACCTAGGGTGACACAGAACTAGCTCCAGTTCATTGATATAATGTAGGCATGTATTTCGAATATAGTCATACGTGCTTATGGAAAAGAACTTGCATGACATCTTTTGTCCTACCCTCCCGTGGCAGCGGGGTCCTTACAGAAACTAAGGGATATTAAGGCCTCCTTTTAATAGAGAACCGGAACAAAGCATTAACACATAGTGAATAAATGAACTCCTCAAACTACGGTCATCACCGGTAAGTATCCTGATTATTGTCATTTCGGGGTTAACGGATCATAACACATAATAGGTGACTATAGACTTGCAAGATAGGATCAAGAACACTCTTATATTGATGAAAACATAATAGGTTCAGATCTGAAATCATGGCCCTCGGGCCCTAGTGACAAGCATTAAGCATAGTAAAGTCATAGCAACATCAATCTCAGAACATAGTGGACACTAGGGATCAAACCCTAACAAAACTAACTCGATTACATGATAGATCCCATCCAACCCATCACCGTCCAGCAAGCCTACGATGGATTTACTCACGCACGGCGGTGAGCATCATGAAATTGGTGATGGAGGATGGTTGATGATGACGATGGCGGCGGATTCCCCTCTCCGGAGCCCCGAACGGACTCCAGATCAGCCCTCCCGAGAGGTTTTAGGGCTTGGCGGTGGCTCCGTATCGTAAAACGTGATGATTTATTCTCTCTGATTTTTTTCTCCCCAAAACTCAATATATGGAGGTGGAGTTGGAGTCGGAGAGGCAACAGGGGGCCCACGAGGTAGGGGGCGCGCCCTAGGGGGGCAGGCGCGCCCCCACCCTCGTGGAGAGACGGTGGGCCCCCTGGCCTTCATATTTGGCAGGTATTTTTCTTATTTTCTGAAAAGTGGCTCCGTGAAGTTTCAGGTCATTCCGAGAACGTTTTCTCCTGCACATAAATAACACCATGGTAATTCTGCTGAAAACAGCGTCAGTCCGGGTTAGTTCCATTCAAATCATGCAAGTTAGAGTCCAAAACAAGGGCAAAGGTGTTTGGAAAAGTAGATACGTTGGAGACGTATCAGTGCCCCTGCCCCTGTATATAAGGGAGCAAGGGGGAGGAGCGGCCGGCCAGGTGGAGTCCTACTCCCACCGGGAGTAGGACTCCCTCCCTTCCTTGTTGGATTAGGAAAAGGGGGGAAAGATGAGGGAGGGAGGAAGGAAAGGGGGCGCCGCCCCCCTCTCCTTGTCCTATTCCGACTAGAGGGGGAGGGGCGCGCGGCCCTGCCCTAGCCGCATCTCCTCTTCTCCACCAAGGCCCACTATGGCCCATTAAGCCCCCGGGGGATTCCAGTAACCCCTCGGTACACCGGTAAAATCCCGATTTCACCCGGAACATTTCCGATATCAAAATATAGGCTTCCAATATATCAATCTTCATGTCTCGACCATTTTGAGACTCCTCGTCATGTCCATGATCACATCCGGGACTCCGAACAACCTTCGGTACATCAAAACTCATAATATAATTGTCATCAAAACTTTAAGCGTGCGGACTCTACGAGTTCGAGAACTATGTAGACATGACCGAGACACGTCTCCGGTTAATAACTAATAGCAGAACCTGGATGCTCATATTGGCTCCCACATATTCTATGAAGATCTTTATCGGTCAGACCGCATAACAACATACGTTGTTCCCTTTGTCATCTGTATGTTACTTGCCCGAGATTCGATCGTCGGTATCTCAATACCTAGTTCAATCTCGTTACCGGCAAGTCTCTTTACTCATTCTGTAATACATCATCCCGCAACTAACTCATTAGTTGCAATGCTTGCAAGGCTTAAGTGGTGTGCATTATCGAGTGGGCCTAGAGATACCTCTGCGATAATCGGAGTGACAAATCCTAATCTCGAAATACGCCAACCCAACAAGTACCTTCGGAGACACCTGTATAGCACCTTTATAATCACCCAGTTACGTTGTGACATTTGGTAGCACACAAAGTGTTCCTCCGGTAAACGGGAGTTGCATAATCTCATAGTCATAGGAACATGTAGAAGTCATGAAGAAAGCAATAGCAACATACTAAACGATCGAGTGCTAAGCTAACGGAATGGGTCAAGTCAATCACATCATTCTCCTAATGATGTGATCCCGTTAATCAAATGACAACTCATGTCTATGGCTAGGAAACATAACCATCTTTGATCAACGAGCTAGTCAAGTAGAGGCATACTAGTGACACTCTGTTTGTCTATGTATTCACACAAGTACTATGTTTCCGCTTAATACAATTCTAGCATGAATAATAAACATTTATCATGATATAAGGAAATAAATAATAACTTTATTATTGCCTCTAGGGCATATTTCCTTTAGTCTCCCACTTGCACTAGAGTCAATAATCTAGATTACACAGTAATGATTCTAACACGCATGGAGTCTTGGTGTTGATCATGTTTTGCTCATGGAAGAGGCTTAGTCAACGGGTCTGCAACATCCAGATCCGTATGTATCTTGCAAATTTCTATGTCTCCCACCTGGACTAGATCCCGGATGGAATTGAAGCGTCTCTTGATGTGCTTGGTTCTCTTGTGAAATCTGGATTCCTTCGCCAAGGCAATTGCTCCAATATTGTCACAAAAGATTTTCATTAGACCCGATGCACTAGGTATGACGCCTAGATCGGATATGAACTCCTTCATCCAGACTCCTTCATTTGCTGCTTCTGAAACAGCTATGTACTCCGCTTCACACCTAGATCCCGCCACGACGCTTTGTTTAGAACTGCACCAACTGACAGCTCCACCGTTCCATGTAAACACATATCCGGTTTGCGATTTAGAATCGTCCGTATTAGTGTCAAAGCTTGCATCAACGTAACCATTTACAGTGAGCTCTTTGTCACCTCCATAAACAAGAAACATATCCTTAGTCCTTTTCAGGTATTTCTGGATGTTCTTGACCGCTGTCCAGTGATCCACTCCTGGATTAGTTTGGTACCTCCCTACTAGACTTATAGCAAGGCACACATCAGGTCTGGTACACAGCATTGCATACATGATAGAGACTATGGCTGAAGCATAGGGAACATCTTTCATCTTCTCTCTATCTTCTGCAGTGGTCGGGCATTGAGACTTACTCAACTTCACACCTTGTAACACAGGCAAGAACCCTTTCTTTGCTTGACCCATTTTGAACTTCTTCAAAACTTTGTCAAGGTATGTGCTTTGCGAAAGAGTCCATTAAGCATCTTGATCTATCTCTATAGATCTTGATGCCCAATATATAAGCAGCTTCACTGGGGTCTTTCATTGAAAAACTCTTATTCAAGTACCCCTTTATGCTATCCAGAAATTCTATATCATTTCCAATCAGCAATATGTCATCCACATATAATATCAGAAATGCTATAGAGCTCCCACTCACTTTCTTGTAAATACAGGCTTCTCCAAAAGTCTGTACAAACCAAATGCTTTGATCACACTATCAAAGCGTTTATTCCAACTCCGACAGGCTTGCACCAGTCCATAAATGGATTGCTGGAGCTTGCACACTTTGTTAGGTCCCTTTGGATCGACAAAACCTTCTGGTTGCATCATATACAACTCTTCTTCCAGAAATCCATCCAGGAATGCAATTTTTACATACATTTGCCAAATTTCATAATCATAAAATGCAGCAATTGCTAACATGATTCGGACAGACTTAAGCATCGCTACGGGTGAGAAGGTCTCATCGTAGTCAATCCCTTGAACTTGTCGAAAAACTTTCGCAACAAGTCGAGCTTTATAGACAGTAATATTACCGTCAGCGTCAGTCTTCTTCTTGAAGATCCATTTATTTTCAATGGCTTGCCGATCATCGGGCAAGTCAACCAAAGTCACACTTTGTTCTCATACATGGATCCCATCTCAGATTTCATGGCCTCAAGCCATTTTGCGGAATCTGGGCTCACCATCACTTCTTCATAGTTCGTAGGTTCGTCATGGTCTAGTAACATAACCTCCAGAACAGGATTACCGTACCACTCTAGTGCGGATCTTACTCTGGTTGACTTACGAGGTTCAGTAACAACTTGATCTGAAGTTTCATGATCATCATCATTAACTTCCTCACTAATTGGTATAGACGTCACAGGAACCGGTTTCTGTGATGAACTACTTTCCAATAAGGGAGCAGGTATGGTTACCTCATCAAGTTCTACTTTCCTCCCACTCACTTCTTTCGAGAGAATCTCCTTCTCTAGAAAGGATCCATTCTTAGCAATGAATGTCTTGCCTTCGGATCTGTGATAGAAGGTCTACCCAATAGTCTCCTTTGGGTATCCTATGAAGACACATTTCTATGATTTGGGTTCGAGTTATCAGGTTGAAGCTTTTTCACATAAGCATCGCAGCCCCAAACTTTAAGAAACGACAGCTTTTGTTTCTTGCCAAACCACAGTTCATAAGGCGTCGTCTCAACAGATTTAGATGGCGCCCTATTTAACGTGAATGCGGCCGTCTCTAAAGCATAACCCCAAAATGATAGCGGTAAATCAGTAAGAGACATCATAGATCGCACCATATCTAGTAAAGTACAATTACGACGTTCGGACACACCATTACGCTGTGGTGTTCTGGGTGGCGTGAGTTGCGAAACTATTCCGCATTGTTTCAAATGTAGACCAAACTCATAACTCAAATATTCTCCTCCACGATCAGATCGTAGAAACTTTATTTTCTTGTTACGATGATTTTCAACTTCACTCTGAAATTCTTTGAACTTTTCAAATGTTTCAGACTTATGTTTCATTAAGTAGATATACCCATATCTGCTTAAATCATCTGTGAAGGTAAGAAAATAACGATACAACTAGAGGAATCAGCTACTTTGCCGTCTGCCAAGGCAGATGGCAAAGGCATGGAAGGCAGATGGCAAAGGCCTTTGCCGTCTACCGCGGACGGCAAAAAGCGCCGGCAAAGAAAGGATCGGCAAAGACCTTCTTTGCCATCTGCTTCCTGACGCGGACGGCAAAGGAGCCTTTGCCATCAGCGGCGGACGGCAAAGAAAGCAGACGGCAATAAACTCGCTGTTAGTCCCTTAGGTGGCTAACGACAATCTTTGCCGACCGTGGCTGACGACAAAGAGCATCAGGACTTTGTCGTCTGACACTGTAGGCAAATTGTAACGCCCCGAGACCGATGTGCCAGGTGTCTTCCAGTTATTCACTGTTGTTGCTTTGTCATTGCTTTCATGTCATGCATCTCACATCATGTCATCATGTGCATTTCATTTGCATACTTGTTCGTCTCATGCATCCAAGCATTTTCCTCGTTGTCCATTTTGCAATCCGGCGCTCCTAGGTCACCCGGTGTCCCTTTCTACCTCTTTTCGCGTGCGGGTGTTAAACATTTCCGGATTGGACCGAGACTTGCCATGCGGCCTTGGTTTACTACCGGTAGACCGCCTGTCAAGATTCGTATCATTTGGACTTCGTTTGATACTCCAACGGTTAACCGAGGGACCGAAAAAGCCTCGTGTGTGTTGCAGCCCAACACCCTTCCAAAGTGGCCCAAAACCCACCTAAAACCCTTCCATCATCTCGGTCGTTCGATCACGATCACGTGGTCGCAAACCGCACCTCATTTGGACTCTCCTAGCTCCCTCTATCTATAAATATGTGATCCCCTCCGAAATATTCGCGGTACAAACCCTAGATCAAACTCCCTCATCGTCGCCGGACATTTCTTCCCGCGCCGGACATGTCCGCTCGCCGCCGGCCACCTCACCGCAGCCAATCAGGTCATGCCACCTCAGCGCCGCCGCTCCCGCGTCCAACCGCGGCGTGCCACTTGGCGCCCCGCCGCCAGCGCCTCCCACCGGCCCGCTCGGCCCAAGGCCGGCCCTCTCCTCCGCGCGTCCGGGCCGCCGCAGCGCCCGACGCCGCCCCGCTCTCCTTCGCCCGCGCCGGCGCGAGCTCGCCGCCGCCGATGTCCCGCCTCGCCACGCCTCCACCACAGCTCGCTGGAGCCCCGCCGCCTCGTCGGCACGAGCTCGCCGGAGGCCGCGCACCGCCGCCCGCAGCTGGCCGCCGGCCACCGGATCCTCCCCGCACCGCCCCTCACCGGAGACTGGCCGGATCTGGCGAGGCATGGCCGGATCCGCCCGGCCCCGAGCTTCCCGGCCAACCTCCGGCGCCGCCATATCGCCGGTGAAGCCGCCGGCATCGTCGTTTGACCTCGGAAACCCTAGATCCAGGAATCCAGAGGGTATATTTTTTCGTCTAAGTCCTTTTTCCATCTTCTCATATGCCCATTTTCATCATGTCATAACTCTCTCATCGTAGATCCGATTTGTGTGTGTAGCATATGAAAATGTTTGTCTCGACGAGTAAATCATTTCATCCCATTGCATCATTTTCATTTAAGCTCATCTTGATGCCCTAAATGTTGTTGGAAGAGGGCTATGTGATGAATTTGTCAGATCTGATTCAGCAAATGGCATTTTGTCATTTTTGCCATGATTAATGTGTGCATGCTATGATCCTGAGCTCTACATTGTTTTGTTATATGCCATGCCATCTTTACAGAGGTGCTTGCCATGTATTTTTGTGATATTTGTGGTGACTAGCACAAGCATGCAAAATAGCGTAATCGTTAATGCTGATTTCAGGGACTTAGAATTTCACCAAGTCCTTGTCCTGTTTTTGTTGTTATGTCATATGTTCATGTTGTTTCCTAGTGATCCGTGCCTCTTTTGAGGATGATCAGTAAGGATGTTTTGTTAACATTGTGGTGCTCTATCCATCCATGTCTTTGTTTGCATTTATGGAGCACCCTAGCTTGAGTCAATCGAGCTCTACTTTTGCTATAAAATGTTCCTGGCAGATTGTTAACATGTTTAGCGATTTTGCCGGGGTTGTTGCTATTGATCCATGCAAGCTATTGTTGACCCACGAACACGTCACGTGTACCCTCGACGCCGGGGGTGATGCACCGCAGCTCACGTCGAAGGAGACCCGACCGACAGCGTGATACGCAAGACAGTCGACGGGCGCTTTTGCAGACCCGAAAACCCCACACCCCCGGGAGGGACCCCGTCAGGGAGTGCGGCGGCTATGGGATGCCCTAGGTCGATTCGCTTGCCCCTAGAGCCTCGGAATTCGCATCTCTCAAACACGAAGAACAGCGAAGAACGAGAGAGAAAAACGGTGGAGAGATAAAACGTAGATGAAAAAGTAGTATATTGATTTGTTCGATTGTGTGTTGTTTCAATCGGCCGTCACTCCCAACATATATAAGAGGCGGCTGGACTTCCCGTACAAGCAAAGGATTTATCTAGGCTTTCCTTACAAGAAAATTACATCAATTCACGTCCAAAACCCTAGTCAAATTCGGACTGGTTTTATCCGAACTTTCCAAAACTTGTTCGGTTTAAACTGGCTGCACCTTGCGGGTCCTTTTTGCGGTGGTAAACGATCTTGGATGAAAACAAGCCTGAAAGCAATATTGACCGTTTCGACGAGACGAACAACTTTCGTGTTGAAGGTTTTTTGATCAGAGATCATCTTGAGGGTCAGATCGGTCTCGCAACACAGTCTATCTCCTCGCGCTACCCGTCAGACATGTGTCTGGTGGGGCGCGCCACATCTCGCCTCGTGACAGGGCTGCACTCCGATTGCTCTAATACAAAATCAGATTTGAACGATTTTTATATCAAAATCGATCATTTCGACGAGACAAAGACAACCCGTGTAGATCATTTTTTCATTTGAGGTCGTCTTGGGGCTTAATCGGCTAAACTGTACTTTGAATATAAGATCTTGGTACTTCGAGCATAGTTTCGGCCTTCGAGATGAAATCGGACGGCGATGTCCCAAATTTCAAAGATGTTCATATCAATAATACGGAACTCTTTCATGTAGATCACTTCTCCATTTGAGTCCATCTAGATAATCATTTGAGCCCATCTTCAGCTTCTGGTCGGATTGACTATCACAACCTCCACCCCGGCAGGCCTTCCACCCGGGTAAGCTTTCCGCACCGACAAGGTTTCACCCCGGCAAGGCTTTTGCACCAGCAATGGTTCTCCCTAGCTTGGCAAGGTTTCTACCCCGGCAAGAGTTCCTCCTCGGCAAGGTTTCTACCCCGGCAAGAGTTCCTCCTCGGCAAGGTTTCTACCCCGGCAAGAGTTCCTCTTCGGCAAAGTTTCTCCCTCGGCAAGATTTCACACCGGCAAGCTTCTTCGCCGGCAAGCTTTCCATGCCGGCAAGCTTCTCCGCCGGCAAGCTTTCCACGTCGGTAAGCCCTCACATCGGCAAGGTTTTACCCCGGCAAGGTTTCATTCAGCCGGCAAAGGCCGAATACTTTCTCACTCAGGGCCGGCCCGTGAAGTGTTACCTCTAACTTTTGCATACGAACCCTGATTCGTGACCATGCCAAAATCTGGTGTCAACACATGCCCCCTATTTTTCGGCAAAGCTTGTGTGCCGAAAAATAACTTGTATTGTGTTTGTTCTAAGGACGATGTCAACACTCCATCGGCCATTTATTTTCCTCAGGACGATAATTAGGTATCGGCCATGTTTGTGCTAAGGGCGATAATCATATATCGGCCATTGCCCACTCAGGCTTCTTGCCACACACTTGGGTGGTATTTCTTCAAGTACTTGCCATTGAGAGCTCGAGGTAACAGTGCCCCTTGTACGGATTCCACCAAATAAGAGTTTACGGGAACTATTCTTGCAATTATAAAAGGACCTTCCCAACTTGGAGACCACTTCCCGAATTTTCTATCTCTTGAACCAATCGGGAGAATTACTTTCCAGACGAGATCGCCAAGTTGAAAATTCTTCAACTTAACTTTCTTATTGTAAGTCCTTGCTACCCTCAACTTGTCCTTCTCTATGGCCTTCAAAGCAGCCAAACGTTTATCGGCAACCTCATCAATATTGTCCATCATCAAGTTATAAAAGTCCACTGCCGATAAATCATTTTGTTTGGCTATTCTCAAAGCATTCAAATTCACTTCCACCGGTAAAACAACCTCTTGGCCGTATACTAGGTCATATAGAGTCACCTTTGTAGCACCATGTCTTGAGATCCTATGTGCCCACAAAGCTTTAGACAACAACTCATGCCATCTCCTTGGATTATCCTCAATCTTCTTCTTGGTGAGCTTGATTAAAATTTTATTGCTAGACTCAGCTTGTCCATTAGCTTGGGCATAATACGGAGAGGAATTGAGCAACTTTATATTATAAGACTCGGCAAACTCTCTGACTTGGTGTGACATAAAAGATGAACCTTGATCTGTAGTTAACGTTTGAGGAATACTGAATCTATGAATAATGTGCTCAGTTATGAATTGAATTACCTCCGTATGTGTCATGTTCTTGAGAGGTACTGCTTCAGACCATTTAGTGAAATAATCAGTTGCCACTAATACGAATTGATGCCCTTTTGAGGAAGATGGATGGATTTGTCCAATGAAATCTAAACCCCAACCTCTGAAAGGCCACGGCTTGATAATAGGATGTAACATAGCAACAGGAGCCAATTGAATATCACCAAATTTTTGACAAGCTTCACACCCCTTATAATATCTGAAGCAATCATTAATCATAGTCGTCCAATAAAACCCAGCACGTCGCAATAACCATTTCATCTTGGGAGCCGACTGATGAGTGCCACAAATGCCTTTATGTACCTCTCCCATAGAAACTCTTGCATGGTCTTCGTCCAAGCACTTTAGAAGAACATCATCGACTGTTCGGCGATAAAGACCGTCATCTCTCACTATGTACTTGAAAGCCATACGCCGAACAGACCTGTCCACCCTTTCACTCGGATTGCACAAGTAATCAACAATGGGCTTCCTCCAATTGGTATTGTCACCTGCACTAGATTTTTTGTTAAGGGCCGAATCAGTGGGTTCTGGTTTGGCCTCTCCTAAATTGGCAAGACAAGACATCGGTCTTTGAGAAATATGAAACATGCCATGATCAGCATGATAGCCGGATGCTTGCTGTGCCAACTCATTTGCTCTCCAATTTCATGCCTAGATATATGAGTAATGCTAAAACAATCCAATGTAGAAATTATATCCAGACATTTATCAAGATAAACATTAAGTGATTCGTCCAAACACTGAAAGACTTTGGATACTTGCTGCACTACTAGTAACGAATCACCATAAGCCTCAATATGTGTAACGCCTATAGCAAGTAACATCTCTAGGCCGAATAACAATGCTTCATATTTGGCTTGATTGTTTGTGCAAAAATATTCTAGGCGGCACGAGGCTTCAAAAACAGCACCATGAGGAGATATATAAACAATACCAAAACCTTGGCCATTGCTACAAACTGAACCATCAAAGTATAATCTCCATGGTACTACTAAAACAAGGTTCATATCAATATCATGCTTGTCATTAATCCGATGTTCAACAATGAAATTAGCAACAATTTGGCCTTTCATGGATTTTAGAGATTCATACGCCAAATCATATTCAATCAAAGCATCAGCCCACTTGCCAATTCTACCACTAAGAATTGGCCTATGCAACATGTATTTAATGACATCGGTCTGACAAGCTACTACACAAGCACTCGGCACTAAATAATGTCTCAATTTTGTGCAAGCATAATATAAGCATAGACATAATTTTTCAATAAATGTATACCTTGTCTCGGCATCCAATAAGCGCATGCTCAAATATGTAATAGCATGCTCTTTTCTTTCGGTTTATTGAGTCAAAACAGCACCAATAACTCCTTCCTCTGCTGCAATGTAAAGCCTGAAGGGTTCCCTATGCTTGGGTGCTTTCATCACCAGAGGAGTGCACAAATAATTCTTGATCATATCAAATGCTTCTTGCTGTTTTGCCCCCCAAGTGAAATCAACATCATTCTTTAACCGAAGGATAGGAGTAAACGCATCAACCTTCCCTGACAGATTATCTATGAACCTCCTCATGTAATTGACCTTGCCAAGGAACTTTTGCATATCTCTCTTGCATGTTGGAGCTTCTACTTTCTGTATGGCCTCTATCTTTTTGGGATCACTCTCTATGCCATCTTTATGGATAATGAACCCCAAAAACTTACCAGCTGACACACCGAATGCACACTTCAAAGGATTCATATTTAGTCCATAGTTTTTCATTCTTTCAAAAGCTAAACGCAAATCGGCCAAGTGAGATTCAAAAGCATCCGATTTGACAACAATATCATCAATATAGACTTCAAGTATGACACCGAGTAAATCATGAAAAATCAAATTCATAGCCCTTTGATATGTGGCGCCAGCATTTTTTAATCCGAATGTCATCACTGTCCACTTGAATAAACCAAGAAAACCAGGGCAACGAAAAGCTGTCTTGGACATGTCCTCTTCGGCCATAAAAATTTGATTATATCCGGCATTACCATCTAGAAAGCTAATAACTTTATGTCCAGAAGCATCATTAATAAGCATATCGGCTATTGGCATGGGATACTCATCTTTGGGTGTAGCCCTATTCAGATCTCTGAAGTCAATGCACACCCTCAACTTGCCGGATCCTTTCTTTTCCACTGGGATAATGTTAGAAATCCACTCGGCATACCTGCAAGGTCTAATAAAATTAGCTTTAAGCAAACGACCAATCTCTTCCTTGATCCGGTCATATGTTTTTGGATTAAACTTTCTGGCTGATTGTTTATATGGTCTAAAACCAGCCTTTATAGGTAACCGATGCTCCACTAGCGCTCGGCTTAAACCTGGCATCTCATGATATTCCCACGCAAAGCAACAGACATATTCTTTCAACAACTCGATCAACTTAGCTTTATGATCGGCTCTTAAATTTGCATTTATAAATGTCGGCCTAGGAGTTGAACCATCTCCTATATCTATCTCTTCTAATGGATCGGCCGATGTAAAACCTTGTCCTAATTTATCCATATCATCTAACTCTTCTATGGACTCATACATATCGTTCTCATTGGACCGATATTCTACAAGTCACTTTTGTAACCACTCTGAGTTAGGATCCATTTAAACATATCATACCTTAGAGCCGATGGCATTCAGTCGGCTTTAAAGAGACGGGCACGAAACCATTCTTGGCTGCACTGAGAAAATCAAACTCTGACAAGTCACGTCCCGTCAAGCAAGTAGCATTTGGGTGTTGCCAATCCACTGATGCCTCGGCCAAAGCAACACAGGCCGAGTTATCCGCATGAATGACTTCCGCTTCATCATCAACCCACTGGATCAAAAACTGGTGCATAGTGGACGGCACGCACTGGTTTGCATGAACCCAATCACGGCCTAGTATGACATTGTAGTTACCTTGCACCTCAGCGACAAAGAATGCGGTAGCCAAATTTTTACTTCCCACCGTGAGTTCCACATACATCACACTTTTGGCTTCAGTTTTCTCTTTGCCTTCAAATCCATTGAGCACCATGTTGGTCTTTATCAACTCTTCATCATGCAGCCCCAATTTTTTGAAGACCGAATACGGCATAAGATTCACCACAGCACCACCATCAACAAGCATCCGAGTGAGCGGTGATCCATTGATATGACCTCTGAGATACAACGGTTTCAGATGCGTTACTGGGTTTTTTGGCTTCTCGAATATTGCATTTTTAGGGCCAAAATCCAGCTGAGCCACCTCCCCTTCCTCATCTACAGCTCGAAACTCAGTAGGTAAGTAATACACCATATTGTTATCCATACCTTCATGAACCGGCATAGACTCATAGTCCAACATATCATCCTCTTCTTCAATTGCATCCACCGATTCTGAAATTTGTCCAAGTGAAGGAGAAGTAAGAAGTGTCGCAGACAATGTAATAGCTGTCGCATCGTCCTCCTCTGGTGGCGCAGGTGCTGCTGTGATAGGTGTAGAAGCGACTGCATCTTGTATTTGTTTAGGCCTCCACACTTGTTTTGTAGGCACCATGGGCCGAGTGTCATTGAACAACTTATCCCTCTGCTTCTCGGCTTCTTGTTTTGTCATCTCTTGACTCCTTAACCTCTGTAATTTGCTCTTTTGTGTTTTTGTCAGCCCTGGAGGACACCACTTTGGCTGAGTGTATTTAGGATCTCTCATCTTTGCTTGGCTGGTGTTTCCTTTAAGGTCATTAGCCAAGTACTTTGGCGTGATAGCAAGTATCGGCTCAGTCGGATCGTTATGCATAATCGGCTGTTGTATGGCGAATGTTCCGGAGCCCAAGATGAGTGAATCGGTATCAGTTTTTTCCTTGCCTTTGCTTGACTCGACCATTGCAGCACTTGGCGATTTAACACGCCATTTTTGCTTGCCGACCCTTTTTTGATTATCTTGCACTAGCCAATTGACACCATTGTTCAAACGGCCTCGTGTGGGATAAAAAAGTCTCTCATGAACGGGCCTCCTTTGTTCTGCCCAACCCGGATGAAAAGCATAAGGGGCCATTGGGGGCTGCCTCCATCCTCCATTGAAATCCCCCACGTAGTATGGCACATAGGGGGGTGGCGGCATCCATGGTCCTGGCGCCCACGACCCATATGGCCTTGCATGATGCTAAAATTCTTCCCGAGGAGGTGACCTTGAGCACTTCCAATTTGATGACCGGTTAGAGCTAGAACCGGCCGCATGATTGGCATACTTGGACAACAACATATCAAAAGTTGGCTTGATTTTCTTGTGCTGCACTTTTGCCTCATTCCTCTTCCACTTGCCAACCTCTGGACTCTTGGGTTTGACAAATTTAACTCGAGTATTTTCTTGTACTTGCGGTTGCCCCCCGAGTGTAGGATTCTTGATGGTGATTTTGATTGTCTCCTTGCCACAGGGTTGCTTGTCAAGCACAACCTGTCTCCCCAAGACCTTGTCGCCCTCCTTGTCTTTCCTGGGCTCACCAACAATGACATTAGCTTTATTAGCAAATTCGGCAACCTCTGGCCGAATGAGTAGCTTCTTTCCCTCCAAATCCATGGTATTCATTGGAAAAGGTTGTTTATCAACTTGCATCTCAGAAAAGTTCAATCGTCCGTCATTAATGGCCGATTGTATCTGCCGTCGAAAAACATTGCAATCATTAGTAGCATGAGAAAAAGAATTATGATACTTGCAGTAAGCACGCCGTTTCAGCTCTTCAAACGGCGGTAATGTATGAGATATTCTAATAATCTTAGCCTGCAGCAAAGCGTCAAATATTCTATCACACTTAGCAATGTTAAAAGTAAACTTCATCTCCTCATCACGATTCTTATGAATCGGTTTCAGATCATTGCAAGTAAAGGGTTTGGCCTTAGATGGCCAAACAAATTCAGTAGAAAAAACATCACCCTCATCGTCTGAGTGATCACTATCATATTCCACCATATTCATCTTTGGACGATCGGCTTTGTATCTATGCACTTCTTTGAGGTCTTTGCTTCGGCTTTCCTGAGCCAAAGCCCTTTGTAAGACTTGGTTGATATTTAAGAACTCATAGCCTTCTAGCTTTTCTCTAATGGGAGTTCTCAAACCACTCAGCACTAGGTTCGCCAAGTCCCTCTCGGTTATCACCAAACTAAAACACCGGTTTTTTGTTTCTCTGAATCTCTTGACGTATTCAGAGACCGATTCATCGTGCTTCTGTTTAACCGATGTTAGATGTGACAACTTGAGTTCATTGTCGCCGCTATAAAAGTGATCATGAAACTTCTGCTCTAGCTGCAACCAAACCCGAATGGAACCATGTGGTAAAGAAGAAAACCATGAAAATGCGGTACCGGTTAATGATAAAGGAAATAAACGCACTTTCAATTCATTCAATGAGCCTGCCTCACCTAGTTGTGCTAAATACTGACTAACATGCTCCCATGTGGTTTTTGTGCCTTCTCCATTAAACTTAACAAAATCTGGAATTTTATATCCTAGAGGGCACTGGATGGCATCAAAGTACTTGGGGTACGGCTTTTGGTAAATGCGATTCCGAGGTAACTCAACTCCAAAATTCTCTCGAAGCATCTTAGCCATCTCCTCTCTAAGATTAGCTAGACCATCATCCATAGTGGACGATGAAGCTTGTGGCAGTGGCATAGGAGGAGTAGGGTTACTAGCTGTAGGTAAGAATTGTGGCATGTATGTCGACCCATAATTTGGTAGTGGTCGAGTGGTTGCAGCTGTAGGTAGGGTTTGGTTCGGCGTTGCCACCGAACCTGGCATGCTCATGATAGGACTAATGGGTGCAACCACAATCTGATTTGTTTGGGTAGGATAATAAGCCATCGGCACTGGAGGCGCCGATGCAATAGGTAAAGCCAGATTAGGGTTTTGCACACTAGCAGCTACACCATCATTACCACTAGACGATTGAGATGTATTCTTCTGAGCATTAGTATTTTCTATGAAAGTTTGGTAGACTAGATTGTTACCATCAGCAATACAAATTTCAATCTCAGCCCACTGCTCAGGAGAAAAGGCAGTACTTACAGAGGGTTTAACCTGCTCGGCTTGAAGAGGAGGGAACTTGATTTCCTCAATCGGAGTGATGTTGCCTTGGCGATCCTTCTTGAATTTTGCAAGGAATTCCTGTAAGTCCTTCTCCTCGCGTGCCTTCTTGTACTCCTCATAAACTTGGCGATGATCAGCTGATATCTCATCAAGACTGGGCTTAATGATGTTATTGGCGTCTACCTCAGATGGCTTGGGAATATCAGACATGGTGGATGATGACGATTGATCTTCGTTCCCCAGCAGAGTCGCCAAAAAGTGTGTTGACACACGAACACGTCACGTGTACCCTCGATGCCGGGGGTGATGCACCGCAGCTCACGTCGAAGGAGACCCGACCGACAGCGCGATACGCAAGACAGTCGACGGACGCTTTTGCAGACCCGAAAACCCCACACCCCCGGGAGGGACCCCGTCAGGGAGTGCGGCGGCTATGGGCTGCCCTAGGTCGATTCGCTCGCCCCTAGAGCCTCGGAATTCGCAGCTGTCAAACACGAAGAACAGCGAAGAACGAGAGAGAAAAATGGTGGAGAGATAAAATGTAGATAAAAAAGTAGTATATTGATTTGTTCGATTGTGTGTTGTTTCAATCGGCCGTCACCCCCAACATATATAAGAGGCGGCTGGACTTCCCGTACAAGCAAAGGATTTATCTAGGCTTTCCTTACAAGAAAATTACATCAATTCACGTCCAAAACCCTAGTCAAATTCGGACTGGTTTTATCCGAACTTTCCAAAACTTGTTCGGTTTAAACTGGCTGCACCTTGCGGGTCCTTTTTGCGGTGGTAAATGATCTCGGATGAAAACAAGCCCAAAAGCAATCTTGACTTTTACGACGAGACGAACAACTTTCATGTTGATGGTTTTTTGATCAGAGATCATCTTGAGGGTCAGATCGGTCTCGCAACACAGGCTATCTCCTCGCGCTACCCGTCAGACATGTGTCTGGTGGGGCGCGCCACATCTCGTCTCGTGACAGGGCTGCACTCCGATTTCTCTAATACGAACTCAGATTTGAACGATTTTTATATCAAAATCGATCGTTTCAACGAGACGAAGACAACCCGTGTAGATCATTTTTTCATTTGAGGTCGTCTTGGGGCTTAATCGGCTAAACTGTACTTTGAATATAAGATCTTGGTACTTCGAGCATAGTTTCGGCCTTCGAGACGAAATCGGACGGCAATGTCCCAAATTTCAAAGATGTTCATATCAATAATACGGAACTCTTTCATGTAGATCGGTTCTCCATTTGAGTCCATCTAGATAATCATTTGAGCCCATCTTCAGCTTCTGGTCGGATTGACTATCACAACCTCCACCCCGGCAGGCCTTCCACCCGGGTAAGCTTTCCGCACCGACAAGGTTTCACCCCGGCAAGGCTTTTACACCAGCAAGGGTTCTCCCTAGCTCGGCAAGGTTTCTACCCTGGCAAGAGTTCCTCCTCGGCAAGGTTTCTACCCCGGCAAGAGTTCCTCTTCGGCAAAGTTTCTCCCTCGGCAAGATTTCACACCGGCAAGCTTCTTCGCCCGCAAGCTTTCCATGCCGGCAAGCTTTCCATGCCGGTAATCCCTCACATCAGCAAGGTTTTACCCCGGCAAGGTTTCATTCAGCCGGCAAAGGCCGAATACTTTCTCACTCAGGGCCGGCCCGCGAAGTGTTGCCTCTAACTTTTGCATACGAACCCTGATTCGTGACCATGCCAAAATCTGGTGTCAATAGCTATGATGTTGTTCTTGCCATATCTAGCTTCTATGCCATGTCTTCTTGATGGGTGTATGCTTAGTTTGTCATGCCATTCTTTGTAGTGACTGCATGGAGCTCGTAAACATGCCTACTTGTTAACTGTTTTGCCATGTTCCAGTTTTTCACTAAGTCTGAATCTGTTTATATTTTTGCCATGTTAACATGCTTGCAATTGTATTTTCTGATCCCTTTTGGCTCAAGGTCACTAAGGGACTTTTGTTAAGTGCTTTGAGTAGCTTCATTCCATGACTTGCTTTGCCATGTTAAGTTCCTGTAGCATGTAGTTTTCATGCTCTAAAGTGTGCTTCCTGATGATAAATTCTAGACTTGTGTTAATTTCAAAGTCTGAAACCTGTTATCATTTGCTCTTTTGCCATGCTTGTTTCAACCTGCTATTAAGTGAACTAGCCGTAGCTCAGTGTTCATCTTTTGTCAAGCTTCATGAGTGGATCCCTGCCATTTATTTTGTTGTCATGTTTGAGTGCTGTAGCATATTTATTTTTATGCATTTAGATGGCTACTTGTTGTTTATCACAGACCGGTGCCATATTTGTTTTGCTTGCCATTTCCAAACCGTGCATCTGATTCCGGTGATCTTTATATATATTTCGGCCGAAATCACCTCACCTTTACAGTGGCACTCTTGTATTTCCAAGTTGAGGCCAGGTTCAATCATTCCTTTCCAAATCATGCATACGCATCGCATACCGCATCCCGCATATCATACCATGTTCATGTGTTGGTTGTTTACTATGTTGTGTGCTTCTTTCCGGTGTTTTCTTCTTCGGGTTGGTTCTGATAACGTCGCGTTTGTGAGGACCTGTTCGACTACATCCGTTTGTCTTCTTCATGGACTCGTTCTTCTTCCTTGCGGGATCTCAGGCAAGATGATCATACCCTCGAAATCACTTCTGTCTTTGCTTGCTAGTTGCTCGCTCTTTTGCTATGCCTATGCTGCGATACATACCACTTGCTTATCATGCCTCCCATATTGTTAAGCCAAGCCTCTAACCCACCTTGTCCTAGCAAACCATTGTTTGGCTATGTTACCGCTTTGCTCAGCCCCTCTTATAGCGTTGTTAGTTGCAGGTGAAGATTGGAGCTTGTTCCATGTTGGAACATGGTTATTTTGGTTGGGATATCACAATATCTCTTATTTAATTAATGCATCTATATACTTGGTAAAGAGTGGAAGGATCGGCCTTATGCCTGGTGTTTTGTTCCACTCTTGCCACCCTAGTTTCCGTCATGTCGGTGTTATGTTCCCGGATTTTGCGTTCCTTGCGCGGTTGGGTTATAATGGGAACCCCTTGACAGTTTGCCTTGAATAAAACTCCTCCAGCAATGCCCAACCTTGGTTTTACCATTTGCCTAACTACCTATTACCCTTCCCTTTGGTTGGCCAACCTCAGGGTCATCTTTATTTTAACTTTTTTTTTTTTTCCCCCCCCCCCCCCCCGGGCAAGTGCTTCTCTAAGTGTTGGTCTGAATCGAGCTGCCTGCGGGGCCACCTCGGGGAAACTTGAGGGTTGGTTTTACTCGTAGCTAGTCTCATTTGAGTGTGCCCTGAGAACGAGATATGTGCAGCTCCTATCGGGATTTGTCGGCACATTCGGGCGGTGTTGCTGGACTTGTTTTACCATTGTCACGGTGTCCTAGCAAACCACGGTGTTGGAGTTATGCTTGTCATAGTTGTTTGATCGTGCTTTGCCTTCTCTTTTCGCTCTCTTTTGCGTATGTTAGCCACCATATATGCTAGTCGCTTGCTGCAGCTCCACCTCATACCTTTACCTTACCTATAAGCTTAAATAGTCTTGATCCCGAGGGTGTGAGATTGTTGAGTCCCCGTGACTCACAGATACTTCCAAAACCAGCTTGCAAGTGTCGTTGAACCGTGCAGATGACGCAACCAAGCTCAGGAGGAGCTCGATGAAGATTTTGTCCTTTGTGTTGTTCCGTGTCCATTTGATCAGTAGTGGAGCCCAGTCGAGACGATCGGGGATCTGTGTAGCATTTGGTGTAGTCTTCTTTTATTTTGGTTCCGTAGTCGGACCTTGTTTGTATCTGGTTGATGTAATGCTTTATTCATGTATTGTGTGAAGTGGCGATTGTAAGCCAACTATGTATCTCTTTCACTTATGTATTACATGGGTTGTGTGAAGATTACCTCACTTGCGACATTGCTTTCAATGCGGTTATGCCTCTAAGTCGTGCTTCGACACGTGGGAGATATAGCCGCATCGAGGGCTTTACAAGTTGGTATCAGATCATTCCCCGACCTTAGGAGCCCCCTGCTTGATCGAATCGCTGGCGTTATTGAGTCTAGAAAATGTTTTGAGTCATTTAGGAATTATATATATTGGAGAGTTAGGACTTCTTTTTACTCCTCGGTCCCTTCGTCGCTCTGGTGAGGCATCCTGACGTAGAGTTTTGACTTTCTCTTCTCAAATTTCACTAAAAAAAATTTAGGATCACGCGGGTATCTTGGAATCGTTCCGATGGTTTTGTGACGAGAACATTGTTCTTGGTGCCTCCTAACATGTAGGGGTTGTGGCAGTGTCCCGGGGAGTTGAGCTCCGAGGTGTTGTCGTCACAATTTTATCGTTGCAATTCTGGAATACTTGAGTTTAGTTTCGCCGACATCGAAAATCTCTTTTATGCAATTGTTGGTGAGATAACCTCGACGCCACCCAGTACTGGGGCGGGAGTTCGGGAG
Source organism: Triticum urartu (assembly GCF_003073215.2). Taxonomy (NCBI): domain Eukaryota; kingdom Viridiplantae; phylum Streptophyta; class Magnoliopsida; order Poales; family Poaceae; genus Triticum; species Triticum urartu. The sequence continues at coordinate 13,827,874 of NC_053023.1, forward strand.
TATTGCCATAAGTCGTATAACGGATGCTTTTCCAAGGTTGAGGTAGATGATTTCCGAAGGTTTCTTGGTTATGTGTTGAAGGATGGATACAACTGGATGTAGGATTTGCTAGTTTTGGGTGAGATATTATGCTTCCCCTGTATCCCCAACACCTAATTGCATAACCAGAAAAATTCCAAGAGTTTATAAGTGGGAATTCAAGTAGATCTTAGGATATCTTTCCGACATATGTATGATATGAAATTGGGGTTCGACGTCTAGTGGTCCGCCTATCCACGGTTGGTTTTACAGTGGTCTCGTTGTGTCTTAAAGAGTCCTTGGCTATGCCGACTCGGGGATGCTTCGTATGTCATGTGCACTGCCTTGTACATGATGGTGATGTACGATCGAGCCCGTGTAGGCCCCACCACGAAAACTTCGGACGGAATCTCTATTATATGTTTGTTCCGGCTTATTCTGCAAGTCAATCCTTTGTTGTGTTTTGAGTTGTGGTATTCGAGTTGCTTCAAAGTCAAATGTTGATCTCATACCTTTCCTAAGCGGTGTTCTCATATTTCTATGTGAATACTAATCCTTCTCGATCATCGAGTTTGTCATTTCAATTTCTTCTCAACCCGTGAGCTTCCCTTCAAGTCGATCCGATGACTTCAACATTTGCAAGATCCAATCTCAGTTCTTCTCAACGGTGTTCATTTCATACGTCCCAAGCTGCCTTTGTTTTCCCCCCCCCCCCCCCCTTTTTTTTCGAGGACTTGGATTTCTTTATCAAATATCTTTTTATTCTGGTGAAGTCGCTCCATTCTTTCCCGTCAATGCTCTTACCCGGTGGTTTTCATGAAGATCCTAACGGAACCTCAAGTACATCTTTACACATTCTCTTTCTTCTCCGGTGGTTTCAATTCAAGCTTTCGGTGTTGATCATATTATTTTCCGTATTTCAATGCTTTCTCATGCCGGTGCAATTCTTAATCATTCCCAGCTTGCTATTCAATTGTTCCGGAGTGCTCAAGATATCCCGAAGATTCGTGCTTACACTCTGCTTTCGTTCAAGTTCTTTCGAGGATGTTATCTCATTCAAGCCATTTAATTCAACCGGTGCAACCTCTATTTTAAATCATTTCTACGGTGTTTCTTTTGAGTGGGCCCTAACCCACAGGTCTTTTCCCAGGATCTTACATGACTCTTCTTATTTTACCGGAGTTATTCTTAAATTTTTCAAAGTTTGACGTAAGAATGAATTGTCATCAGTCAAATGTCTTCTCCAAGATCTGTCAAAATCTTTTCATCGTTGGCTCAACCTCTTCGTTTTTGATTCTTCCGGAGTGTCTAAATAATTCATGGTGGTGTTTCTCCTCATCATTCTCGGATTTTGAAGACCGAAGAAGAATTTTTCTCTCAATCTTGCTCCATTCTCTTCAAGATTCATGGTTCCAGTTCAAGGCCATCCTCTCATAATTGTTTTGATTGTGAGAATTCCTCTCACCTATCTGGAGTCCATCAATTCAGGTTTATTCATTCTCAGCTTTCAATTATCATTCTCCAATCTTACCGGTGCTTCGTTCAAGTGATCTCTAATCGGCTCGTGATCTCTTCGTTCTCATGTATCTAAATCCCCTCAAGTATCATCATTTGTTCTCTAATTCTTACCGGTGATTCATCCCTTTACTTCGTTTATTTTAATTCTAACGATGGTTCGTTCAAGAGTTATCTTATTTATCATTTTATTCGATGTTCCAATCCTACCGGTGGTTCGTTGAAGACATTCTCAAGTTTATGTTATATCTCTCTTAATCCTTCCTATGAGAATAAGTAGTATGCCAAATCCATTGCTTCTCATCAATTTAATTGGTGAAGGATACGCATAACATAATTCTTATTTTTGTTTCATCCAAGTGATTAATTCCTTATTCCGGAGGTTCATCAAAATTCTTGATCTCAATTATTCATCTTTCTTTTACCGGAGTTCCGAGTTCTCTCAATTATTTCATCGCGAGGATTCATCTAATCATTGCAAGGATTCACCTTGTGTTCCAACCTCTCTTTCTTCCGTTTGATCACCCTTTTTGTTACCGGAGGTCTTCACGGAGGTTCTACATGATGGTTCATCTATGATTTAATTCATTCTCGAAGTGTTCATTGAGATTCTTTTCTAAGGAGCTCAAGCATTCTTCATCTTGCAATCCGGAGTGCAATTCTTCCTTCAGTATCATTGGAGGTAGTATTATGTCATTCTTGATATTTTCAGTCATATTTCATGATTCACATGTTGTTAAGAATGAGATATATTAAATCCATCAACCTCTTCATTGGAGTTATCTTGTGTCATGTTTCACCTAAAGCTTTCTCTAAGGATTGTTTCTATTAATGGTGATAATATATGATCCAAGTGCTTCATCTATCCTCCCGGTGAAATAAGTTTCTCGTCTCCTTGTTCTTTCCATTCAAATCTATTCCGTGAGTGGCAGGTTGTCACCTCATATTTTGAGAGGTATTCCATAAGACCATATCAAGCTTATTCTTTTCGTTGTTGGTTTTCCAACAACTCCGTTCTAGCATTTGTTGTAAGCGTGCGCTGCCAAGATCTTGTTTTTCTACTACGTTCATTCCATTCTAGTCTCTCTTTTCTTTCGGAGGCTTTGTGATGTTGCTCTCTTCAACCCATCTTTTCTTTTTGTCAGGATCGTGTTCTTTTCTTGGTTTATCCATTTAACCGGAGTGTTGTGTCCTTTTTGATCAAGCTCTTTTCGCCTTATCAAGCCTTTCAACTCTTCTCAACCGGAGTGCTATCTGGGACCTTTCTTACCCCTTGCTCCATTCATTCAATTATTCCGGAGGCAGTGTGTTGCCATTCCATCAAGCATCTTCTCACCTTACCAAGTTCTTATTCAATTCCTTTTCTTTTCAATCGGAGTGCGGCCCGAATCGGTTCTTTCTTATTCCTCTTTCTTAACGGAGTGCTTTCAACTTTGTTCATCTCTGTTGCTTTCTTTCTTTCATTTTTTCAACCTCTCAAGGTTCTTTGGTTTCACTCGTTTGTCAAAGAAGCAACTTAGTTTTACCCCTTCTCTTTCTCTTCCGTTTTTCCCTCCGGTGCCATTCACTGGTAGAAAAAGGGCCTGTTGTCCCGGTTCGTAAGGGCCTTTAGTCCCGGTTCCTGAATCGGGACTAAAGTGTTGGTACTAATGCCCTGTCCCTTTATTCCCGGTTCAATCCAGAACCGGGACTGATGGGCCTCCACGTGGCCTGTGCGCGGAGCCCAGGCAGGAGACCCTTTGGTCCCGGTTGGTGGCACCAACCGGGACCAATAGGCATCCACGCGTCAGCATTTCTGTGGGTGGGTTTTTTTTGGAGGGGGGGGGTGGGGGGGTTTTGGGGGGTTAATTTTAGGTGTTTCATATATTGTGTTAGCTAGCTATAATTAATAGAGAGAAGTGTCCTCTCTTATGTCCGTGCTTGGTCGACGCTACGTACTATACATACGTATAGAGAGGACTAGACACGCTAGCTAGCTAGTAAGCAAACGAAGGAAACAGAAGATCGTCATGAACATATATGCATACAGAGAGAAGTGATATCGACCACCTCTCCTTCTCCGAGAGATTGGTCGAACAACAAGTTCTCGTATATCTATCCGACACTACCGGCTACATATATACAATAATTATCTCTTACAAATATAATCATACGGACTCATGGTCCACATAGTATTCTCCGTCTTCAGCGATCACGTGGTCAAGAAAGAATGCCGCCAATTCCTCTTGAATTGCTCGCATGCGAGCTGGTGCTAGCAGTTCATCCCGCTTCCGAAACATCTAATTTGAAGAAGGGGGTCAATACATATATATATGAATGAATGAAACTCAATACAAATGATGGTAATAAAATAAAATTGTGAATGTTGTTATTTACGTACTTCATATTGTTCGTCAGAGTACCCGCCCCGCTCACAGGTCGTGTGGCGGATGGACTCGCAGACGTAGTATCCACAGAAATCATTCCCTTGTTCCTGCCACAACCACTTTACAAGAAATAGAGGTCAATCAAACTGATAAGCAAGAATGCTAAATGGTATTGATGAAACTAGCGCTTGAATCACTAGGAGATGCGTGGAACATGCTACTATAGTACTTACTTTCGGGTGTCTAAATTCCAGCTCCTTCGGCAGTCCCGGAACTTTTCTGGTGAATTTTCTCCAAACCCTGCCGGACAAAGAAAACAATTACTTGATATCAGGAAATGAACAAAGTTGCTGATATGGTGGATAATGATCGATTTAACTTACTTCTTGAGGATTTTAGTCATGTCCGCATACTCCTGGGGATCTTTTCGTTTAGAGTCCAAGACGGTTACTACTCCCTGCTCAAGCCTAATCTCTAGGAGAATTTAGTGGAAACTGCACACGCATGCATAACTCATCAATTACGTTACTATAACCTGGACTAATATATAAGGGAAACCGAATATGCACAAGACAGTAACACTCACTTGAAGTTGTAAGGAAAGAGTATTATATCTTTGTTTTCATTTTTTTGAACGATCGTAGCAAGTTGGCCCCGGTATCTCCGGGACGATGTTCAACCTCAGTTGCATCTATGAGATATGTGTTAACGAACCCAATATCACCGATTTGTCTTTTCTTCAATTCGGCGATCTTCATTCTGCATAATATAGTGAGGATAATTATAAATACATGCAATGAAAGAGATGAGCTATATAGAGAGACTTAATGACAGAAGTAGCAGTACTTACAGACAGTAGCAGGTGATCGTTGTTTTATCGAGGGCCAATTGATTGAAAAACTGATAGAACTCCTCAAATGGAATAGGCAACAGTTCAATTCCAACGAGGTCATGCTCCGGTTTAACTCTCGCATACAAAGTACTCCTCCCCCCAGACTCTCTGCAGATTTTCAAGTACCAATCATGTAATCTTCGCATCATCGTTGTTAAAGATTTTTCATCTTTGACGAGAGGCTTCCCGTACTCGTATCTGTGTATCTGCACCTCCATGGGATCATAATGTACATCGTCGAGCAGGTAATCGTCAACATTGCCATAACCGGGCACCATCCTCGGATCGACGATGTCGCTAGGCACCTTGAGGGGGGGCACGATTGCTTCGCTTGTTCGCCGAGCTGGGCAATTTGTTTCCCAGCTGCTCGTCGTTCTTTCAACCTGTGATCACTAACTATACTTCCCAACCGCTCCTCTTTGGCCCATGTCTTTGCAATAATGCGCTCATAGTTGCCTTTCAGCGGAGACTTGGGTGGTTTTGCCAGGGCAGCCAGAGTGCGCTTCACTTTCACCGGATCTACCTTCTCCTCTGGAGGTGGATGTCTCTTTGCTCTCAACCCTTGAAACCAGTCATCCACTTCGGTTCGCGCGATCTTCGCGTTCTCCTCCGGGGTCCTCTCGTATGGTAACTTCTGTGGACTCTTCAAAGAAGGACTAAATCTGTATGTCCTCCCGCCTCTGGTTGTACTGCTAGACGCCGGCCGAGCAGATGAAGCGGTTGTCTTCTTTACTTGCTTACGAGGCGGAGGAGAAGGACTACGATGCACCGGAGCAGCTGCTGGAGCGACAGCGGGTCTCTTCCGCCCTTGCTGACGAGGCAGAGAAGGAGGAGGCTGGCTGCTCGGGCGCGCCGGCGCAGGCGAAGTGCTGCCACGCGCCGGAGAAGGAGCCGGCCGAGGGCCCTGATCGTCACTCGCCGGAGGAGGAGGCGGTGGAGGAGGCAGAGTGCCCTGACTCGCCGGAGGAGGAAGCGGTGGAGGAGGCGGAGTGCCCTGACTCACCGGAGGAGGAGGAGGAGGCGGAGGCGTCCAGTTCGGAAGGTTGATGAGCTCCTTCTGCCATAGGCATGGAGTCTTCAGAGCAGACCCCAGCCGAGTCTCCCCTTCACCGGTAGGGTGGTCAAGCTGGAGGTCCTCAAATCCCTCCGTTATTTCATCCACCATCACCCTAGCATATCCTTCTGGAATCGGCCGACAGTGAATAGTTGCGCCGGGTTCAGTAGGATAAACAGAGCCAACAGCCGCCTTGACCTTCAAATTCATCCATTGCGTCATAAGGTGGCAATTTTGAGACTCCGTGATAGCATCCACGGGATAGCTGGCAGGAGCCATCAAGGCATGCTCCGGCTGAAGCAGCTCGGTGGAAGCCACGCTGCTTCTGCGCTGAGATGGCGGGGTAGCTTCAGGGGAAGCTTCGGCAGTACGTTTGCTGCGATTTGCTTCTTGTTCCTCTATCGCGTCTACCCTTGCTTGCAGCGCCTGCATTTGGGTCTGCTGCACTTTTTTCCTCCTCTCATGGGATTTGTAACCGCCTGCGTCCGGAAACCCAACCTTCCACGGAATGGAGCCTGGCGTGCCTCGTGTCCGTCCAGGGTGCTCAGGATTCCCGAGGGCCATTGTGAGCTCGTCGTTCTCTCTGTCTGGAAAGAACTTCCCTTGCTGCGCTGCTTCGATATACTGCTTAAGCTTCCTGACTGGTATGTCCATTTGATCGTTCGTCCAAATGCACTTCCCTGTTACAGGGTCCAAGGTTCCGCCAGCCCCAAAGAACCAAGTCCGGCAACGGTCTGGCCAGCTAATTGTCTCTGGTTCAATCCCTTTATCAACCAGATCATTCTCAGTCTTGGCCCACTTAGGCCGGGCTACGAGGTAGCCACCTGACCCCGTGCGATGGTGAAGCATCTTCTTCGCAGCATTTTGCTTGTTTGTCGCCGACATCTTCTTACTCTTTTTTGATGTCTTGTGGGCCACAAATGTGGGCCAATGATCTCTGATCTTCTCATACCTGCCCTTGAATTCTGGTGTCTCATTATTTGCAACATACTTATTCAGCTCTTTCTTCCACCTCCTGAATAGTTCTGCCATCCTCTTAAGAACAAAAGACTTGATTAATTGCTCTTTAACTGGGTTCTCTGGATTATCCTCTAGCGGTAGGGTGAAATTTGACTACAGCTCAGTCCAAAGATCATTTTTCTACATATCATTGACATAAGACACCTCAGGGTCTTCTGTAACCGGCTTAAACCATTGCTGGATGCTTATCGGGATCTTGTCCCTAACCAGAACCCCACACTAAGCAACAAATGCGCTCTTTGTCCGGAGGGGTTCAATCGGTTGGCCGTCGGGCGCGATTGCTATGATCTCAAACTTTTCATCCGAGCTCAACTTTTTCTTCGGGCCTCGTCTCTTTACCGAAGTTGTGCTCGATCCGGAGGGCTAGAAAAAAGAACAAAGACTTAATTAATATGTGTACATACCAAAACAATGAATGCATCAATCAGCTAGTTAGCACAGGCTTAACTAATATATATACCTGGCCGGACTCGGTTCGGTCACCGGAGCCGTCATCATGGTCTCCTTCTTGCACCGGCATTGGGTCACCGGAGCTGTCCTCATGTTCTTCTTCTTGCACCGGCATTAGGTCACTGTAGCCAGCTTCTTCACCCTCTCCTTCCAGACCATCGGTGTCGTTGAGAAACAACGAAACAACATCACTTCCTTCTGCGATTATGTCCCTCAACAACGCTTCTTTTGCTTCGTCTCGGGCGGTGTCCATAGTTTCTACAAATATTTACAACATGGCAATTATTATTCAAACATGACAGATGGATATATTAGTGCCAAACGTAGAACTAGCTACCTAATCATAGTAAGGAATCATATATATTAATTAGTGGCCTCGACCCCCCCCCCACGTGTTGAAGCTATCGGGAGGGGGTATATATCGACAACGACGACACTACATCTATACGTCCCTCGACGACCCTCGTTCCTGATAAAAAAAGAGGAAGAAGAAGAAAAAAAGAGGAGAAGAAAGAATAGAGGAGAAGAACTCCTCTATTCTTTCTTCTCCTCTTTTTTTATTCTTCCTCTTCTTTTTTTATCCTCTTCTTCCTCTCATGTTCGAGAGGATTGCCGAGGGGTCGGAAGGTTGCCTAGTGTCAAAGGATTCAACAAAACCATGTCTTCATCATTAGGCAAAAGTAACATGTGCATGATGGTACAAAGCTCTCCAAAGTTATTTTGGAACGGAGTCCCAGATAAGATAATTTGCTTTTTGGTACAAAGTTCAGCAACACCTTCCAAATATCGTTATTTGGAAGGCCTTTGCTGAAATTCATACAAAAAGGCAAATTGTCCTATCCGGGACACCATTCCAAAATAACTTTGGAGGACTTTGTCATGCCCTGGTTACTTCTGGCTAATGATGAAGCCATGGATTTCTTCAATACTTTGACACTAGGAAACCTCTCTCGACCCCTCGGCGATCCTCGAACCCTCGATGACCCTGGAACCCTCGACCCTCGATCCCTCGACCCTATAGAACCCTCGAAGAAAGGAATAGCTAGAGGAGAAGATCGAAGAAAAAGAAGAAGAAGAAAAAGAGGAGAAGAAGAAAGGAATAGTGGAGAAGAAGAGAAAATAGAATATTCTATTTTCTCTTCTATTTTCTCTTCTTCTCCTCTATTCCTTTCTTCTTTTCCTCTTCTTTTTCTTTTTTTCATCTTCTTATTTATTTCTCCTCTTCTTCCTCTCCTCTTCTTCTCCTTTCTTCCTCTTCTTATTTTCCTTTTTCCTCTCATTCTTTTTCACATAAATTTTTGACATTTTTGACATATTTAGCACATTCTAAATTTTCCTAACTCTTTTACAACCACAAAAATTACTCCAACTTCATGACAGTACCCACACTCCATTTCATCAAAAACCTTCTGATCCATAGTTTAAATTTTTTAAATTTCATTCAAATGAAATTTGAACCAGATTCAAATTCCTTGCTGAAAACCTATTCTAAACCAATCAAAAAACTCTGAAATTTTGCCATCACCTTTGTCTTGCATCAGTACCTCACCACAAAAAATATCATAAATCCTAAAAATGACCAAAGCCATCTAGCATTTGATCAAACACCCTCTATATGCACTGTTCATATATGTAAAAAAATTCAGAAATTTCAGAAAAGTTTGCTGTTGCTCCACTCCTTCTCCTCTCCTCTCCTTCTCCTCTCCTTCTGCTCTTCAATGCGTCGGGGCCGGCGGCGACCATGGAGCAGGGGCAGAGAGCAAGGGCTGCACTCGATCAGGACCATGGGAAAGGGGGGCTCACTTCGAGGGGGGAGGCGATGGCAGGAGTCCGGCGACGAGGACGACGGGCTCGGGGCGGCACGCGGTGACGGGGACGGCGCGCGGCCGGCGACAGGGACGAGGAGGGGTGGGCTCGGGGAGGCACGCAGCGACGGGGACGACGAGGACGGCGGGCTCGGGGATGCCGGCGATGAGGACGACGCGGGCTCGTGGAAGCGATGACGTTGGCCGCGGCGGCGTAGACGGCGAGGTGGAGCAGCCTGACGGCGTCATCGGCGGGGGAGGGGGGAACTGGCGATGCAAACTGAAAATTTTCACAAGTGTTTGTTGTATAGTCCAAGCTTTAGTCTTGGTTGGTGGCATAAACCGGGACTAATTCCCCCTTTAGTCCCGGTTGGTGCCAGCAACCGGGACCAAAGGCCTCTTTTCAGCAGCCCAAAGGGCGGGAAGCGGCGGCCTTTGGTCCCGGTTGGTGGCACCAACCGGGACTAAAGGGGGGCATTGGTCACGGTTGGTGCCACCAACCGGGACCAATGGCCTTGTGCTGCCCCGCGCCCAAAAGTTTAGTCCCACCTCGCCAGTTCAGAGGGCTCGGGAGTGGTTTATAAGCGCTGCTGCACCCACCCTCCCGAGCTCCTCTCAACTGCAGGCTTTCGGGCCTAATCTGTCACTGCAATGCTTGTGGGCCTACTGGGCCTGCTGCGGGCCTAAATCCTAGCCCATGGTAGGGTTTCTAGTCGTATTCAGGCCGTGGTGGCCCAGTAGGTGGCATTTTTTTGTTTTTTTGTTGCTTTATTTATTTTCTTTTGTTTTTTGCTTTATTTTTTAATTCTTTATGCTTTTAGTTTTAGAAAAATTATAAACTTTTTGTTAATGCCATTAGTTTTCAAATTTGAAAATATTTTTTTAGTTTTTTTTGTTTTCTTTGTTGCTTTATTTATTTTATTCTGTGATTAACTTTACTATAAAAATAGTTTTTTCCTATTTTTTTTTATTTGTTTTTTGCATTATTTATTTTCTTTTGTTTTTTGCTTTAATTTTTAATTCTGTTTGATTTTAGGTTAGCAAAATTATAAACTTTCTGTTAGTGCCATTAGTTTTAGAAAAATTATAAACTTTCTGTTAGTGCCATTAGTTTTCAAATTTGAAAACACTTTTTCAGTGTTTTTGTTTTCTTTGTTGCTTTATTTATTTTATTTTGTGATTAACTTTACTATAAAAATATTTTTTCCTATTTTTTTGATTTGTTTTTTGCATTATTTATTTTCTTTTGTTTTTTTGCTTTAATTTTTAATTCTGTTTGCTTTTAGGTTAGCAAAATTATAAACTTTCTGTTAGTGCCATTAGTTTTAGAAAAATTATAAACTTTCTGTTAGTGCCATTAGTTTTCAAATTTGAAAACACTTTTTCAGTGTTTTTGTTTTCTTTGTTGCTTTATTTATTTTATTTTGTGATTAACTTTACTATAAAAATATTTTTTCCTATTTTTTTGATTTGTTTTTTGCATTATTTATTTTCTTTTGTTTTTTTGCTTTAATTTTTAATTCTGTTTGCTTTTAGGTTAGCAAAATTATAAACTTTCTGTTAGTGCCATTAGTTTTAGAAAAATTATAAACTTTCTGTTAGTGCCATTAGTTTTCAAATTTGAAAACACTTTTTTAGTTTTTTTGTTTTCTTTGTTGCTTTATTTATTTTATTTTGTGATTAACTTTACTATAAAAATAGTTTTTTCCTTTTTTTTGATTTGTTTTTTGCATTATTTATTTTCTCTTGTTTTTTTCTTTAATTTTTAATTCTGTTTGCTTTTAGGTTAGCAAAATTATAAACTTTCTGTTAGTGCCATTAGTTTTAGAAAAATTATAAACTTTCTGTTAGTGCCATTAGTTTTCAAATTTGAAAACACTTTTTTAGTTTTTTTGTTTTCTTTGTTGCTTTATTTATTTTATTTTGTGATTAACTTTACTATAAAAATAGTTTTTTCCTTTTTTTTGATTTGTTTTTTGCATTATTTATTTTCTCTTGTTTTTTTCTTTAATTTTTAATTCTGTTTGCTTTTAGGTTAGCAAAATTATAAACTTTCTGTTAGTGCCATTAGTTTTAGAAAAATTATAAACTTTCTGTTAGTGCCATTAGTTTTCAAATTTGAATAGTTAAAATTTGAATTCTTTGAAAATTGTTTGAATCACAAGTTTGTGATTAACTTACTAAAAAATGAGAATAGATGCGCTTATAGAGAAAATTCAACCTAAATTCCTAGTAAATTTCTATGAATTTCAGAGAAATTCACTATGAATTTAGGTTAAACTTTTCTCTATTAGGGCATCTATTTTCACTTTGAGAGGAGCTCAACAAGGCAGAGAGGGAAGGGCTTATAAACCGGTGTGAGCCCCCTTCGGTTGGCGAGGTGGGACTAAACTCGGTCCGCAACGAGGACCAACCCTTTAGTCCCGGTTTGTGGCACAAACCGGGACTAATGGTCATGGGCCAGGGGCGACAAGCAAAATTATAAACTTTCTGTTAGTGCCATTAGTTTTAGAAAGTTGAAAGTTGAAAGTTGGCATGGGTCAGGGACTAATGGTCATGGTATTACGAGGGCCGAACCATAAGACATGAAAGCATTTCAAATGAACTCTGAAAAAGTTGAAAGTCGGGATGGTATCATAATTTCACCCACATAGCATGTGCATGTACAAAACGGACAATGGTAGCATGTTCGTGTGTTACAAAGTTGCGGGAGAAAGTCTTCACTTTTTCTTCGCTTGTGTCATTTGCTTATTGCGCCGTAACCATGGATAATCTTCATTGTTTATCAGGATGCTTGGGTCAGCCTTGACATTGAAGGGAGGAATTTCATGAAACTTTTCATAATCTTCAGACATGTCTGTCTTGCCGTCCACTCCCAGGATGTCCCTTTTTCCTGAAAGAACTATGTGGCGCTTTGGCTCATCGTATGATATATTCGCTTCCTTATCTTTTCTTTTTCTCGGTTTGGTAGACATGTCCTTCACATAGATAACCTGTGCCACATCATTGGCTAGGACGAACGGTTCATCAGTGTACCCAAGATTTTTCAGATCCACTGTTGTCATTCCGTACTGTGGGTCTACCTGTACCCCGCCGCCTAACAGATTGACCCATTTGCACTTAAACAAAGGGACCTTAAAATCAGGTCCGTAGTCAAGTTCCCATATGTCCACTATGTAACCATAATATGTATCCTTTCCGATCTCGGTTGCTGCATCAAAGCGGACACTGCTGTTTTGGTTGGTGCTGTTTTGATCTTGGGCGATCGTGTAAAATGTATTCTCATTTATATCGTATCCTTTGTAAGTCAATACGGTCAAAGATGGTCCCCTGGACAACAAGTACAACTCATCACAAACAGTGCTGTCACCTCTGAGACGTGTTTCCAACCAACTGCTGAATGTCTTGATGTGTTCACATGTAATCCAGTCGTCGCACTGCTTCGGGTGTTTGGAGCGCAGACTGTTCTTGTGTTCATCGACATACGGGGTCACCAAGGTAGAGTTCTGTAGAACTGTGTAGTGTGCTTGAGACCAAGAATATCCGTCCCTCCATATTATTGAGTCTCTTCCAAGAGTGCCTTTTCCAGTCAGTCTCCCCTCATACCGCGATTTAGGGAGACCTATCTTGTTAAGGCCAGGTGTCGGTGTCAAAACCGACGGATCTCGGGTAGGGGGTCCCGAACTGTGCGTCTAGGCTGGATGGTAACAGGAGGCAGGGGACACGATGTTTTACCCAGGTTCGGACCCTCTTGATGGAGGTAAAACCCTACGTCCTGCTTGATTGATATTGATGATATGGGTAGTACAAGAGTAGATCTACCACGAGATCAGAGAGGCTAAACCCTAGAAGCTAGCCTATGGTATGATTGTATGTTGTATGTATTTTATCGACTAGCCTGGCCCTGGTTTATATAATGCACTAGAGGCCTAGGTTAACAAGAGTCCTAGCCGAATACGCCGATGGGGAGAAATCCTTGTCTTGATCGCCAAGTCTTGTGGAATCTTCCTTGTATGCGGCAGCTGTCCGAACTGGCCCATGAGTATACGGCCATGGGGGTCCTCGGCCCAATCTAATAGATCGGGAGACGACGTGGTGAGTACCCCCTAGTCCAGGACACCGTCAGTAGCCCCCTGAACCGGTCTTCAAGTTAGGGACGCTCCTCGATTCTTCTGAAATGTTCTTCATCTTCGGTCGTCGGTCTTGAAAACTGGTTCAACAAATCTTCTTTATCTTCGATCTTGAGGATCGCCGAAATGCATTCGACGAGTTTACACGTCGGGTATCCGAGGAGCCCCTTTAAGTTCCCGGCCTTTATCAATGCCTTGTTATTTTTATGCCACACCTCGGGTTTTGAAGTTGTTCCCGGGAGGCAATGTCCTCTTGCGTCCGAGCTCCAACGCCGGACTGCATTCGAGGTATCTTTTGCAGCCGAGCACCAATGTCGGACCGCTTCCCAGCTCTAACACCGGAATGTATCCGAGCTCCAACGCCGGACTATGTATCCGAGATCCAACGCCGGACTATGTATCCGAACTCCAACGCCGGACTATATCCGAGGTGTCGTAAATTACCTTGGTCCAAAGAAGTTTAAAGGAGTTTAGCCGATCTTAATGCCAGAAATGCCCTCTATGGAGCCAGCCACTAGCGCCCGAGCTTTATGCCAGGCTGCTTCCGAGGTGGTGCACCACCCCGAATGTGGGCCGATTTTTGTGAATATTTTTTATTGGTGCAATTTATTCTCTGCCGAGATATATAGCCAGTAGCCCTCAAGGTGTGTATCGGTCTAAAACCCGAGATGCACTTGAAGGATGACGTAAGACCGCTGATCCTAGTAGCCGCTGAGACTCAGGTTGATTTGCAAAATCGGCCTGAGGATCAAGTCCAAGCTCGGCAGAATATTTCGGGACACTAAAAGCGGCGTGCTCAGTCCTCGAGACTCAGGTTGGGTGCGGCCGACCAACCTGAGGATCAAAATCTCCTCGGAAACTATATTGCACATAAAATTTTCTGCATTGGACAAGCAATGCAGTAGCCCCCGAGACACTGGTCGGGTGGCAACACCAGATCAGGGGATCGATGTGCCCCTTTAATATTTGTAAATAATAAGACCGAAGCCCAGTAGCCCCCGAGCCTTAATGCAGGCACAGGTGGCCGAATTAAGGATCAATATCCATAGTAAAATCACAAATTATGTGTAATGACTCTATGTATCCAAGTACTTTACGTCATTAATGCTCAAATCCGCATTGTACAAAACTTTGTTGACTAACCATCGGCTTCCACCTCCTCGGCCAGTAGCCGAGGAGTGTTTGTCCTACTTTATAAAGCCTTTACGAGGGCAAAGATTTACAACAAACAAGGCAATCTGGCCATACGGTTTTATAAACAAAGGTACGCAGAGAGATATGTTATATTACTGTTTAACAGAAGAAATGTCTTCCAAAGAAAATAGTCCCGCTATCGGTTCCTTTCTTTGGGTTTTCATGCTAAGCATGATCATAAAACCTCAGCTCTAATGTAAGAGCAAAATATCGTGGATTTAGTTTGGGAGGCCAGTTAATAGCCCCCGGTAGTGTTCGGCGACAGTCGAGGTCAAGCCGTGAACACTTCGGCCAATGTTATGAACGGCCCGTCATAGTCATCGGATCGCTGACCAGTTTACGCTTATTGTGACAGTCAGTTTTCGGCTTTCTCCACTGAGGTGCTTAACCATGTGAGCTGGAAGCACAATCGCAGTGGTTCTCCCTTTGCACGCCTAGCCGAAAAAAACGGAACGTAGGAAGCAAGTGCAGGAGCCGGGCAACCCAACTATTGACCGAAGACACAATTTGAAACCGATGCATATATAGCAATATCTGAGAATGTTTTTGCCGAATCCCTAAAGGTGTCCGGCGTTGCACTGCGAGACTAATGCTGGAAAAGCACAAATAGTTTAAAAGTGCCAAAAAGCTTGGAAAACCAAGAAACGTCAGTAAAAAACATGACGTTCGAACAATATCAAGTGTTCGGTGCCAATCCGAAAGTTGGTCTTAGAAAAAAGAAGTGCTTCTGTCATGCTTTAACATGATACATCCTATCTCAAGACTTCGAGCAGGTCAGCCTACGGCTTCAACCTCCCATCCCGATGGCGGAGTACTTCTCATCAGGCCAGTTTAGCAAACTAAACTCTAGCGGCTTTGAGGGAGAAATTAGGCTCCCCGGCTAGTGACCGCACACTCGTGTCGAAAAAAGGAGTGACAAATAATAATAATAAAACTTTGCAACGACTAAGAAGAAGAACACTTATTATAAAACAGCTCAAATAAACTTAAGAGCCCCCAAGTGACTTGGGAGAAGAATGATTGCATGTACCGAAGTACTTATATCATATCTATGTTCAACCGAACTTTAAACGCGTCTTAACCGACCGTCAGCTTCTCCCTCGTCGGTCAAGGACCGAAAAGTGTTATGTACTCCATCGGTCAAGAATATCGACAGTGTTTCCAATAACCAGGCAATCAGGCCATAAGGCTGTAACAGAAAAAGCGCGCTCAGGGAACTTATGCTATATTACCGTGAAGTGTAAGAAGCATCTTCGAAGAAAATAGTACCCCCACCGATACCTTTCTTCGGTGCTCATTGTTATTATGAGACTTGTGCAATAGATTTTTTGTACTCATGAGTTCCGTTGTGTGCCGACCGTCATTGAAAACTATAAGAGCGCTAGTTTTCGGCTTCACCCAGTCTGAGGTCCGGCTCGGGAGACCCGATCGTGACAATCGCAGAGGTGCTCCCTTTACTCCCTAGCCGAACAATTGGGAACGTAGGGGTAAACACAGGAGCGAGGCAACCCAGCTTGCAAATCGCTTAAGTCAATATGGTGCATATTGTGGCGTAATACACGAACAAGGAACGAAGCCGTACAAGTATAATAATATGCAACAGGAAAAGCTTCATGAAGGAAGCCCCCAAATGAATTGGGTATTTGAATTTATGCGTCACAAACAAAGTTTGGACAAGGAAAAAATTTTACAAGAAACTTTTTTTCCAAAAAAGTATAATGCTTGGTCGAACCGAACACAAGTGAGAAATTAAAGCTTTGAGCATGAAAGCGACTTAGCTGGTTAATGTGTTCGGTATTGATGACGCGGTCCGAGCTTGATGCGGGGCAAGGTTCCATCCCCCAAGCTGGTCCCGAGGTGGCGGAGCGGAGAGCTCGACATGCCGAAGTGGTGACATAGCACGGTCAATGCAGACCGGCAGAGTGACGCCGAAGTCCCCGGATCATTTTCCTGTGCACAAAAAATAGTGCAAACCGGAGATAATAGTAATAATGATAATTAAATTAAAAAACGTTGCATAATAAATAATTTATGCAAAGTGAGTAATAAAACAGATATGGCCTGGCGCCGAAGTCATTGTCGATGCAGGGTGTCGACGTGATGCGGTAAAGGCGTGACAAAGCCTGAATTCGCAGGTCGGTCCGAGCTCCGGATGCGGCGTTCGCCGGACTATGTACGGAAACTGACCGAACCACCATGCGACTGTCGTTACTGCGACCACCATTTGATAGACCTATGTACATATGATGGACAAACCAGAGTAATAATTCCTTGGGAAAAATGAACCCGAACAAGCAAAAAATATTAGGGATTGATAGCACCTGGTTTATTTGTTGTAGCAATCCGAAGGAAGGTGATTCCCAAAATTGGGACTCGCTCCACACACCCATTGCCTGATGGGCGATAAAATGACGGCATGGCAATGCTGGTAAAGGTTTGCTCGCCGAGGCAAAGCCCTCGGCCCAGCTAACGTGACGGAGCTGGTCGGCTAGTGACGCCGAAGTGTCCGGAGTAGGTTGATGAAGAGATGGCGAAGCCCCCGGTCCAGCCGAGATGTCGAAGCCTCGATGTCAGCCGATGAGTCGAAGTAGGTCGGCGTGATGGACACCAGCTTGAAGAAGCAATAGTGCGGCCCTGTCGATGCAGGTCGTGACATGGTCGATGCCGGCTTGATGAAGCGACCGTACGGCGATGCCGGTATGCCCGCTCCGTGTAATCCGTGGGGCAGCGATGTTGGTGATGATTTATCCTTCGCGATGCCGGACTCTTGTTCGGCTTGCCGAGATGATGATCCGAAGAAGTTGAGCTCGGCTCAACAAAGTGACGCCGTGTCTAGCGCAGGTCAACAGCCGTGGAGTAATATTGCCGGACTGGTTTGACACCAGCATGATGTTGAAGATCATGTTCAAAAGATCTTAAAGTTAGTGGGATGTGTTCGGCAACAAAACACAATAACCCATACAAAACTTCCTTCAAAAGGGATGTCCGAAATCCTGTTCATAAAAAAGATGAACTCGGGTCGGATTCGTTTTCGCGCAGAAAACAGATCCGAAAAGTGATGCACTAATCGGAAGGTTTCCGGAGTTTGGATGGTCGGATCGAGCTGAAATTTGAGAGGTGGTAGATATAGGAATTCCTCAGCCGATCAACGGTTGGATCTTCCAAAGGACGTCCGAGCTAGAAGCTGGACTCCACGCCCTAAACTCATCCAAATTCCCGTCCAGATTTGACAGGGCTCCGGTATATCGTGGATTGCCAAAGATTCCTTCATCGGAACTCGACGAAATTTTCCAGGGTTGTTATAGACTCAATTCCGCACAATTCCACCAAAGCGATCGTCAAAGTGATACTCAAGGAGGTGGTGGCGGCAGATACGAGTTTGCTGTCCATAAAAACAGCACGGTCGCTTGAGGGCAATGTTGACGTTGAGCCCCCGAGCTCCATGGATGATTCCTTCGTGATCTTGATAGAGATCGGAGTTGATGTTTGATGAAGGTCCTCGTCCGAACATGGTGATCCGAACACGGGGCGCAATTCTTGGTCGAGCCAAGGTGACCAATCGAGCTGATGACGAAAATGTCGAAGTTGCAGTTGATCTGCAGGCGAGCCATCGATCCTTTTGTCGATCACACAGCGGAACTCACAATGAAAGCACCAATGTCGGTGTCAAAACCGGCGGATCTCGGGTAGGGGGTCCCGAAGTGTGCGTCTAGGCTGGATGGTAACAGGAGGCAGGGGACATGATGTTTTACCCATGTTCGGGCCCTCTTGATGGAGGTAAAACCCTACGTCCTGCTTGATTGATATTGATGATATGGGTAGTACAAGAGTAGATCTACCACGAGATCAGAGAGGCTAAACCCTAGAAGCTGGCCTATGGAACGATTGTATGTTGTATGTATTTTATCGACTAGCCTGGCCCTGGTTTATATAATGCACCAGAGGCCTAGGTTAACAAGAGTCCTAGCCAAATACGCCGGTGGGGAGAAGTCATTGTCTTGGTCGCCAAGTCTTGTGGAATCTTCCTTGTATGCGGCAGCTGTCCGAACTGGCCCATGAGTATACGGCCATGGGGGTCCTCGGCCCAATCTAATAGATCGGGAGACGACGTGGTGAGTACCCCCTAGTCCAGGACACCATCACCAGGAATGAAGTCAACACAAAACCCGATAACATCCTCTGTTTGATGGCCCATGGAGATGCTTCCTTCTGTCCTAGCGCGATTACGGACATATTTCTTTAGGACTCCCATGAACCTCTCAAAGGGGAACATATTGTGTAGAAATACGGGCCCCAGGATGACAATCTCGTCGACTAGATGAACTAGGACGTGCGTCATGATATTGAAGAAGGATGGTGGGAACAGCAGCTCGAAACTGACAAGACATTGCGCCACATCACTCCTTAGCCTTGGTACGATTTCTGGATCGATCACCTTCTGAGAGATTGCATTGAGGAATGCACATAGCTTCGCAATGGCTAATCGGACGTTTTCCGGTAGAAGCCCCCTCAATGCAACCGGAAGCAGTTGCGTCACAATCACGTGGCAGTCATGAGACTTTAGGTTCTAAAACTTTTTCTTTGGCATATTTATTATTCCCTTTATATTCGATGAGAAGCCAGTCGTGACCTTCATACTGAGCAGGCATTCAAAGAAGATTTCTTTCTCTTCTTTCGTAAGAGCGTAGCTGGCAGGACCTTTATACTGCTTCGGAGGCATGCCGTCTTTTTCGTGCAAACGTTGCAGGTCCTCCCGTGCCTCAGGTGTATCTTTTGTCTTCCCATACACGCCCAAGAAGCCTAGCAGGTTCACGCAAAGGTTCTTCGTCACGTGCATCACGTCGATTGAGGAGCGGACCTCTAGGTCTTTCCAGTAGGGTAGGTCCCAAAATATAGATTTCTTCTTCCACATGGGTGTGTGTCCCTCAGCGTCATTCGGAACAGCTAGTCCACCGGGACCCTTTCCAAAGATTACGTAGTGTAAATCATTGACCATAGCAAGCACGTGATCACCGGTGTGCATGGCGGGCTTCTTCCGGTGATCTGCCTCGCCTTTGAAATGCTTGCCTTTCTTTCGACATTGATGGTTGGTCGGAAGAAATCGACGATGGCCCAGGTACACATTCTTCCTGCATTTGTCCAGGTATATACTTTCAGTGTCATCTAAACTGTGCGTGCATGCGTGGTATCCTTTGTTTGTCTGTCCTGAAAGGTTACTGAGAGCGGGCCAAACGTTGATGGTCACGAACAACAACGCCTTAAGGTTAAATTCCTCCTGTCTGTGCTCATCCCACGTACGTACACCGTTTTCATTCCACAACTATAAAAGTTCTTCAACTAATGGCCTTAGGTACACATCAATTTCATTGCCGGGTTGCTTAGGGCCTTGGATGAGAACTGGCATCATAATGAACTTCTGCTTCATGCACATCCAAGGAGGAAGGTTATACATACATAGAGTCACAGGCCAGGTGCTGTGATTGCTGCTCTGCTCCCCGAAAGGATTTGCAAACTCATCCCAGTACTTTCTCTCGATTTTTCTCCACTGCGACCCGTCAGCGGGTGCTCTCAACTTCCCATCTTTCTTCCGGTTCTCACTGTGCCATCGCATCAACTTGGCATGCTCTTCGTTTTTGAACAGACGTTTCAACCGTGGTCTTATAGGAGCATACCACATCACCTTCGCAGGAACCCTCTTCCTGGGGGGCTCGCCGTCAACATCACCAGGGTCATCTCGTCTGATCTTATACCGCAATGCACCGCATACCGGGCATGCGTTCAGATCCTTGTATGCACCGCGGTAGAGGATGCAGTCATTAGGGCATGCATGTATCTTCTCCACCTCCAATCCTAGAGGGCATACGACCTTCTTTTTTGCGTATGTACTGTCGGGCAATTCGTTATCCTTTGGAAGCTTCTTCTTCAATATTTTCAGTAGCTTCTCAAATCCTTTGTCAGCCACAGCATTCTCTGCCTTCCACTGCAGCAATTCCAGTACGGTACCGAGCTTTGTGTTGCCATCTTCGCAATTGGGGTATAACCCTTTTTTGTGATCCTCTAACATGCGATCGAACTTCAGCTTCTCCTTTTGACTAATGCATTGCGTCCTTGCATCGACAATGACCCGGCGGAGATCATCATCATCGGGCACATCGTCTGGTTCCTCTTGATCTTCAGCAGCTTCACCCGTTGCAGCATCATTGGGCACATTGTCTGGTTCCTCTTGATCTTCACCAGCTCCCCCCGTTGCAGCATCACCGTATTCAGGGGGCACATAGTTGTCATCGTAGTCTTCTTCTTCGTCGTCTTCCATCATAACCCCTATTTCTCCGTGCCTCGTCCAAACATTATAGTGTGGCATGAAACCCTTGTAAAGCAGGTGGGAGTGAAGGATTTTCCGGTTAGAGTAAGACCTCATATTCCCACATTCAGTGCATGGACAACACATAAAACCATTCTGCTTGTTTGCCTCAGCCGCATCGAGAAACTCATGCACGCCCTTAATGTACTCGCGGGTGTGTCTGTTACGTACATCCATTGCCAGTTCATCTGCGTGCATTATATATAATTAAGTGTCCAAATTAATAGAAGTTCATCATCACATTAAAACCAAAGTGCATACATAGTTCTCATCTAACAACATATAGCTCTCCAGAGCATCTAATTAATTAAACCATACATTGAAACTATGTAAAACATTTCAATGCGAAAACAAATGCGATCATAATCGCAACCAAGGTAACAATTGATCCAACGGCATAATGATACCAAGCCTCAGTATGAATGGAATATTTTCTAATCTTTCTAATCTTCAAGCGCATTGCATCCATCTTGATCTTGTGATCATCGACGACATCCGCAACATGCAACTCCAATATCATCTTCTCCTCCTCAATTTTTTTTATTTTTTCCTTCAACAAATTGTTTTCTTCTTCAACTAAATTTAACCTCTCGACAATAGGGTCGGTTGGCATTTCCGATTCACATACATCCTAGATAAATAAAATCTATGTCACGTTGGTCAGCATAATTTTCATAAACAATAAATGAACCAATAGTTATAAAGATAATATACATACCACATCCGAATCATAGACAGGACGAGGGCCGACGGGGGCGGATACCAAAACCATCACACTATATAAGATGCAATAATAAATGTAAGAAAATGATACAAGTATCTATCTAAACATACAAGTAAGAATATTTTTCCTTTCAGAAAGAAGATAAGAACAAGAGGCTCACCACGGTGGTGTCGGTGATGAGATCGGTGCGGGTGATCGACGGCGGTGAAGACGGGGACGGGGCATGATGGACCGCTAAATCTAGACAAATCTCGAGGAAAATGGAGCTTGGAGGTCAAGCTTCGAGAGGAGAAAGCTTTAGTGTGGCTCGGGCATTCCATCGAACACCTCATGTGCATAGGAGGTGAGCTAGAGCACCACAAAGCCCTCTCCTCCTCGGCCAGAGAAAACCAGAGCACTGGGGTGCTCTGCTCGCGAGCGAGGGGTATATATAGGCACCTCATTGGTCCCGGTTGGTGACATGAGCCGGGACTAAAGGGGAGCCTTTGGTCCCGGTTCAAGCCACCAACCGGGACCAACGGTGGTGGGCCAGGAGCGAGGCCCATTGGTCCTGGTTCATCCCACCAACCGGGACCAAAAGGTCCAGATGAACCGGGACCAATGGCCCACGTGGCCCGGCCGGGCCCCTGGGCTCACGAACCAGGACCAATGCCCACATTGGTCCCGGTTCTGGACTGAACCGGGACTAATGGGCTGACCCGGCCTGGACCAAAGCCCTGTTTTCTACTAGTGATTCTAGATCTCGGGACGAGATCCTCTCGTAGTGGTGGAGTGTTGTAACACCCCGAGACCGATGTGCCAGGTGTCTTCCAGTTATTCGATGTTGTTGCTTTGTCATTGCTTGCGTGTCATGCATCTCACATCATGTCATCATGTGCATTTCATTTGCATACTTGTTCGTCTCATGCATCCGAGCATTTTCCCCGTTGTCCGTTTTGCAATCCAGCGCTCCTATGTCACCCGGTGTCCCTTTATACCTCTTTTCGTGTGCGGGTGTTAAACATTTTTGGATTGGAACGAGACTTGCCATGCGGCCTTGGTTTACTACCGGTAGACCGCCTGTCAAGTTTCGTATCATTTGGACTTCGTTTGATACTTCAACGGTTAACCGAGGGACCAAAAAGGCCTCGTGTGTGTTGCAGCCCAACACCCTTCCAAAGTGGCCCAAAACCCACCTAAACCCCTTCCATCATCTCGGTCGTTCGATCACGATCGTGTGGTCGCAAACCGCACCTCATTTGGACTCTCCTAGCTCCCTCTACCTATAAATATGTGATCCCCTCCGAAATATTCGCGGTACAAACCCTAGATCAAACTCCCTCATCGTCGCCGGACATTTCTTCCCGCGCCGGACATGTCCGCTCGCCGCCGGCCACCTCACCGCAGCCAATCAGATCATGCCACCTCAGCGCCGCCGCTCCCGCGTCCAACCGCGGCATGCCACTTGGCGCCCCACCACCCGCGCCTCCCACCGGCCCGCTCGGCCCAAGGTCGGCCCTCTCCTCCGCGCGTCCAAGCCGCCCGCAACGCCCGACGCCGCCCCACTCTCCTTCGCCCGCGCCGGCACGAGCTCGCCGCCGCCGACGTCCCGCCTCGCCGCGCCTCCACCATAGCTCGCCGGAGCCCCGCCGCCTCGTCGGCACGAGCTCGCCGGAGGCTGCGCACCGCCGCCCGCATCAGGCCGCCGGCCACCGGATCCTCCCCGCGCCGCCCCTCACCGGAGACCGGCCGGATCTGGCGAGACATGGCCGGATCCGCCTGGCCCCGAGCTTCCCAGCCACCCTCCGGCGCTGCCCCGCCGCCACATCGCCGGTGAAGCCGCCGGCATCGTCGTTTGACCTCGGAAACCCTAGATCCTGGAATCTGGAGGGTATATTTTTTTCATCTAAGTCCTTTTTCCATCTTCTCATATGCCCATTTTCATCATGTCATAACTCTCTCATCGTAGATTCGATTTGTGCGTGTAGCATATCAAAATGTTTGTCTCGATGAGTACATCATTTCATATCATTGCATCATTTTAATTTGAGATCATCTTGATGCCCGAAATGCTGTTGGAAGAGGGCTATGTGATGAATTTGTCAGATCTGTTTCAGCAAATGGCATTTTGTCATTTTTGCCATGATTAATGTGTGCATGATATGATCCTGAGCTCTACATGTGTTCTGTTACATGCCATGCCATCTTTACAGAGGTGCTTGCCATGTATTTTTGTGATATTTGTGGTGACTAGCAGAAGATGCAAAGTAGCGTAATCGTTAATGCTGATTTCAGGGACTTAGAATTTCACTAAGTCCTTGTCCTGTTTTTGTTGTTATGTCATATGTTCATGTTGTTTCCTAGTGATCCATGCCTCTTTTGAGGATGATAAGTACGGATGTTTTGTTAACATTGTGGTGCTCTATGCATCCATGTCTTTGTTTGCATTTATGGAGCATCCTAGCTTGAGTCAGTCGAGCTCTACTTTTGCTATAAAATGTTCCTGGCAGATTGTTAACATGTTTAGCGATTTTGCTGGGGTTGTTGCTATTGATCCGTGCATGCTATGATGTTGTTCTTGCCATGTCTAGCTTCTATGCCATGTCATCTTGATGGGTGTATGCTTAGTTTGTCATGCCATTCTTTGTAGTGAGTACATGGAGCTCGTAAACATGCCTACTTGTTAACTGTTTTGCCATGTTCTAGTTTTTCACTAAGTCTGAATCTTTTTATGTTTTTGCCATGTTAACATGCTTGCAATTATATTTTCTAATCCCTTTTGGCTCAAGGTTACTAAGGGACGTTTGTTAAGTGCTTTGAGTAGCTTCATTCCATGCCTTGCTTTGCCATGTTAAGTTCCTGTAGCATGTAGTTTTCATGCTCTAAAGTGTGCTTCCTGATGATAAATTCCAGACTTGTGTTAATTTCAAAGTCTGAAACCTATTATCATTTGCTCTTTTGTCATGCTTGTTTCAACCTGCTATTGAGAGAATTAGCCGTAGCTCAGTGTTCATCTTTTGTCAAGCTTCATGAGTGGATCCCTGCCATGTATTTTGTTGTCATGTTTGAGTGTTGTAGCATATTTATTTTTATGCATTTAGATGGCTACTTGCTGTTTATCGCAGACCGGTGCCATATTTGTTTTGCTTGCCATTTCCAAACCATGCATCTGATTCCGGTGATCTTTATATCGATTTCGATCGAAATCACCTCACCTTTCCAGTGGCACTCTTGGATTTCCAAGTTGAGGCTAGGTTCAATCATTCCTTTCCAAATCATGCATACGCATCGCATACCGCATCCCGCATATCATACCATGTTCATGTGTTGGTTGTTTACTATGTTGTGTGCTTCTTTCCGGTGTTTGCTTTTTCGGGTTGGTTCCGATAACGTCACGTTTGTGAGGACCCGTTCGACTACGTCTGTTTGTCTTCTTCATGGACTCGTTCTTCTTCCTTGCGGGATCTCAGGCAAGATGATCATACCCTCGAAATCACTTCTATCTTTGCTTGCTAGTTGCTCGCTCTTTTGCTATGCCTATGCTGCGATACCTACCACTTGATTATCATGCCTCCCATATTGTTAAGCCAAGCCTCTAACCCACCTTGTCCTAGCAAACCATTGTTTGGCTATGTTACCGCTTTGCTCAGCCCCTCTTATAGCGTTGTTAGTTGCAGGTGAAGATTGGAGCTTGTTCCATGTTGGAACATGGTTATTTTGGTTGGGATATCACAATATCTCTTATTTAATTAATGCATCTATATACTTGGTAAAGGGTGGAAGGCTCGGCCTTATGCGTGGTGTTTTGTTCCACTCTTGCCGCCCTAGTTTCCATCATATCGGTGTTATGTTCCCGGATTTTGCGTTCCTTGCGCGGTTGGGTTATAATGGGAACCCCTTGACAGTTCGCCTTGAATAAAACTCCTCCAGCAATGCCCAACCATGGTTTTACCATTTGCACTAAGAACCTACCACCTTCCCTTGGGTTCTGCAGACTCAAGGGTCATCTTTATTTTAACCCCCCCCCCCCCCGGGCCAGTGCTTCTCTAAGTGTTGGTCCGAACCGAGCTGCTTGCGGGGCCACCTCGGGGAAACTTGAGGGTTGGTTTTACTCGTAGCTAGTCTCATCTGAGTGTGCCCTGAGAATGAGATATGTGCAGCTCCTATCAGGATTTGTCGGCACATTCGGGCGGTGTTGCTGGACTTGTTTTACCATTGTCAAGGATGTCTTGTAACCGGGATTCCGAGGCTGATCGGGTCTTCTCGCTAGAAGGAATATCCTTCGTTGACCATGAGAGCTTGTGATGGGCTAACCCCTGCAGGGTTTTGAACTTTCGAAAGCCGTGCCCGCGGTTATGGGCAGATGGGAATTTGTTAATGTCCGGTTGTAGAAAACCTGAAGTTGACCTTAATTAAAATACATCAACCGCGTGTGTAACCGTGATGGTATCTTTCCGGCAGAGTCCGGGAAGTGAACACGGTGTTGGAGTTATGCTTGACGTAGGTTGTTCTAGGATCACTTCTTGATCATAGTTGTTCGATCATGCTTTGCCTTCTCTTTTCGCTCTCTTTTGCGTATGTTAGCCACCATATATGCTAGTCGCTTGCTGCAGCTCCACCTCATACCTTTACCTTACCTATAAGCTTAAATAGTCTTGATCGCGAGGGTGTGAGATTGCTGAGTCCCCGTGACTCACAGATACTTCCAAAACCAGCTTGCAGGTGTCGTTGAACCGTGCAGATGACGCAACCAAGCTCAGGAGGAGCTCGATGAAGATCTTGTCCTTTGTGTTGTTCCGTGTCCAGTTGATCAGTAGTGGAGCCCAGCCGGGACGATCGGGGATCTGTGTAGCATTTGGGGTAGTCTTCTTTTATTTTGGTTCCGTAGTCGGACCTTGTTTGTATCTGGTTGATGTAATGCTTTATTCATGTATTGTGTGAAGTGGCGATTGTAAGCCAACTATGTATCTCTTTCCCTTATGTATTACATGGGTTGTGTGAAGATTACCTCACTTGCGACATTGCTTTCAATGCGGTTATGCCTCTAAGTCGTGCTTCGACACGTGTGAGATATAGCCGCATCGAGGGTGTTACACAAATTGAGCAAATGGTCAGCTGCTAGAAAACACAGGTGGTTTCCACGTGGCTTCTTTGCCGTCCGCGGCAGACGGCAAAGAGCCCGTTGCCGTCAGTGGAAGACGGCAAAGAGCCTGTATTGCCTCTTTTTTCTATTTTTTCTTATACTCAACCATTTTCACAACAAATAGATGATACATATATATTTTTCACATGGCAAGTTCACAGCAAACATATGAGATATCCAACACATATAATTTCATCATAAATGTATAGTTCCATCAACCATACATAGCAAGTTCCACATACATCCATCCAACCATACATATTACAATAGTGCCATCAAAGCATGCATGCATAGTTCATCGATACAAAAGAAACATAGTTCATCCAAACAAGCACTCCATGTATGCAGCTTCCATGAAGCGAATGAATTCCGCAAAATGGGAAATAAGAAAGTTAGAAGAAGAAGATTAGAAGAAGAAGATGATGATGAAGAAGAAAATGAAGAAGAAGAAGAATATATGACATTTATGAGCTAATTTACATGAAATTGATCGTTTGTGAGCTAACATAGGTGAAATGGATCGTTTATGAGCTAACCTAGGTGAAATGGATGGCTTATGAGCTAAATTAGGTAAAATGCATCATTTTAGAGCTAACCTAGGTAAGATGGATCATTTTGGAGCTAACCTAGGTAAGATGGGTCATTTTAGAGCTAACTTGGGTAAAATGGATCATTTATGATCTAAGTAAGGTAAAATGGGTCATTTTAGAGCTAGCTTAGGTAAAATGGATCGTTTATGAGCTAACTAAGGTAAAATGGATCATTTTACCCCTAACTTAGGTAAAATGGACCGTTTATGAGCTAACTAAGGTAAAATGGATCATTTTAGAACTAACTTAGGTAAAATGGATCGTTTATGAGCTAACTAAGCTAATTGTGCCATTTTTGACATAAGTAAGCTAAGTACATGTCATTATTGAGCAAACCTAATTAACTAAGCATATTAAAGCTAACTTTGGTCATTTTGGAGGAAACAAAGCTAAGTATAGATCGTTTTAGAGCTAACTTAGGTAAAATGGATGGTTTTGGAGGTCAGTAAGCTTATTAAGTCATTTTGGAGGAAATAAAGCTAAGTCTAGGTCTTTATGCAATTGTTAAGAAAAACACTAGAGAAACTTACCGTGATCATGGAGGTGTGGGAGCGGGCTGGCTCGTGCCGGTACCTGGAGAAGGATCGTACGGTGCTTGTCTGGAGTTACGCTGCACCAAAGATTATTTCCAATGTCTCGTTAGCATGATGACACTCAAATGTTCAGACTAGCAAGTAGTGTCCATTCAAATTAAACTCACCGTCGTCCCAGGAGCAATCACTGGCATCGGCGGAGCGGTCTGACCGGACTTCTCGCACACAGACTGCACATTTGGTTTTGACGACTCAGTCATACTAGTTAGTAATGAGACAAACACTACATGAATGTTTTGGCTAATCAGCAGAAGAAACTTACCACAAGGAGCTCGTACATTGCCCTTGCCTGCATGTCATTCCGTGCCCTCTCCTCCTCCAACATCTTTATCGTCCTCTCCTCCAACTCCCGCTGCCTCTCCGCCACCTCCGACAGAAGTTTCTCCGTTCTATCTCTCTCACTCTGTATAGCAGCCTGCAACACCACTCCTTGTTAGCATTTGTAATCATTGATGGAAACGCACACAATGTAATGTAGAAAGATAGCTGAGTACGTATAACTAACCTTGAAGGCGAGTTGGACTGGCCGTTCACGAGGCCTTATCTCAGGAGCGGATCTCGACTGGCACGCCTTGATCTCCTGGAGAGTGCTAGGACAACGGATAAGTCCATCTCCAATGGCTATCGAGCCATGGGACCTCCCGCCACTAGCTATCATCACCAGCTCTGGATCAATGGGACCCTGGCTCGGGTTAAAGTCCTCCCCTTTCCTCGCCTTCCCTTCATCTCTATATTTCATGAGCTTGTCATGGGAGGAGATGTTGGTGAAGTTGTTTGCATCACTGAGGTCAGACGGAGAGAATGCCTTGACTTTCTTGTAAGAGGCAGTATGGGCCATGGCATAGAGGTCATACACCTCTGGCACCTTATCCGCCTTATTGTAGCGTGCCTGAAAGAGAGAAACAACATAAATTAGTAATTAAAGGGCTCAAGCTAGCATGATGAATGAATTGCATGAATCATGAAGCTAACCACATACCCAGTTCCGCCCGAACTGATATAAGTTGGAGCTGCCTTGATGGTGTGGCACACCTTCCATTTGGGCACGTTTGTCCTTGGCCGCGTTGTGGACGGCTAGCCATTCTTTTGAGCACCACTCATTGACCAACACCTCCCAACAATCCATCCGATCCGCACACCATCTCGGAGGCGCCTAAGTTAGCAAATAGAAACTTGAGCGCTACGGCTATGAATTAATAAATGAAGGAAGTAAGTACAAGGCCTTAAGAATTACCTTCATGTATTGCTCCTTACTCAGGAACTTCTCGCGGCACGCCGGCTTGGGCTTCTTGATACCACGCAAGGCGTAGTAGTCTCGAACAGCCTGCACCCGAGCCTCGTGCCGTAAGTTCTATAGTAGGCGCTTGCAGACGTTCTCGATAACATTTGCCGCCTCCTCCTCGTATCCCTCCTCACACCTGTAGAATGTCTACAATCAAATGAGACAATATTGATTAGTACAATTAATAACTAGCTAGTTGAAGATTTTTAATTGTGTAAAGGAGAAATTACCCAAAACTTTCTGATCACCACGTCTGCCCTTGTGTTGCACAAGACACCGTCGATAATCTCACCCGGCGGGGCCGGGGCAACCAAGTAGTGCTCCCAGCTCAATCCAAGCTCTGGAAGTCGACCCTCACCAGGCAACGTGACAAACCCTGGGAAGTTGGGCCGGCAAAGCACTCCAAGGACGGAGTTGGGCCGGCGGACCTTCTCATGGTGGTCCCAACCCCTGCAGCATGACAAGGCCAACACATTAGATATTTGAAGAAACGTGAATGCAGAAGGTACAAAAACATTAATGCACTTACCTCTCCCCATCAGGGAAAATCAACCACCTCTGCTCGCGGGTCGTCGGCACGGAAGGGAGCCGTGTACAACCACGCTGGTAGACGGTGGCCCCTCCTCCTCAATATCAGTCGGCTCCCCGCCATCATCAGCATGGCCACTCGGCCCCTCAGGCTGATCCAGCCAGGTACCCCATCCAGACGTGTGCTTGTCCGGGGTCTCATGGGCCCAACTATCATGGGCCGAAGGCCCATGGACCCAAGGCTCATGGACCGTAGTCCGTGTAGCCTCCTCCTCCGACGAGTCCACCCTAGCAGTCACGTGCTCGGGTGAAACAGCTAGGGGTGGTGGCAAGGAAGGCACCCTAGCAGTCACGTGCTCGGGTGAAGCAGCTGGGGGTGGCGGCGAGGAAGGCACCCTAGCAGTCACCCTACCTCCTCTCCCGCGACCACGTGCTCCAGCTCCTCTCTTCTTCCCTCCCTTTCCTCGTCCCCTACTGGGCACCGCGGTTGATGAAGAACGGTCCGGCGGTGTCGCCATACTGTCCAGCAACGCTCGTCGAATTTGTGTGGGAGGAATGGAAGACCTCCCACCACGCGCCGACGAAGAAGGGGCCTCGGAGCGCTCCGGACCAGCGCCCACCATCTTTCAACACCTGCCATGACAAAGAGTAAATGAAATTAATACGACATAAAAAAAATCGACATGAATAATAATATATGATGTTTTTCATAACAGAATCAAAAAAACATATATGGTGTCGGGGTGGCGTGTCGGGGTCGGGGTGCCGTGTCGGGGTCGGGGTGCTGTTTCGGGGTCTGGGTGTCGGGGGTCGGGGTGTCGGGGTATCGGGGTTGGGGTGTGGTGTCAGAGTGTCGGGGGTCGAGGTGTCAGGGGGTCGGGGTCGGGGTGTCGCGTCGGGGTCGGGGTGTTGTTTCGGGGTCAGGGTGTCGGGGGTCAGGGTGTCGGGGTCGGGTGTGGTGTCAGGGTGTCGGGGGTCGGGGTCGGAGTGTCGTGCCGGGGTGTCGGGGTGGCATGTCGGGGTCGGGGTGCCGTGTCGGGGTCGGGGTGTCGGGGGTCGGGGTGTCAGGGTCGGGGTCGGGGTGTGGGTCACGGTCGGGGCACGTAACGGGCCTTTTCTTCTTCTCATCTTCTCCTCCTCTTCCTCCCTCCTCCTCCTCCTCTTCTCCTCGTCGTCCTCCTCCTCCCCCTCTTCCTCCCTCCTCCTCCTCCTCCTCCTCTTCTTCTTCTTCTTCTTCTTTGTCTTCTTTCTTCTTCTTCTTCTTCTTCTTCTTCTTCTTCTTCTTTCTTCTTCTTCTTCTTCTTCTTCTTCTTTCTTCTTCTTTCTTCTTCTTCTTTTCTTTCTTCCTCTCCCTCCTCCTCTTCCTCCCTCCTCCCCTCTTCTTAAAACTAAAACTAATCTAAAATAAACTAAACTAAAAATAAAAACTAAAACTAAACTGAAACTAAAACTAAAGTAAAACTATAACTAAAACTAGGGTTTAGGGTTTCCTCTTCCTCTTCTTTTCATTCTTCTTCTCCCTCCTCCTCTTCCTCCATTCTCCCCTCTTCTTCTTCTTCTTCTTATTCTTCCCCTTCTACATATTCTAGCACTAAAACTAAAATGAATCTAACACTAAATCTAACACTAAAACTAAACTGAATCTAACACTAAATCTAACAGCAAAAAAACAGAAAAAAAATAACTCATCGGATCGAGCGGCGGCGACGGGGGCGACGGTGGCGCCGGAGCGGTGAGCGGCGGCGCCGAGCCGGCAGGGAGGCGGGGGCGATGGGGCCGCGGTGGCGCCGGGGGAGACGGTGGCGCCGGGTGGTGGGCGGGTGGCGGGGGCGGCGGCGGTAGTGGGGCGGCGGCGGGCGACGGGCGGCGGGGGCGGCGGCGGGCGTCGGGGAGGAGAGAGGGAGAGAAACAGAGAGAAGGGGCGGGGTGGGGCTCGGCCGTCAGTTAGGAAGAATCTTTGCTGTCCGCCCACCCTTTGTCGTCCGCTTTGTTTCCTCTTTGTCGTATGCTAGCAGACGGCAAAGAGGGGGGCCGTTAAGTTTTCCTCAATTAACTCATTTAGTGGGACCAGCTCTCTCTTTGCCGTCAGCCAGCGGACGGCAAAGAACAGGCTGATGGCAAAGACCTTCTTTGTCGTCTGCCAGTTCTTTGCCGTCCATTTTCCTTAAGTTGACGAAAAAGACCTTCTTTGTCGTCCGCCAGTGGACGGCAAAGAACTGGCAGATGGCAAATAAGCTAATTCCAGTAGTGTACCCGCCACGAGCCTCAATATTCATTGGTCCACATACATCAGTATGCATGATCTCCAATAAATCAGTTGCTCGCTCCATAGTTCCGGAGAACGGCGTTTTAGTCATCTTGCCCATGAGGCACGGTTCACAAGTACCAAGTGATTCATAATCAAGTGGTTCCAAAAGTCCATCAGTATGGAGTTTCTTCATGCACTTTACACCGATATGACCTAAACGGCAGTGCCACAAATAAGTTGCACTATCATTATCAACTCTGCATCTTTTGGCTTCAACATTATGAATATGTGTATTACTACTATCAAGATTCATCAAAAATAGACCACTCTTCAAGGGTGCATGACCATAAAAGATATTACTCATATAAATAGAACAACCATTATTCTCTGATTTAAATGAATAACCGTCTCACATCAAACAAGATCCAGATATAATGTTCATGCTCAACGTTGGCACCAAATAATAATTATTTAGATCTAATACTAATCCCGAAGGTAGATGTAGAAGTAACGTGCCGACGGCGATCACATCGACTTTGGAACCGTCTCCCACGTGCATCGTCACCTCGTCCTTGGCCAGTGTTCGCTTAATCCGTAGTCCCTGTTTTGAGTTGCAAATATTAGCAACAAAACCAGTATCAAATACCCAGGTGCTACTGCGAGCTCTGGTAAGGTACACATCAATAACATGTATATCACATATACCTTTGTTCACCTTGCCATCCTTCTTATCCGCCAAATACTTGGGGCAGTTCTGCTTCCAGTGACCAGTCTGCTTGCAGTAGAAGCACTCAGTCTCATGCTTAGGTCCAGCCTTGGGTTTCTTCTCTTGAGCAGCAACTTGCTTGCTGTTCTTCTTGAAGTTCCCCTTCTTATTCCCTTTGCCCTTTTTCTTGAAACTGGTGGTCTTATTGACCATCAACACTTGATGCTCCTTCTTGATTTCTACCTCCGCAACCTTTAGCATTGCGAAGAGCTCGGGAATCGTCTTATCCATCCCTTGCATGTTATAGTTCATCACGAAGCTTTTGTAGCTTGGTGGCAGTGATTGAAGAATTCTGTCAACGACGCTATCATCCGGAAGATTAACTCGCAGTTGAATCAAGTGATTGCAGTACCCAGACATCTTGAGTATATGCTCACTGACAGAACTATTCTCCTCCATCTTGCAGCTGTAGAACTTATTGTAGACTTCATATCTCTCAATCCGGGCATTCTTTTGAAATATTAACTTCAACTCCTGGAACATCTCATATGCTCCATGACGTTTGAAACGTCGTTGAAGTCCCGGTTCTAAGCCGTAAATCATGGCACACTGAACTATCGAGTAGTCATCAACACGTGACTGCCAGGCATTCACAATGTCTGCAGTTGCTAGCGCAGGTGGTACACCTAGCGGTGCTTCCAGGACGTAACTCTTTTGTGCAGCAATGAGGATAATCCTCAAGTTACGGACCCAATCCGTGTAATTGCTACCATCATCTTTCAACTTTGCTTTCTCAAGGAACGCATTAAAATTCAACGGAACAACAACACGGGCCATCTATCTACAATCAACATAGACAAGCAAGATACTATCAGGTATTAAGTTCATGATAAATTTAAGTTCAATTAATCATATTACTTAAGAACTCCCACTTAGATAGACATCTCTCTAATCCTCTAAGTGATCATGTGATCCATATCAACTAAACCATAATCGATCATCACGTGAAATGGAGTAGCTTTCAATGGTGAACATTACTATGTTGATCATATCTACTATATGATTCACGCTCGACCTTTCGGTCTCAGTGTTCCGAGGCCATATCTGCATATGCTAGGCTCGTCAAGTTTAACCTGAGTATTCTGCGTGTGCAAAATTGGCTTGCACCCATTGTAGATGGACGTAGAGCTTATCACACCCGATCATCACGTGGTGTCTGGGCACGACGAACTTTGGCAACGGTGCATACTCAGGGAGAACACTTTTATCTTGAAATTTAGTGAGAGATCATCTTATAATTCTACCGTCAATCAAAGCAAGATAAGATGCATAAAAGATAAACATCACATGCGATCAATATAAGTGATATGATATGGCCATCATCATCTTGTGCTTGTGATCTCCATCTCTGAAGCACCGTCATGATCACCATCGTCACCGGCGCGACACCTTGATCTCCATCGTAGCATCGTTGTCGTCTCGCAAATCTTATGCTTCTACGACTATCGCTACCGCTGATGACCCACAAGTATAGGGGATCTACTGGTCGGGGTGAAGATACCCCGAACAAGCCCCTCAGAGGATTACTTTTCATAGTAACAAGTGACAGTAAATTTCAGCACACTATATAATTTTTTTCCTTACCAAATTCCACCTACCAAAGGTGCTTCACTCCCCGGCAACGGCGCCAGAAAAGAGTCTTGATGACCCACAAGTATAGGGGATCTATCATAGTCCTTTCGATAAGTAAGAGTGTCGAACCCAACGAGGAGCAGAAGGAAATGATAAGCGGTTTCCAGTAAGGTATTCTCTGCAAGTACTGAAATAAGTGGTAACAGATAGTTTTGTGATAGGATAGTTTGTAACGAGCAACAAGTAACAAAGGTAAATAAAGTGCAGCAAGGTGGCCCAATCCTTTTTGTAGCAAAGGATAAGCCTGGACAAACTCTTATATAGAGAAAAACGCTCCCGAGGACACATGGGAATATCGTCAAGCTAGTTTTCATCACGCTCATATGATTCACGTCCGGTACTTTGATAATTTGGTATGTGGGTGTACCGGTGCTTGGGTACCGCCCTTAATTGGACAAGCATCCCACTTATGATTAACCTCTATTGCAAGTATCCGCAACTACAACAAAAGTATTAAGGTAAACCTAACCATAGCATGAAACATATGGATCCAAATCAGCCCCTTACGAAGCAACGCATAAACTAGGGTTTAAGCTTCTGTCACTCTAGCAACCCATCATCTACTTATTACTTCCCAATGCCTTCCTCTAGGCCCAAATAATGGTGAAGTGTTATGTAGTCGACGTTCACATAACACCACTACACTACAAGAAATTTGTTCATTGTTGACCCTCCATTTTGGTCACTGAATCATCATTATTCATGTTTTATGACCTTGTTTTGACCAAATTCAAAAGGTCAACAGTTGGCCGTCAAGAACAAACAAACATGACCTTTCTAAAATTTTGGTCGCGGATCTCTATTGACCAAAATTTTGGTTTGGTCATTACCCATATCTCTGAGCCACGTAGGATCTGATGTGGCTAAGCTGACGTGGCATTGCTAGTGACCAAATGGAATCATCATAAATTTCACAGCCCGGTCCACCAATCTAGCCTACATGGGACTGGCCCCATATTTTATTATAAGAAATGTCTGATTTGTATGGACTGATGCATTATTTTGTCAGAAGCATGCATATATCAAGATAGGCCCATTAAAAAGCAAGTACAACAAAATACAATATTGCAGATAAACTGTATATTTCATTTTAGTAACACATCACATGAAATACAATGCATCATCCAATGACTCCTCGATACACCAAGGTTCAAGGCCCAACAAGTGCACCGCAAAATGATTCTAAAAGTGCACAGAAAAATAGTTATATATGTGCAAGTGCACAACAAAAGGATCCAACAAGCGGACAGCAACATAGTTCTAGAAATATTGGATGAGAAAAACAAGTTTTAAGTTATCACACATAACATCAATGAGAAACAAAGCTTCTTGTGCCCTCCTTCTACTCTCCACTTCTCCTGAGTGACTCAGATCATCCTGGTAATAGGAATAAGCAAACATAAGAAAGCATACAAAATATGAGCAAAAGAAAGACAAATGGTGGTTTTACATTCAGCAATGAGACTTAAAAGTTCACATCAATGAACAGAAACACAAGACATTAAGACATACTACCATAGAAATTTCAGGACTTGCAAGATTATTCGTGTGTTAGCTCTGAACACTTTGTGCAAAAAAAGCTCACATCAATAACTCCCAAGATCAAGATACGTGAATAGTGTATCTTTAACACAGTATAATAAACATCACAACCATGAGCAGTACAACACAACACAGCTCATAAACAACCAAACCAAACTGATTGCAAACTACTCCCTCTGTCCCATAATATAAAAGCGTTTTTTACACTACACTAGTGTCAAAAACACTCTTATATTATGGGACAAAGGGAGTATAAGTTAACCTCAATGCAAAAAACACATGCACACAAAGTATACATGGCAGAAACACAACCTCATATGTAGAACTTAACATAATTCATCAGTTTAAATCTAAGGAGTACCAATCAGAACCATTTCTTGTAGTGATCTCAACCTTTATTATTGCACGGGAAATAGTTACAGAAATAAACAAATGAAATAATCTTCTCAGAAGAGTCCCAACAATTTGCATTAACTATTAACATGGTTGCAAAACTTCAGTAGTAAAGAGGGTACCATGTTTCTTTTGTCTTTACTTGACTAGAATTACAACATGAAGCACATGAACAAATCATACGAACAAGCAACCCCATAAACGCTCTTGAATCTTGTATATACTTTTCTTGTAGAACAACATGTGGGGGAAGAGCATTACCTTGATGGGATCTCAATCATTAATGATCTCAATCGAAGCATACAACCTGGACAATGTAGACTAAATCTGGAGAAAAAATATTACTTGTCCACAAGGGTGAGATTGACCTACACATTGCCAAACAACCCTTTGCAGTCACTTGGTTCAGATCTTCCCTACAAGGTGATGAGCATTCCGCTGCAGCAAACAAATAGAATTAAATTCAAAATACAACCACTTTTATGGAGACTACTAAAAGGCAAGTTTAGCTAATAGGACTTCTATAGCATGCAAGATGTTTCTTAGATCAACAAAAACAAGAACAAGAGCTATGACAGCGAACCCTTGAGCAACATATAATGAGCAGGGTATTCAAAGAAGGTCGTATCTTCCACACAAGGCTGATCGGAACAAGAAATATTCAAGTCTACTAATTTATTACTGAATCACATAGCATCATAGGAGAAAACAATGATTCAAGTTTAAATAAGACATACATATATGCTAAGGAAAAGTAAGTCACAACCAAAAGCATTTTGACTTCCATTTATTTGCACACGCAAAATCATCAGGTGCTCACAGTTCAGATCAGGTAAGGTAATTTTGTAGCTCCCCACTGTTGCTGGCTTAACAAGACTCGTCCTCCAGCATAACAACATATTTGAAATCTCCATTATAGTAAATAAATGAGAGGACAATGCATAAGTCACATCATATTATACAAGCAAGCTAAATCTAGGATTTGTGGTCGGTGGTGCATATACATGCACATAGAGGAGGCTGGAGTTGTGGAAGTCAAACATACTTGCCACCACGGTAGAGTGAGGTGCCATGGTGCAGGTAGCGGAAGGCCGCCGCCACCCAGCACCCACTCACGCCCAAGCCTTCTTTCTTCTCATCCTCTTCCTCTGCCCAATATGGCACTCCTGCCATTGCCGTGTACAAGAAAAAAATGATGGTAAGGCTCAAAAAGAAGACCAAGGAAACTAACATGATAGAGAATCCAATACTAATGCATAGATAAGCCTCTATGCAACAAGCTACATATAATAAAAAAGGGCAGCCGACAATAAACGACTATAGGTTCATGCACATGTACCACAAAAAATCTCCTTATATTATTTATCTCAAGAATTCCATGTAGATGTTAGACATGCTTGAAAAGAAACCTAGCTTCAAGAGAAAAATAAATCTACAATCTTAGGATAATCAGGAAAATCTTCGTATAACAAGAATCTGGCAACGAGCAACAAATCAGGCGACATACAGATAAAAGAATTAACTATTGTAATTTCAGCTAATAACCAGTTCTAAAAATTATACTTAAGCAGATGCTGCTAACAATGGAGAAATTGTGAATAATCTGTAGCAAGTAAGTTTACCCATAGAGGCAAAAGGGAGGGACAAGGCCGGTGTAGAGCTTGTCGTGGACCTGGAAGGCCCTCTAGAAGTCAATGGTGATGGTTTGGAGCTGCACACCGAGCCAATAGGGCAAGTGGAGCAAGCGTGAAGGTGGGGAAATCGAGATCTGAGGCAGGGAGGCGCGGTATTGAGGTCCTTGGACGGGGTGGACTTGCCGACATGGCCAGAATCTTGGGTGGATTCTTCATTTGATGAACAGGGAGGCTATGTTCACAATCACTAGTAATTGAATTTGTGTCATGTTGGGGATTCAGAATGTACACAACATATTTATGTCAGAGAAGTTAAACTAGGTGCAGGTCACCAAAAACTGAATTTCTTGCAACCAAACCATACCAACAGGAAGGAGATGGTTGCATAGATACAAATCCATGAGCTGGCAGCCAAATTGACCAATCTGGACCTCATCTTCTCTCTCTATTTGGCACTAACTAACTAAATAAAAAAAACTGGACGTGTTCAGACAAATCCCTCTTGAATTCCTTGAGGCAACCGGGATTTGCATCAATATTCCTTAACTTAGCATCATTAGTGAGCAGAGCATGGCCGGTGGCTAGGTGCGCCCCTCCTCCTCCTAGAGCAGGGAAAGGCCGGCGCCCTCCTGCCATCGTCGCTGTCTCCACGTCATGGTGACCTGCAGCAAAGGGGCGGGTAGGAGGAGAAGGTGAGATGAGGAGGAGAGGGTGGATCCGATCAAGGAAGGATGGGAAGGGCCTACCTGGGCAATGTTGGTGATGGATCTCGCGAGCTTCAGCCTTGCCATCGCCGGTTGTGGCGGGTTCCGATGAAGGAACCCTAGCCGCGGGCGAGGTTGCGGGCCTTGAGGCGCGGATCTGAACGGAGGGGAGGGAGGGGCGGATCTTGGGGAGCTCAGGGTCGAGCTGCGCGTGGCCTGAGCTCGTCGGAACCGGCCGGCATGGTTGGTGGCGGCGGCGAGGAGATTGTAGGTTGGGAAGGAAAGGTTCGCACGAGAGAGAGGGAGAGATTGGTGCGGTGGGCTTCTCCTTTTTTTCTCCTTTTCTTTAGAATGGATGGATGGATGGGTGGGTGGACGGTGGGAGTGCTGGGAATGAATGGCAGGATGTTTGCCATGTCATCAATCCATGGCACAAATGATTCCACCAATGAGAATTAAGCATATGCAAATTGTGTGTTTTTTCTTTCGTTTCTCTTATATTTTTTATCCTCCAATTCCAGGTAAAGACTCAACATATTACCCTCTTATAGTTTGTTCAAATGACCCAATATTTTTCAAATGGCCTCTTATTTCGGGTAAACAATGTTATCGAATAGAGTTTTTATTTTCATTGCATGATTTTTTTTCTAATTCCGAAGTGCCAAAGATGGGCTTTTTAAGAACCTACCAAATATTTGTCGAAAAATTGTACCAAAACAATTTTAAAAAATATTAGACCACATTTTATGTACAGATAACCAAATGGTTGCATGTGAAAAGCTTTCGATACACCTCTTATCAAAAAGACATATTATCGCCGTTTAAGGAGGAACTAAGATCAAATTTGAACTACAAGTGCTTTATAGTTTGATCTTTTTTCCCAAAAATCATTTCTAGACAGGAAAGTAGTTACTTCATCAGAGATTCACCAGGAGTTTTGCATTATTAAGCCCCTACCTACTAACGGTCATGCCCGTGGTTTTGACCCCATTTTAAAAATATGAAATTCAAAAAAATCAAAAAAAATAATGGAAACCTTCGCATTGTGTCATTATTTGTGACCTAATTTCTAGGAAAAACAAAAAAACTTGAAATACGACAAATATCTCAAAAACGTGTTCTCATAAAAGAGCTATCATGTATGAAGATTCATGACTTTTAAGCCAAATAACCAATGTTATGTCTACATTCATGGCATAGTTTGTTAATGATCTCATATTGTGCACAAGGGTGCATATTGGAATGGCAAACAATGTTGTCAAAGTGAGTTTTCATTTTTTTTGGCACGCAAAATTCATTTTTCATTTTCTGGGTGCCCAAAATGTTTTTTCTATGAAGAACCTACCGTATATTTGTTTTAAAATGGCACCACTTCATTTTCAAAAATATTAAACCGCATTTTACATACAATTGATCAAATGGTTGCATGCCAAATGATTTTGATCCCCCGCTCGTCATTGGTGAGGTGTTCGATCAGTCGTTTTGAAGCAGTGTGAATTAGTAGTCATGACCATTTAAATTGCTCGTAATAGGCTTGGCGGGTACCACATGTCAGGTCTGAGGCAATGTTGAGGTGGTTTGACACGTGAACACGCCACATCGACAAACCTGGTGACGTGTCTGACCAGTCATTTTGAAGCATTGTGAATCAGTAGTCATGACCATTTAAATTGGTCAAGATGGACTAAAATGAAAGATGTAGATCAGTGTTGTCTATGTTATGACCATTTTAGATAATACAATTACGACCTTCTTGACGAAAATGGTCATGATGATTTAGAGTTTGGACCCCCCCCAAACGGCTTACGACCATCTGCCGCACAAATGGTCATAGATTTATGACCAATTCACCCGCGGTCACTACGAGAAGGTCACAATTAAGCATATTTCTTGTAGTGCTAGAGGAGAGACAACATACATCTCATCAAAATATCGAACGAATGCCAAATTCACATGACTACTAATAGCAAGACTTCTCACATGTCCTCGGGAACAAAAGTAACTACTCACAAAGCATAAACATGTTCATAATCAGAGGGGTATTAATGTGCATATAGGATCTGAACATATTATCTTCCACCAATTAAACCAACTAGCATCAACTACAAGGAGTAATTAACACTACTAGCAACCTACTAGCACCAATCCCGGACTTGGAGACAAGAATTGGATACAAGAGATGAACTAGGGTTTTGAGAGGAGATGGTGCTGATGAAGATGTTGATGGAGATTGCTCTCTCCCGATGAGAGGAGCGTTGGTGATGACGATGGCGATGATTTCCCCCTCCGAGAGGGAAGTTTGCCCAGCAGAACAGCTCCGCCAGAGCCCTAGATTGGTTCCGCCAAGGTTCCGCCTCGTGGCGGCGGAGTTTCGTCCAAGAAGATGGCTTGTTATTTTTTCCCATCGAAAGACTTCATATAGCAGAAGATGGCCACCGGAGGGCCACTAGGGGGCCCACAAGGTAGGGGGCGCGCCCAGGGGGGTAGGGCGCGCCCCCACCCTCGTGGGCAGGGTGTGGCCCCCCTGGTGAAGTTCTTGGTCTCAATATTTTTTATATATTTGGAAAATGTCTTCCGTGAAGTTTCAGGACTTTTGGAGCTGTGCATAATAGGTCTCTAATATTTGCTCCTTTTCCAGCCCAGAATTCCAGCTGCCGGCATTCT
This sequence comes from Triticum urartu, assembly GCF_003073215.2. NCBI lineage: Eukaryota > Viridiplantae > Streptophyta > Magnoliopsida > Poales > Poaceae > Triticum > Triticum urartu. The sequence continues at coordinate 13,869,101 of NC_053023.1, forward strand.
CCCTCTTTATGTAAACCTTGTAAAATAAGAGAGAATAGGCATAAGTATTGTGACATAATGTGTAATAACAGCCTATAATGCAATAAATATCGATATAAAAGCATGATGCAAAATGGACGTATCAACTCCCCCAAGCTTAGACCTCGCTTGTCCTCAAGCGAAAAGCCGAAATCGAAAAATATGTCCACATGTTTAGAGATAGAGGTGTCGATAAAAATAAAATACGGACATGAGGGCATCATGATCATTCTTAGAACAGCAACTTATGTAATTCTTGTCATATGATTTCTTATGCTAGAGTAATAATTCAATCACAATTTCAAGTATGAATAGTAAACTTCATTGAAAACTAACAAACTATAATCTCAGTCATTGGAGCAACTGCAATTTATCATACCATAGGAAAGAGTCAATAAGAGCTTTTCAGCAAGTCCACATACTCAACTATCATATAGTCTTTCACAATTGCTGACACTCACGCAATACTTATGGTTATGGAGTTTTAATCGGACACAGAGAAAGATAGGGGCTTATAATTTTGCCTCCCAACGTTTTACCTCAAGGGCAATGTCAACAATAATAGTTCATGAAAACTCACATCCAATTAGCCATATATACCAGGATCTTTCCAACATACTGTGCCTGCCAAAGGATAAAATGTAAAAAGGAAGGGTGAAGATCACCATGACTCTTATGCAAGGTAGGAGATAAAAGTAATAGATAGGCCCTTCGCAGAGGGAAGCAGAGGTTGTCATGCGCTTTTATGGTTGGATGCACAAAATCTTAATGCGAAAGAACGTCACTTTATATTGCCACTTGTGATATGGACCTTTATTATGCAGTCTGTCGCTTTTATTTCTTCCATATCACACGATCGTATAAAGCTTATTTTCTCCCACACTAATAAGTCATACATATTTAGAGAGAAATTTTTATTGCCTGCACCGATGACAACTTACTGGGAGGATCTTACTCAATCCATAGGTAGGTATGGTGGACTCTCATGGCAAAACTGGTTTAAGGGTATTTGGAAGCACAAGTAGTATCTCTACTTGGTGCGATGAATTTGGCTAGCATGATGGGGAAAGGCAAGCTCAACATGTTGGAGGATCCAAGACAATATAATTTATCTCAGATGTAAGAAAACATAACCCATCACGTTGTCTTCCTTATCCAATGTCAACTCTTTAGCATGTCATATTTTAATGAGTGCTCACAATCATAAAAGATGTCCAAGATAGTATATTTATATGTGAAGACCTCTCTTTCTTTATTACTTCCTATTAATTGCAACGATGACCAAAACTATGTTTGTCAACCCTCAACAACTTTTATTCATCATACTTTTTCTATGTGGGCTCATTACTCTCCATAAGACTCACATGATCTCTTTGTTTCTTTTTATTTCTTTAGGATCATGGAAAAATAATCAAGCCCTTGACTTAACACTAATCTTTATCATATAGCTCACATACTCGATTACATAGAAGGATTATAAAGCAAAACTCACAACTAGATCATACTGAGAACTTTTATTCTACTAGATCAAGATATTACCAAAAGGATCGAACTAAGAAAAATGGTAAAGATAAAAGTGATGGTGATACGATACCGGGGCACTCCCCCAAGCTTGGCAGTTGCCAAGTGGAGTGCCCATACCCAGGTGATTGTGTCTCTCTTTTCGTGGGTGGTGATGTGATGTTCTTAGCGATGATGCCCCTTAGGATACGATTCTCCTCCTCGAGCTTATTGACTTGCTGCTTGAGGTCCATTATTTCCTTTCGGAGTTTTCCTGTAACAGCCAAAGCTCCCTGCACCCAAGGGCGCTGCATAGCTGTGGGAGAACCAGTGACACTCTTTTTCATATTCTCATAAGAAAGAAATCTAACATTGGAAGGGATAACCGAGTTTGGAATAGCCGAGCTCTGCAGTTCTCCCATTGTGAATCCAGCTTGGATGCGGGAAGTGACTTCTTGATCCTCTTCCATGGCATCTATCCTCTTCAATTCGTCCTCCATCTCTTCCTCCGTTGCTGGCCCAAAGAGGTCAACATTGTTGTTTGTCATTGATCTCGGTGCCGGGTGAGACACCCAGCTCTCCCCGACTGACTCTCGCGAAGACATCTTGTTCTAATCTGCAACAACAATAGCTTGAAACACAAAACAGAGGATATTTGCATGATACGGGAGTCAAAACCCCCGGGAGATTATATAATGAATTTTTACCGACCAAAATACGTGTCGTGTACGAAAACGGAGTCTAGAGAGCACACGAGGTTCCCACGAGGTAGGGGCGCGCCCAGTAGGGTAGGGCGCGCCCTCCACCCTCGTGGAGCCCTCGTGTCCTTCCCGTACTGCTACTTATTTTTCTATTTTTCTAAATATTCCAAAACGAGAAATATTGCCTTAAAACTGTTTTGGAGTCGGTTTATTTACCGTACCACATACCTATTCCTTTTCGGAGTCTGAAACATTTCGGAAAGTGTCCCTTATGTATTCCTCCGGGGTTACGGTTTCAATAACATTGGTTTCAACATTTATGGGATTACCTGAGATATAATGTTTGATTCTTTGACCATTCACCACCTTCGGATTTCTGCCTTCGAAATTGTTGATTTTTATGGCACCGGAATGATAGACCTCCTCGATAACGTAGGACCTTCCCATTTAGAGAGAAGTTTTCCTGCAAAAAATCTTAAACGAGAGTTGTATAGCAATACATAATCACCTACATTAAACTCATGCTTTTGTATCCTTTTATCATGCCATCTTTTAACTTTTTCTTTGAACAATTTGGCATTCTCGTAGGCTTGGGTTCTCCATTCATCAAGTGAGCTAATATCAAATAACCTCTTCTCACCAGCAAGTTTAAAATCATAATGGAGCTCTTTAATAGCCCAATAAGCCTTATGTTCTAGTTCGAGAGGTAAGTGACATGCTTTTCCATAAACCATTTTATACGGAGACATACCCATAGGATTTTTATATGCAGTTCTATAGGCCCATAATGCATCATCAAGTTTCTTGGACCAATTCTTTCTAGATCTATTAACAGTCTTTTGCAAAATTAATTTGAGCTCTCTATTACTCAATTCTACTTGACCACTAGACTGGGGGTGATAAGGGGATGCAATTCTATGATTCACATCATATTTAGCAAGCATTTTACGGAAAGCACCATGAATAAAATGTGAACCACCATCAGTCATTAAATATCTACGGACTCCAAATCTTGGAAAAATAACTTCTTTAAGCATTTTAATAGAAGTGTTATGATCAGCACTACTAGTTGGAATAGCTTCTTCCCACTTAGTAACGTAATCAACAGCAACTAAAATATGTGTATATCCATTAGTTTTCCCACACAAGACTTCAACATCTCTAACAATTCCCATTGGTGAAATAGTATCTCTATTGGCAAGTTTAATTGTGACATCAATATCTTCTATCTCAGCAGGTGCAATATCATGCATAATTTCTTTGTATAAGGAATGAGGTATTGCGCTAGCACTAGCACCCATATCACATAAGCCATAATAACAATGATCTCCTATTTTAACAGAAATAACAGGCATGCCTACCACAGGTCTAGGTTTATCTTTAGCACGGGGTTTAGCAATTCTAGCAGTTTCATCACAGAAATAAATAACATGCCCATCAATATTATCAGACAAGAGATCTTTAACAATAGCAATATTAGGTTCAACTTTAACTTGCTCAGGAGGTGTATATGTTTTAATATTGCTTTTACGAACTACAGTTGAAGCTTTAGCATGATCCTTTATCCTAACAGGAAAAGATGGTTTCTCAACATAAGAAGTAGGAACAATCGGATCATTATAAGTGACAATCTTTTCTTCAACTTTAATAGGTGCAGCGACTTTTACTTCTATGGGAGGATGATATTTAAACCATTTCTCCTTGGGGAGATCAACATAAGTAGCAAAAGATTCACAGAAAGAAGCTACTATCTCAGAGTCAAGTCCATATTTAGTGCTAAATTTATGAAAAATATCAGTATCCATAAAAGTTTTAACACAATCAAAACTAGGTGTCATACCTGACTCCTTACCTTTGTCGAGAGTTGCGTTTAATTCTTTCCAATTAATCCCATTTGAATTTAATAGTCTTCATCATAAAAGAGCCAGCACAAGAAGTATCAAGCATGGTGCGATTGTTATCAGAAACCCGAGCATAAAAATTTTGAATAATCATTTCTCTTGAGAGCTCATGATTGGGGCATGAATATAACATTGATTTAAGCCTCCCCCAAGCTTGAGCGATGCTTTCTCCTTCGCGAGGCCAAAAATTATATATGTAATTGCGATCACGATGAACAAGATGCATAGGATAAAACTTCTGATGAAATTCCAATTTTAATCGTTTGTAATTCCAAGACCCCATATCATCACATAGCCTATACCATGTCGATGCATCTCCCTTCAAATATAAAGGGAAGACCTTCTTCTTAACAACATCTTCGGGTACACCTGCAAGCTTAAATAATCCACAAACTTCATCCACATATATTAGATGCTCATCAGGATGTTTTGTTCCATCTCCTAAAAAAGGATTAGCTAGCAGTTTTTCTATCATACCCGAAGGAATTTCAAAGCAGACGTTCACATAACACCACTAGAGGAGAGACAACATACATCTCATCAAAATATCGAACGAATACCAAATTCACATGACTACTAATAGCAAGACTTCTCCCATGTCCTCAGGAACAAAAGTAACTACTCACAAAGCATAAACATGTTCATAACCAGAGGGGTATTAATGTGCATATAGGATCTGAACATATTATCTTCCACCAATTAAACCAACTAGCATCAACTACAAGGAGTAATTAACACTACTAGCAACCTACTAGCACCAATCCCGGACTTGGAGACAAGAATTGGATACAAGAGATGAACTAGGGTTTTGAGAGGAGATGGTGCTGATGAAGATGTTGATGGAGATTGCCCTCTCCCGATGAGAGGAGCGTTGGTGATGACGATGGCGATGATTTCCCCCTCCGGGAGGGAAGTTTCCCCGGCAGAACAGCTCCGCCAGAGCCCTAGATTGGTTCCGCCAAGGTTCCGCGTCGTGGCGGCGGAGTTTCGTCCGAGAAGATGGCTTGTTATTTTTTCCCATCGAAAGACTTCATATAGCAGAAGATGGCCACTGGAGGGCCACCAGGGGGCCCACGAGGTAGGGGGCGCGCCCAGGGGGTAGGGCGCGCCCCCACCCTCGTGGGCAGGGTGTGGCCCCCCTGGTGAAGTTCTTGCTCTCAGTATTTTTTATATATTTGGAAAACGTCTTCCGTGAAGTTTCAGGACTTTTGGAGCTGTGCAGAATAGGTCTCTAATATTTGCTCCTTTTCCAGCCCAGAATTCCAGCTGCCGGCATTCTCCCTCTTTATGTAAACCTTGTAAAATAAGAGAGAATAGACATAAGTATTGCGACATAATGTGTAATAACAGCCCATAATGCAATAAATATCGATATAAAAGCATGATGCAAAATGGACGTATCAACCGCTTAGTGATAAAGTAAGGCATTACAGGGCGATTGCATTGCATACAATAAAGCGACAACCATATGGCTCCTGCCATTTGCCGATAACTCGGTTACAAAACATGATCATCTCATACAATAAAATTTAGCATCATGCTTTGACCATATCACATCACAACATGCCATGCAAAAATAAGTTAGACATCCTCTACTTTGTTGTTGCAAGTTTTACGTGGCTGCTACGGGCTGAGCAAGAACCGTTCTTACCTATGCATCAAAACAACAATGTTAGTTTGTCAAGTTGGTGCTGTTTTAACCTTGTCAAGTTCAACTAAAGTTGGAGAAACTGACACCCGCCAGCCACTTGTGTGCAAAGCACGTCGGTAGAACCAGTCTCGCGTAAGCGTACGCGTAATGTCGGTCCAGGCCGCTTCATCCAACAATACCGCCGAACCAAAGTATGACATGCTGGTAAGCAGTATGACTTATATCGCCCACAACTCACTTGGGTTCTACTCGTGCATATGACATCTACGCATAAAACCAGGCTCGGATGCCACTGTTGGGGAACGTAGTAATTTCAAAAAAAATCCTACGCACACGCAAGATCATGGTGATGCATAGCAACGAGAGGGGAGAGTGTTGTCCACGTACCCTCGTAGACCGAAAGCGGAAGCATTAGCACAATGCGGTTGATGTAGTCGTACGTCTTCACGATCCGACCGATCAAGTACCGAACGCACGGCACCTCTGAGTTCAGCACATGTTCAGCCCGATGACGTCCCTCGAACTCCGATCCAGCCGAGTGATGAGGGAGAGTTCCGTCAGCACGACGGCGTGGTGACGATGATGATGTTCTACCGAGGCAGGGCTTCGCCTAAGCACCGCTACAGTATTATCGAGGTGGACTATGGTGGATGGGGGCACCGCACACGGCTAAAAGATCAAATCAATTGTTGTGTCTATGGGGTGCCCTCTGCCCCCGTATATAAAGGAGCAAGGGGGGAGGTGCGGCCGGCCAGGAGGAGGCGCGCCAGGACCGGGAGTGGGACTCCCTCCCTTCCTTGTTGGATTAGGAGAAGGGAGAAAGAGGAGGGAGAGAGGAAGGAAAGGGGGGCGCCGCCCCCTCTCCTTGTCCTATTCGGACTAGAGGGGGAGGGGCGCGCGGCCCTGCCCTAGCCGCCTCTCTACTAAGGCCCACTATGGCCCATTAAGCCCCCGGGGGGTTCCGGTAACCCCTCGGTACTCCGGTAAAATCTCGATTTCACCCGGAACATTTTCGATATCAAAATATAGGCTTCCAATATATCAATCTTCATGTCTCGACCATTTTGAGACTCCTCGTCATGTCCGTGATCACATCCGGGACTTTGAACAACCTTCGGTACATCAAAGCTCATAAACTCATAATATAACTGTCATCGAAACTTTAAGCGTGCGGACCCTACGTGTTCGAGAACTATGTAGACATGACCGAGACACGTCTCCAGTCAATAACCAATAGTGGAACCTGGTTGCTCATATTGGCTCCCACATATTCTACGAAGATATTTATCGGCCAGACCGCATAACAACATACGTTGTTCCCTTTGTCATCGGTATGTTACTTACCCGAGATTCGATCGTCGGTATCTCAATACCTAGTTCAATCTCGTTACCGGCAAGTCTCTTTACTCGTTCCGTAATACATCATCCCGCAACTAACTCATTAGTTGCAATGCTTGCAAGGCTTAAGTGATGTGCATTATCGAGTGGGCCTAGAGATACCTCTGCGATAATCGGAGTGACAAATCCTAATCTCGAAATACGCCAACCCAACAAGTACCTTCGGAGACACCTGTATAGCACCTTTATAATCACCTAGTTACGTTGTGACATTTGGTAGCACACAAAGTGTTCCTCCGGTAAACAGGAGTTGCATAATCTCATAGTCATAGGAACATGTATAAGTCATGAAGAAAGCAATAGCAACATACTAAACGATCGAGTGCTAAGCTAACGGAATGGGTCAAGTCAATCACATCATTCTCCTAATGATGTGATCCCGTTAATCAAATGACAACTCATGTCTATGGCTAGGAAACATAACCATCTTTGATCAACGAGCTAGTCAAGTAGAGGCATACTAGTGACACTTTGTTTGTCTATGTATTCACACAAGTATTATGTTTCCGGTTAATACAATTCTAGCATGAATAATAAACATTTATCATGATATAAGAAAATAAATAATAACTTTATTATTGCCTCTAGGGCATATTTCCTTCAGTCTCCCACTTGCACTAGAGTTAATAATCTAGATTACATAGTAATGATTCTAATACCCATGGAGTCTTGGTGTTGATCATGTTTTGCTCGTGGAAGAGGCTTAGTCAACGGGTCTGCAACATTCAGATCCGTATGTATCTTGCAAATTTCTATGTCTCTCACCTGGACTAGATCCCGGATGGAATTGAAGCGTCTCTTGATGTGCTTCGTTCTCTTGTGAAATCTGGATTCCTTCGCCAAGGCAATTGCTCCAGTATTGTCACAAAAGATTTTCATTGGACTCGATGCACTAGGTATGACACCTAGATCGGATATGAACTCCTTCATCCAGACTCCTTCATTTGCTGCTTCTGAAACAGCTATGTACTCCGCTTCATACCTAGATCCCGCCATGACGCTTTGTTTAGAACTGCACCAACTGACAGCTCCACCGTGCCATCTTGTAGAGCGGAGGTGATAGGGGCACTACTAGGAAAAGGGATATAGATGATATGGACATTAATGGCGCACCATGTATGTGGTGCGCCACTGCTATACAGCAGTGGCGCACCAGATACAGGTGCGTCATTATTGACATATTACTAATGGCGCACCTGGTGTGTGGTGCGCCATTAGTAGTTTTGAAAAAAAAATTGTTAGTAATGGCGCATCATTGGATAGTGCGCCATTACTAATTGACATAGTAATGGCGCACCACACCCACCGTGCGCCATTAATAGTTTTGAAAAAAAATAAAAAAAAATTTGTTAGTAATGGCGCACCAGTGGACAGTGCACCATTACTAGTTTTTAACTAGTAATGGCGCACTATCCCATGTGCTAAATGCACCCCCCTCGTGGACCGCCTTTTCAGTTTTTTAAAAAATAAAAGAAAATGCTGGAAATGTCAAAAAAATAAAAGAAAATAAGTTTCCCATGTGATATGTGGTCTAGTTGTTGGGAAAATTTATAAATATGAATTTTGACTTCTATGTGGTGCGCCATTACTAAGCCAGATAGTAATGGCGCACTGTGGGATATACTAATGGCGCACGCCATTAGTATACCAGATACTAATGGTGCGCCATTAGTAAAAAATTCTAATGGCGTGATGCTAGTGGCGCATATCTAGTGCGTCATTAGTAGCCAAAACAGGTGCGCCACTAACAGGCCTTTTCCTAGTAGTGGGGACCGGCTGTGGGCAAACCCCTAATATCAAAGATTTGATGCATATATTTGCTAATGAACAATTGTAGAAGTAATGATTATTTGCTGCTGAAAATAGTTTTTTACCCTGATAAGTGCCACACGTGTGGCACGAATACATGACAACTTTGAACGTTTTTGATGGCAAGTTTAGTGAAATGAGGATGACAACTTTCTTTTCGGACGACAAGTTTCAATTTATTCTTTAGTTGTTTTTTCTTTTTCGATGGTGAGTTTCAGTTTATTTTTTGGGTTTATTTTTTCCTTTTTAGATGGCAAATTTAGTTGTAAAAAATATCAGGGCCGGCGTGTGGCACTTACATTTGGGATTTGGGATTTTCCAATGATTTCGCCCTTGCCATACAGTTTTAACAGCATTTGACTCCTCTAGTAGTACAAAATTTCTGGCTCGGCCACTGAATACAAGATAGCCAACAATCCCAATGTTCATCTGAAGAAAAAAATATGATTCCAATAGTGGTACGCATACGAGGCGCTGGAACAGTCTGGTCTCTCAAGTCAAAGTCAGCTTGGAAGAAATCAAATGCCGGCGGGCGTCGGCCAGATGAGCACTCTTGACCTTTTTGACTCGGCGGCGGGAGCGGTGAGGAGAAACAGAGAGATGAGCACGTAAACCCAGCAGGGCCGCGAACGAACCACCGTCTCCTCCTTTCCGATCCCCTCCGCCCCTCCCCTCCCCTCCCCCCCGACCCGACCCCAGCACAAAGCATCGCTCTTCTGCATCCCCCGAGGACCAGCCCCTCCACGGCGCGCTCGCTCGCTCTGCCCGGAGGCCTCGTCGCCTGCCTGGGTCCCCACCAAGGTGCGCACCGTCCTCCGGTGGGGGATGGAGCCGATCCGATCCGATCCAGGGGATTCCTCACCTCCTGGAACTGGACCCGGCACAGGTGGCCGCGGTGAAGGGCGCCATCGACGACGGGGCCTGCCCGCTCGATCCCCTCTCCGACGCCTCCGACTCCGACTCCGACTCCGACTCCAGCGGCGGCGGCGACGACGAGGAGAGCGACCACCCTCCAAAGCAGGGGAAGGCCGTCTCTTCTTCCCCGGTTCGACAGCTTAGACAAGGCAACGACCTGCTACACAGGTATATATATATATATAGTACGTATATCCTTCCTTTGATCTGATTCCACACGCACTCGTCAATAGTCGAGTCATTTTTTCTTCGTGCAGTGCTGTGTGTTCCATCCGATTCCCTACGCACTCATCGTGATCGTGTCGTGTGCTTTGTTTTGTTTCATGTACGCCTGCACTGCTCAAAATTGTTTTTGAGTGTCACTGCTCAACTTTTGGGTAGTACAAGTATACGAGGGACCGCAGATCGGTCATTTTCTCTGCCTTTTCTCCTTTTTCCCGTAAAACAGGGGTCCTTCTCTCTTTCTGAACGTGCCTTTTCTGTTTGCGCTTTGGAGGTTGTGCGTCTGTGTGGTGTTTTCCTGTGTCCCCAACACAAGCAAGGAAGGGAGCAAGCTACAGTAGATTGGTACACCCACACATGAATCACAGCCCATCCGAGTTCAAGTCCATGCTCGGACGCGCGGTGCTCGTGGAGTTTCTTCTATAAAAAAATATCAACGAGGGTTAGCCTTTGGGTTGGTCTCTTTTTTTTCACAATCTTCTCAACTATTGAAATGCCTGTTTCCTAGCGTGGAACTGCATTACACCTGTCCAACTGCATTTAGATAGATAGATATATGGTTTTGGTAACCGAGTTTTTTTGCTGACAATCTTATCTTGTGCACACCCGCTATTTTTGTTTCAACTGGGTCGGAGGTTTTGACTCCTGCTATTATGGCACACACATATAATATCACTTGGATCCCATGTCACTTCGAACATCTGTACAAAGACGTATTTGAGGATTTTTTCTGATAGAAAAATAGCCTGCCTGAACTCACCACTCCATTGAAAAACGTATTGATTCGGCCCATCTGAACCCAGGCTGCTTTGGAAGGAAAGGAACAAACACATGTTCAGTAGCGAAAGGAGAATGGCACAAGACGTTATCTTTGCCATCCTGAAGAAGGGAGGCTGTGAGGAGCCATTAAGTACTATAGATAACGTCATGTGCCATAATTTGTAGTAGTTCACAGTGAATATTCCTGTAGGTTGTTCCTTTCTTTGCCATCCTAAAGAAGGGAGTCAAAGATAATGAATGTCCTGCGCCATAATTTTGTAGTTCACACTAAATATTCCTGTAGGTTGTTCCTTTCGTTGCCATCCTGTATGTAGGTTGTTCAATACCGAAAGGAGAATGGCGCAGAGCATTATGTTTGCCATCCTCAAGAAAAAAGAATGAGTAGCGAATCAATGTTAGTTCAAGCCTTTCAGTAGGCAATAATACTTTCATTCTCCGTAGCAGTCATACTAATTAAAGATAAAAGAAAGGATACATATACATCGCCCTGTTGCATTTTAAAAACGTTGCAGACAAGAGACAACCATGAGCTATCATCAGTGTCAGGTTATCCAAGCCACATGTCATTAAATAGTGCAGCAATTGTCTAGATTGAGGCTTTTCAAACCAAAAGACATATTGTACCTACTTTATGCCAGGTACATTATGAAAACATATATATATTTCAAATATAGAAACCTACAGTTTTATTTTTGTTTCATGTATAGTTAATTGTAACTAGAGAAATATATGTGCGCTTTGCTGCGCCATCAGAGGATATTTAATTAGGTCATTGTTTCTCTTTCTACCTTGTGCTCCATTCTGTTAATAACTTAATACTCGCAAAGCTGTGGATGGTGTTGGCCTGAAGCTCACTCTCAATGGCCGCCTATAGACCCTCGCACCACCACGAACACATTAATAAGCTCCATCTGCCTGAGACTGTCAAGAGTATTGCCTTGCTGACGAACCTGATTGATAGTCTTAGGGCATGTACAATGGGGGCAGCACCTCCTGCTGCCCCATGCGATCCACGTAGGAATCAAAGGGACGAGGAACCCGTCCAAAATCAACTCGCCCAGCGCATAAAAATCTGAAACCACCGTGATGGGACCCACTCGTTTTCTCTTCCAAAAAAATTCCTATCCTGTACGCCCGGAACTTCCTTTCTTCCTCCGTTGCTATCTTGTTCTCTCCACCTCCTCCCGAGATGTGCTCCTGGGCGAGTTTTCAGGCCACCACGCTGCTGACTCTCTCATTCCTTCCCAGATCCATAGCCCAATGGATTTCTCCCAGAGCAGTTCTAGGCCACGGCGGAGGGGGGTGACAACTTCTTCCCTCGTGGATCCAGCGCCGCCATGCCGTTTTCCTCAAGAATCCGGTGGGATGTACTTCGCCTTCGATTAGATCAAAAAAGCCATGGCAGGTGCACAAGCTCAAGGCCGTGCGCTGGCCGAGCTGGAGGTAGTGCGGCTGCATCGGGACCACTCTTTCTCTCTTTTTTCTCTCTCTCTCCTCACTTTTTCGTCGAAGCGCCCGGCTCTTCTGCAGTCTACACTGACACACTTGAGGCATTAGCTTTTGATCCACGGTGGCATCACCTCTGGGGCTAACCGTTGGCCATGCCCTTAGTATCTTCCATGTTTCACTCACCAACAGCATTCAAGTTTTCTGTGGTGGTTTTTGGCTAATAACAAGCTGCTCGCTCGTGTCAGAATATAGTAAAAAGCTTCAAGTATATTTTGTGCTGGTCCTGAAACTATACACCACCATGAGTTAGAATGTTAGATGACACTTTGTTATTTCTCATCTAGATGAGTATTAGCAAATCTGTTATTTTGCTCCAAACGTTGCCATCTTTTCGTGGGTTTCTTAATCATCACGTGCTGCTGAATTAACACATATGTCAAAACGCAAATGAGTTGGATGACACTTTGTTATTTCTAATCCAGATGAGAATTAGCAAATCCTTATTTTCCTCCAAACCTTGCTATATCTTCGTGGTTTTCTTAATCATCACGTGGTGCTGAATTAACACCTATGTTAAAACACAAATCAGACAAGGACATGATTGACTTGAATGGACATTTGATATGAGCTGCAAAAGAGCCACCGGTTTGACAAGGTCCAAGATTTCATCAGTGCAAACATCTCTTAAAACTGCAACCCCTATATCCACCCCTCCCTCCATTTATCTTCTCTCGACACATATTCAAACCCATTTTAACTCCAATTTCATCACATCACAAAAATTCAAACTTCTATTTTACAATGCCATAACTTTGAAATTTTCAACACACATACAAATGCACAACATAATCCAAAACAGTTCATCCTGACAGGAGGGTGTCTTCACATTGTGATGATTTTCCTACTTAATGTCCTTCCAATAGTTGGCCCTGGTATGATCATTCCCCATGGCCTCATCAAGCGTCATATTCTCCTAGTCCTATGCCATCACCAATGTCCCATCCTTACCCACCGTGTAATGGGCCGACCTTTGCGCCTTCTTGTCAAACAGAGTGCCAAACAACTCCACGACATCTTGTACTTGAGAATTTGGCATCAAGTAGTTGATGTCGTCTATGCACACAGAGACGCTCATCATGCTCATGAAAAATTGGCACTAGCAATGTACGAAACAATCAATTAGTGACAATTCAACACCATTTAGAGTTAAAACAGAAAAATAAGATAAACTCACTCACCTTGCGGGCATTTGGTCGAATGCCTCAGAGCGTTGCCCATGCCGAGCTTGCTGACATCAATAGCAGGTGGAGGAGGGGCTACAAGGGATGGGAGGGATGCATGGGGGTTAGATGGGCCTCTCGCCGGCGTCAGTGCCATGTGCGTGCCACAGATACGGGATGCTGGTATCATGTGTCGTAAGGCCGGTGGGCTGCATGTTGGTGGCACCCAGGTGGGGCTTAAGAGCTGCGGTGGCCCCGCGCGCCCGCCGGCGGCGGGCAGCACCACACTTGATGCTGACACGGCCAACTCGAGAGCCGCCATGGGCAGTGCGGGTGGCAACAACTCAGCACTACGAGGAGTTGAATGGGCCGCAGGGGACGAGTGGCATCCATGGAGTCACCGGGGCGACAGCGGGGTCGATTGGGCAGCAGGCGAGAACTTGGGGGAATTAGGTCTCCCGTGGATCAGTGGGTATTTTTTACCCTATATTTTGGGTCAAGGTGGGGTGTTTTTAGGTTTGAACCTAAAAATTATAGGGATATGGTTTGGGATAGGGAATCTCATGGAGTGGGATTTTGACAGATTTTGGCAGTTTCAAGGGATAGAGATTCTACTAGAGATGCTCCAAGGTTGTGTTCAGGTGGCCTCAGTGTTTGCATTGCCATCTCTCCCTGCAATTAACAAGTAACTGTTATGCCACTGACAAAATACAAGCAGAAAAAAAGAGTGTTGAGATTTAAGCAGAACCTGCAAAATATTCTGTCACTGAATCGGCACACTAGGTACCAAAGCAGCTGTCCTATTTCTTGACTGTTTGGACAACTCCGGGTGGCACCCAATAATATGAAGTGTTTCCAATGAGGATGGCAGACCGCATACTGGTAAAGATTGGAGCTCTGAGCAGTATGATATTCTCAACACTTTGAGAGATGAAAGGCTACTAAAGTTCAACGGAAATGATGTTGCAGTAATTTTAGGACATCTCTCGATCACCAGAACTTTTAGTGAATCAAAAAACTGCAATGAGGATAGAGAGTGCAAAAGCTGGCAGTTGCGTATGGACAACTCAGTGAGCATGGTGCAGAACTTAAGTGTTTCCGATGCTGGAAGAGATGTCATGTTAGGCAGGTCTATCATCTCCAATGAGGAGAGACAAGGGAGAGCCTGGAGAAACCTACTAAAATTTTGGTCAGTAAAATTACAGCGACTAAGCTGCAACCTTTGTAGAGAAACAAGCGACCCTATTTCCTCAGTAGCAACGACCTGCTCAGCACCACTTATGTTTACGGCTACAATGGCTTCTCTGTGCTGTTCATGAAGTAAGCCGTTGAAGTGGACATTAGTTGTACAAACATCCAGTTGGAGCTTCTCTGAACTCGAAGAAAAAGGGGCAAGCCTCATATATGGTAAGAACTGTGTACGCTCAATGGTAACTTCACAAGTAGTTGGGGGGAGGGGAGGAATTTTGACCAATTTTGGACAATCCATTATGATTAATCTTTCAAGGCATGGAAATGACTTTCCGTGTGCTATTCCGGACCAGTCATGCAACCTTGGGAAATCATCAAATTCAAGGAAGTTTAGGGATGGAAATGCCACATCACCAGTGCCATAAAACTCATGTCCAATACAGTCAACCGCACACAGCTCCTTCATGTGTAAATGTCTGAGTGATCCCAAATGCCCCAGTGGAGGAAGCATGGTCAAACTCCTGCAATTGGTAAGGTGCAAGGAACGCAGCTGCTGCAATAATGGTAGCCAGCTGGGAGCTCTGGCGCCACAATACCTTCTAAGGTTAAGTACCTTAATGTCTTGGTGCGGCTTTAGGCCTTCAAGTACCTTTGCGTCCGCAGGAGGAGGGTTATTCCTACTAGCGGAGCTCCATTCTAAGTTCAAAGAATTAAGATGTGTTTTTTTATTCAACTCAGCTTTGCAGGCTTCTTCATAGCTTGAAACATTTTCTAGACCTTTTATTTTTAGTAGCCCATGGAGACCATTGATGTTCCTCAACTCTTCTAGTCTATGCCCTTCCCTCTTCTCACTGTGGAACTCAAGTGATCCCTGAAGGTTAGCTAGCCGACCAATGCCCGCCAATCCTGCAGTACACTTTGTTTCAACAAGAAGGTGCCGCAAATTGACCAACATAGTAACGTTTTCAGGAAGCTTATCAAAAGAACATTTCCCAGTGAAGCACAATACTTGCAGATGCAGGAGCTTGCCAATCGACTCAGGAAGCCTCTGGATGGAGCCATGCATAGATAGGTATCGGAGGTGCAATAAGTCATCAATGCATTGGGGCAACTCTTTGGACTTAAAGCAACTGAGATCAAGAACACGCAACTGTTTTGACTTCTCCAGGATACTTTTTAAATTCACAGCAAAATCCTCTTGGGAGCAACTGGAGTTGGATGGAAGTGACGGTCGGATTAACAAGGTGCGCAACTCTTTTAGACTGCGGAAGCTTGTGAGGGAAGGTAGACTGTTCATGGTGACAGACAGATGGCGCACTGTTAACGGGATGTCACAGTTCATGCCATCGTCAATACGGAAACAGTCCTCCGCTGCAACAGACCTTGCAAGATCATGGAGTAAGCCATGCACCAAGTAGTACGTCTTGGATCCAAGCTTGATTTCCTGGAAGAATGAGCGTGAAAGGAGCTGATCAAAATATTCTCTAGCAATGTCTTCCATCCTTTTTTCAGCCCTGTCTTGTGGTTGAACAAAACCCTCGGCAATCCAAAGGCGGAACAAGTGTGCTGGATCAAACTTATAGTCCTCTGGAAACAAACTGCAATATGCAAAGCATCGCTTGAGGTGTACCGGTAGGTATTTATAGCTCAAGCATAGGGCGGAGAAAACAGCATTATCTTGTAATCCATTTTCCATGATGTTCATCCAGTGAATGTTGCTCCTTGTATCTCCCAGCAAACCTCCCACCAGCTTGGCAGCCAGAGGTGATCCATTGATTTTTTCAGCAATCCGCTTCCCGATCGGGTGAAGTTCTTGATAGACATTACCGGGATCACTTGGCAAAGCATGTTCCTTCAGCAGGGCCCAGCAATCCTCGTTCTTGAGCGGATTCACAGTGTACAGCTGTGATGCTCTGAAGATGCGAGGCATGGTGTCCATGCGGGAAGTCGCCATAATTCTGCTCCCGGTATCTGCTGACTGTAGAGGAGCGAGCATGTCCATCCAGGTTTCATCTGTGATGTTCCACACATCATCAAGAACAATCAGATACCTCTTGGATGTAAGAGCTCGACGGAGCTCCGACTGAAGCATTTGAAAATCCAGCATCTTGTCAGCGGAGCCATCCCAAGCCGGTAGGACCGACCTTAGGATCTCGGCTGCGAGCTCCATCTTGTTGGAGCTACTGGAAACTGACACCCAACATTTGACATCAAAATGCTCCCGAACTGTTGCATCATTGAACACCATCTGAGCAAGAGTTGTCTTCCCAATTCCTGCTTCACCAACAACAGAGATAACAGCAGACTTGGCACATGGCTGGATGAGCAATTGGACGATATCATCCTTCTCCTTGTCACGCCCAACGAATCCTCTTCTAGTGTGAAGAATTTCCCTGCTTGAATCAGGCATGCGCGGCCGCCCCCGCGATGAGCCGTCTTCCCCCTTGTCCAGCAGATCGCCAATCTTGCGAGTTTCTTGATTCACAACCTTGATGTCCTTGATGATCTTCTTGGGTGGTTTGGGCGCAACTATTCCAAAAGGGAGGCAGTGCCAACCACACCACCTGAGAGCGGGAAGTGGTTTGAATTGAACACGAGGTGGGTTGGAGGAATGAAACCTGCGGCAGTCGACCGTGTCTTGAAGGTCTTGGTTCAAGTAGAAGGCATCCCTGGCCTGCAGAGCCAGCGCCTTATATTCGGCAGCAGCAGAGATGTCCCAGATCTCGAGCAAATAGGTCTCGAGAAGCTCCAGGATGGGGGCGGCGGCCTTTCCCCCGGACCTACTGGCCCCAGGCGCGCATTTCCGGCCGCTCCCGCCGGAGGAGTGGATGTCGGCGGCCAGCCCCTTCATGGCCTGAGAGGCCGAGCGCAGCAGCTGCGGCGCCTTGGCCAGTCTCGCGGGATCCAGGCCGCCGGAGCACGCCGACACCTCCATGGACTTGGTCCTCGCTGCTCACTTGGTTTCAGCGTGTGTACGCGTGCGCTCTGGACGGAGCTTTCGTGGAGGATCTGGCTGGAGTGGAGGAAGAGACATGCTGCTTGCCACCCGCGACCTTATCAACACGCATCCAAGTAAATTACAACTATGGTCCCTCTACTTGCCGGGAATAACAGAAACATCCTTTCAGTACGGGGTATTTATACGTGAAAACAGGTAATACATACGGATTTAGGTACGATTGTGGCACTGTATTACTTTGAAGTTTTGCATGTCGGCCCTCCTTTAAGTTTTCGTCCTCAACCTCATCCTTTTCCCTTGATGGCCAATCTCATGGAACAGGTCATTTCCGACGGAGTTGCTTATTGCGTGCCTCCTGGTCCTGGGCAGCGACGACGACCCGCGACGGGCTTTGGCCTTTCCTTGACGCCACGTTAGCGCGTGCGATCGCAAGACAGCAACACGGGAGCGACTGAAGAAGGCAAGATCCTACGTACACGCAACGAAGACTGCTGCTATAGGACAACTTCATGTGAACCAACATCAGCTCAATCCAGTCTAGCTCTGGTTCCTGCAACTGATACGCCTGAACATGTGCAACTCGTATGTTCATATCAAGCGACCTGATGCTCGTTCGTGCAACTGGGTAGACATTCCCGACGATCGGGGCGCGGCCGTGAGACAAGGACGACGAGCCCGTTGGCGTCCTGCGCCGACAGCCGGCCTCGCCAACTGGACTGGAACGGCGACTCCAAGCCCGTGGGCCCAATCCTCGTCCTCGCCGTCGTGCTCATGGTGGGCTGGGGGCGACGGCCGCTCTGTATCCCGCAGCTCCACCTGCTGCCCGTCGCCTTCGAGCATGGTCGTGACGAGGCCTCTGGACTTCGCCGGCGGCTACCGCTGCTTTGTCGGCGCAAGGCGAGACCTCTGGACTTCTCCCTCCATAGACACAACCATGGTCGTGTGAGGAGCAGGGGAAGAAGACCCGTAGCCACCAGCTGTTCCATGAAGTGGTCATCAAGGAAAAATATGAGCTTTAAATGAAAACGAAATTTGTCAGACTAAACCAGTGCCACATAAGCAAGATGTGTATTTGTAACCGCATCTTGGACCGCATGTATCATGTATTTTTATGTACAAGGACTATATTGGAATACTTTCTGAGTTTGAGGAAGGTTGTGTCATCCACCAGCAAGTTGAAGGACCATCGTTGCAATTCCAAGTCAACGAAAATGAACTTTCGCATAGTTCATGCCGTATGAATGCCGTCCCGGATTTTTCTTCCTTTTCATATAAAACACGCGTTAGGTGACAAAGGACGTTACCCCCAACCACTCATCTATTAACTTTCGTTTTAATTTTCTAATCCACCCACCCACTGCAAGTTGCTTGAAAACAATTAATGACATCTCCGACCCCTCTCCGGCGTCTGTTCGCGCACAAGGGACTAGTCTGCTGACATTGACGTGAGAGCTGGTCATCTAACGTTGTATGCATACATTTCAACCATTGTTTAACCTAATCAGATAAAATTCATGCAAACATGACTAAGTGCATATAAACCGAATGAAATTCATTACATTTTGGACATTGTGTAACTAAAAACTACATCGGACTAGAAAAAAGTCCATTTTATTGTCGTGAACAAATTTGGTGGTTTACATAACTCTTTTGTTTTTTTATCCCTTCACTCCTAAACAATCTCATACCGGTCAAAATCAATTCACGGGTGGTTTGACTCGACTCATTGCTGACGTGGTAATGGTCAACAACAGTTTTGACCTGTGGGTGGGTCTCCCTCGTCAGGCTGGGCTAAGATACAGGAGCTTCTCCAGACCTGCCCTCGTAGCTCTGCCTCCCCGAGGACTGCTCCCTTGCGCCCGACCCCGCCACCTCCGGCTGAGGGGGGCGACCTCCGGAGTTCCAAGCCGCCGCCCCGAGCGCTCTGCTTCTCCTTCCCCACCTTTCTCTCTTCTCTCACTCGAAGTCTCCCTCGTATCTCTTTCAAGTACACGTCATGCACACGAGCTCGCCGTTGTGCCATCTTCACATTGTCGCCGGACTCTGGATCCGGTAGGAACCAGACCAAATGGGGCCGCCACCCCCGGATCCGTCCGCCCCCTCGCCTCCTCCCGCTGCCTACATCGCTGCAGCACTGCCGCCGCTGCCCCTGCTACCTCCTGCGGGAGGAGAGGGACGACAATGCCCGACGGTTGGGCAGCCCTCGCCACAAGCTCGCCATTGTTTCATCTTCACACCCCCGCTGAACTCTGGATCTGGCCGGATCAGACCAGATGGGCCCGCCACCCCTGGATCTGGCCGTCCCCTTAGCTCCCCATGCCGCCGCCGCTGCCCTGCTACCTCCTGCTGAGGAGAGGGGCGACGATGCCCGATGGTTGGGCCTCCGCCACCCACCTGACAAGGGAGGTCCACCCGCAGGTCAAAATCATTGTTGACCATTGCCACGTCAGCAGCCAGTCGAGTCTAACCACCCAGGGACTATGTTTGTCTAGTATGGGATTGTTTAGGGGGTGAAGGGAGTAGAAATAAAGATTGGGGCGGTTATGTGAACCATCAAATTGTTTGAGGGTAGTAAAATGGACTTTTTGCACCTAACTAAGGTAAAACTAGTCTACAGGCAGCGCCAACGGATATCCATTCCGACGATACAGATACCCTTGAACTAGTCTATGGCTAGCCGCGGCGGATCTCCATTGTCTTCCCCATGTCTGATAGCCCATTCATCCGACTGCCATGAGCCTCGAAGGTATATGCTTCAGTGCAAAGGGTGGCTTGCTTCCCCATGTTCGGCAGCGCCGCTCATCGGAGTGGCACCACCACCGGGATGTGCTTCAGCCGGAGGGGAAGGGGACGACGGTGGCCTGCGACCGAGTTAGACACTGGTTGTGTACGCCGGTGTCGCCTCGGCGGTGGCCTTCATGGGACCCAAGCATCGACGACCTCCCATGTTCTACTTCTCCTCGATGATGATGGCACGCGCGGACATGCTGAACATCGTCTCGTCGATCTCCGCGAAGCCGACTTCTTTTCTCTGCTGGCAGGGCATGGTTACACAAACGTTGACGGTGGATGGCACGGTCGTAGGCACGGGAGGTGCGTGCGACACGACGTCGTCCACGGCAGCCACAATGCATGTACTGCTGTGGTCCCCTGCGTGTCGGCCTGGAGCAACTTGCCACTCCTTGGCGAGATGGCTTGGCGGCGAGTTGCCGAACGACGCGTCGGCTTGGAGCTTCTGCCTCCGCGAGCTGGCCTGCATCGTCCTGGAGCGTCGAGGGAGGTGGAGCCGATAGTTGCCTAGCTCGTATCCGGCGGGCTCGACGGGCCACCCGGTGGCTTTTATGCCGAAGAACTCGTCTTCCTGTGTGTCGGATGCCACGGAGATTATGGAGAAAATGGCGCAAGGAGGAGATGGAGCGGAGTGTGGTGCAATTTTTGCCCGACGTTTAGCATCGTTTAAATAGCGGGCGGACGGCCGAAGCCAACCGATGTTTTCTTTAATGACGTGCGGCTTGCGAACGGACGTGTGGCCGGAGTATGTTTCTCGGCACACGCACGGGGTTTAATGGAGCAAGGCGGGCAGTCTGTGGCCGTACGAATGCAGCGAGGAAGCGTGTTCAGTTGGGCGTGCAGCGGGCGGCGCTCTCTTGACCGATGCGCCCCTTCAATGCCGGCAGTGAGAGGTCGCATTCGTTCTGCGTTGGCGTCAATGCATAGCGGCCACTCTCCAACGGCATGAATGTAGGCAGCTGGCATCGTGTGAGAAGCACGTGCGTGCGAGGGAGGGGATTTTTGGTTGGCCAGGACGGTTAGACGCGGGTATGGCAGTGGTCAAAACGCCTGCAAAGCCCCCTAGTTTGTCTTCGTCTACGGAAAAAAGTATGTTCGGACCGCCCGACAGACCAAATAAAGATCCGTGTTGGAAAACACAACATGTCCAGATAGCGATTCGTAAGGCTGTGTGAGGGTCTGCGTTGGAGATGCCCGAATAGCCTAACCAATTGTTTTGCTAACGATCTTTCTCCTACCTGCAAGTTGAATAGTCTAATCAATTTTTTTAATGGGTAGCCTAACTAATTGTTTTTTGAGTCGGCCTAACCAATTGTTAACGACACATTGATTCAAAAAACCAATAGCGCGTCCGATGTTTAGTAGCGAAATGACAAAATAGCCCTTGGGCTGCTTTGGGCCCATTTGACCACATGTCTCTCTCCGCGGCTCCTCCTCACTTGCTGTCTGGTGGGTCGGGTAGCTTCGGTGACCAGAGGCGACAACTGCACCTCGCTCGGTCCTCTTGAACTGGCATTTACTTCCTCCGCATTCGCTTTCCTCCAGTATACGCAGTGGGCAAAGTATCTGGTGATACGGTCATTTAAGTGATACGGTGCTCCACTCTATCATGCACCGTTAGATCATGCTGGGAGGGACACGATGAATGTGCATGTGATGCGCAGCTCCTCCATCGGGAAATATTCAAAAAACACCCTTGATATACTCTTAACTGGGTGTGAGGCTTGAAGCAATCAGAAGATACAAATGTCTAGATTTCCTCAGACTTGTCCACTATTTATTTAACAACATATGTGAGATGGAGAAATCCACATTGGCACATGGCCGCATAATCCTGCCACGGGAAAAAGCTTTTCAAGATGTCACAGAATTCCGAAGAAATTTTTTTGAAGCATCATCTCAATATTCTACGTGTGTGCCAAGTTTCGTGGAAAACCGACAATTTTTGTGGCTTGTGTAAAAAAAAAGATGTCTCATGAAAAGCCCTTTTTAAACACACTGAATTTTGCTGTTTTCACACGGGACACAAAAGTTGTCGGTTCTTCGCGAAATGACTTTGCGAGAACGTGGATGTCGAGATGTGCATGCGAAACATTTTATCCGAATTTTGTGACATTTCAAAATACATTTAAAACGCATTTTAAAACCAGGAGCATATGCTCCCGGATGCCAAATCGCCCCTCTATGTGAGATGGTGCATTTTATCCAAACAAAATATTCACTCAAATAGATTCCGCTCCTCTTCAAGATAAATGCAAATGTTACCTGCAAAAAAAAAGAAGCTAATGCAAATGGTTGTTCGCATGTTCTCTCAATTAGCTTTAGTGAAAGCAAAGATAACATATTTAGATCGTTTGTCTAGTTGCATTAGTATTTTTATATTGTACGGACTACAATAGACATGCAATTCGTGAAGACCAACCCCAAAAATTAAAGATAGTACTTTTATACATTTTGATAATTGAATGTAATACAAAAGATAAAAAAAATCTCCATGAACAATAACTGACTAGTTTGGTATGTTAAGTTTGTCAACTTT
Organism: Triticum urartu; assembly: GCF_003073215.2. Lineage (NCBI taxonomy): Eukaryota > Viridiplantae > Streptophyta > Magnoliopsida > Poales > Poaceae > Triticum > Triticum urartu. Next base: position 13,892,144 of record NC_053023.1, read on the forward strand.
CATGCTAATTCTCTTGTATTTTTTGATTTTTTATATTACTTTCAATTATGATAATCTATTAAAGTACTATTTTTCAATTATCGATGAAGTTCAACAAAATAAATTCTCTTATATTGATAACCACACACTGAATTTTTTGGTTACTTTGTCGAACAATATAACAACAAAATATGGAGATGTCACAATATAAGATAATTTATTGTGTGTGTGTTTATCAATATAAGATAATTTATTTTGCTGAACTTTATCAATATAGCAATAAACTATGGAGATGGCACAATAACAAGACTTGAGAGGAATTCTGGATTCGAGTGTGTGTGTGTGTGTGTGTGTGTGTGTGTGTGTGTGTGTTTGCACATTGAAACTGAGGCGTTTTCTGAACAGTCAACGAAAGTGCAGCTGGTAGACTAGTATAGGAAAAGACCTTACGTTCAATTAAGAACATAACACAGGATGTATTTTGCATATTTCAAGGTGGGGGCGCTGGCCAACTCATGTGCATCAGTGCATGCATCCTGTCCCACTGAATGTGATCTAGTGGTCCAGAATACACCGGTGCATCGTATCACCAAACGGGCCGTATCACCAGATATGCTCATACGCAGTGCATGAGTTCACACCTCGACATGCCGATCATGCCTACACCTGTATTGCCTACCACTCTGCAACGTCCTTTGCCGCCTTGCCTCGCCTCCCTATCAATACCCTCCTCGGCGAGCTCCACCTCATCCCAAGCCAATCATCATGGTGGGTCTCGGTCGACAACTCACACTAGGCGCGTGTTTTATCTGTTTTTTTATCCGTTTGAACCAGCTAAGTGATGCGTCTATTTTTTTATTTAGGTCGACTAGTGCGCCCAACAAGCAGCAAACCCAAATTCGTGAACGGTATTAAAAAAAACTTTGTAAAAACATGGCCTAAATAAGCATAATTATACATAAATGGCCGGTCAACTTGCCGGCCAAAATCCACTTAAACATTAATAGAAATTAAATAAACTTAAAAATCAAAATTTGCGCCGACAGTGCACTGCTCTAGGCGGTGTCATCGTCGTCCTCCTCCTCCTCCTCCTTGGGCCGCTGAGGTCGATGAACTCCAGCGCCGGCCCAACCCAGGGGAAGGCGGCCTCCTCCGCCGTCTGTTTTGCTGGCTGTGGGAGCGTCGGTTGCACTGCTGCGCGGGCGTGCTCCTCCTCCTCCCTCTCTAGGCGTTCTTCCTCCGCCTCCCATGCCAAGCGGCGCACCGGCTCCATCGGTCTCTCGCCTTCGGCGCACTCATCCGCCAGCGCGCGCGTCCTCCGTTGTTGGAGGTACGTGGCTTCCTGCTCCGGCGTCGCCCCGAGCAACACGGGCGGCGCACTGACTCACTCGCGGAGCTGGCCAGTCGACTGGTAGACCTCCGGCTCGCGCTCTGCGGACTGCAACTCGGGAAGGAAGGCAGCAGCGACGGAGGAGGGATGACGCAGTCGTCGACCGCGGACAGCACCAGGGCTTCCTCCATGCCAACCCAGCGCCCGTCCTGCTCGCGCTGCCTCTCCACCAGGGCGCGTTGCAAGGCGGCCTCCAGCGCGGAACAAGTGTGTTGGATCTCCACTAGGGCGCGTTGCAAGGCGGCCTCCAGTGCGGAACAAGGCGGCCTCCAGCGCCAGGGCTTCCCACTCCGCATTCACTTTCCTCCAGTATACGCAGTGCACGAGTCCACACCTCGACATGTCGTTCATGCCTACACCTGTATTGCCTAGCACTCTGCAACGTCTTTTGCCGCCTTGCCTCACCTCCCTGTCTATCCCCTCCTCCATGAGCTCCACCTCATCCCAAGCCAATCATCATGGTGGGTCTCGCTCAACAACTCCAACTAGACACGCATTTTGTCTGTTTTTTCTCCATTTGAATCAGTCAAGCGGCATGTCTGTTTTTTTATTTGGATCGGTTGGTGCGCCCAACGAGTGGCAAACCCAAATTTGCGAACGGCATTAAAAAAAACTTCGTAAAAACGCAGCCTAAATAAGCATAATTATACATAAATGGCCGGTCAACATGTAGGCCAAAATCCACTTAAACATTATCAGAAATTAAGTAAACTTAAAAATCAAAGTTTGCACCGCTAACGCGCTGCCATAGACAGCGTCATCGTCATCCTACTCCTGGATGAGGATCCCTTGCCATGGTCTAGCCTACCTTTGAGTCACTGACACATGGGTCCCACAGAGTGTGGGGTGTGGGACCCATGTGTCAGTGACTCAAAGACAGGGATTGCTAAGTCAGAGGATCCATGTCCCCTACTTCTTCCCGGGGCTGGTGAGATCGATGAACGCCGACGCCAGCCCAGCACAGGGGAAGGCGGCCTCCCACGCCGCACGTGCCGTCTCCTCCGCCGTCTATCTCACCGTATGTGGGAGCGGCGGCTGCAGTGCTGGGCGGGCGTGCTCCTCCTCCTCCCTCTCTAGGCGCTCCTCCTCCGCCTCCCGCACCAAACGACGCTCCGGCTCCATCTGCCGCTCGCCTTCGTGGCGCTCATCCGCCAGCACGCGCGCCCTCCGTTGTTGGAGGTACGCGGCTTCCTGCTCTGGCTCGCCCTGAGCCACACGGGCGGCACACTGACCCACTTGCGGAGCTGGCCGGTCCATAGGTAGACCTCCGGCTCACACTCTATGGACTGCAACTCGGGGAGGTAAGCCAGTGGCGGCGGAGGAGGGATGACGCAGTCGCCGGCCGCGGACAGCGCCAGGGCTTCCTTCATACCAACCCAGCGCCTGTCCTCCTCGTGATGGCTCTCCACCAGAGCGCGTTGCAAGGTGGCCTCCAGCGCGGCTTGGTAGGCCGCCTCCACCTCCTCCTCCGGCAAGATGTCTAGGGGTGGCGGGGCCACGACGTGGTCGATGTGGATGCCCCGGCGGCGCTCCTTCTCATGCGCTAGCGCAAACCAGCACTCCCAGTTGGGGGAGTCTAACGCGTAGGCATGCATCGCGCGCTGGGCCGACGTAAGGAGCTCGCGCCGCCAGCGAACCTCCTGGGCGTGTGCCCTGGCCAAGTGCGACACCGCCAGAATGAGGATCCGATGCGGGTCCAAATGCTAGCCTTGCAATAGGTTGACATCTAGATATTGTAGCGGGCGGCGGTACTGCCAGTTCCACCGCACCTGGTGGACTGGTATGTACAGTTGCTCCGACTCCCGCGGTGGCGAGCCATGTCGAGCCGACGGCGGCAAAGGAGGAGGCACACGGGAAGAGCTCGCGCCAGCACTGAACTTCCCCTACCCCTTCCTGCTGAAGAACCCCACGGCTGGCTGGTTGGGGTTTCTGGTCGCCGGCGAGGGAGCAGGGATGGCTAGATGTGGACGGGGGATGGAAGTGGATGAGGTCAGCCCCGCCGCATGCTTCCATTAAAAAGGACGGGCTTTCCACCCACTGCTAGGCGGTCCCGAGGTAGGTGGGCGCATTTACTATGACCTAGGTAGGTTGGCTGGCCAACATGTGGGGCCACGGCAGACACCGAGGGGACGTGCGACGTGTCTGCTTCGTGTCCGAGCGGACGTAAACCAGGCCCAAATTTGAGCCAGAAATGCTTCGGTGCGGACATCTTGCAGACGTGTTTTGGGTATGAGTCGGCGCATTGGGCCGGCGTTTATGTCTCCGTCGACCCAAAAGGACATGCGCAGATGAAATGGGTCGGTGCATTGGAGTTGCTCTAAGCACCGCACCAACGATTACAATGACCTCATCCATTGTCAGGCTGCAGGTGGGACTGCAGGTGGACGTCCCACCACTGCTTGATGGGCACTAGTGGGCAGTCTACTAGAAGTATGATGGATTAAGTGGGAATAAGTGGGTTCCCACATAAAAGCATCTTCAACGGCAACCCGTAAATTTTATCCTGCATCCGTTCGACAAGGGGGTACCAATCCGCGGACATGGATGCGGGAGGACGCCATCCAATCTTAGCTGCATACATTTCAAACTCTTTTTTAACAAATCGTATGAAATTCGTGCAAACAACGCGAATTTCATATGAACATGATGGATTTCATACAAACCAGACGAAGACTGTTACATTTTGGACATATTTTCAACTAAAAAGCTAAAACTATGTGCACGTACGGTCGCGCGGAGCTTCACTCCCACGACACGGATACACTACACTAGTCTATGGACGGCCGCGGCTTGTCTTCCCCATGTTCGGCGGCCCGCTAACTGGAATAACCGGACTGCCGGGAGCCCCAGAAGCATGTTCTTCCCCTTATCTTCCATATGTCCGGCTGCACCGCTAATCGGAGCGGCAAAGACGGTGCTTCAGCCAGAGGGGAAGGGTGCTTCCATGGAGCTCAGGTGGGTACCCAGGATGGTCTAAGATAAAGGAGAACCGGCCGGGTAATCGGCATTGGCCTTCCTAGGACCCAAGCGGCGGGGCCTCCCGTGTTCTACTTATCCTCGATGATGGTAGCAGGCGCGGACGTGCTGGCGGCCACCTCATCCACATCCGCGCATCCGACTTCTTGCTCTACGTGCATGGCGTGGCTATGAGCACGTCGACGATGGATGGCACGGTCGCATGCATTGGATGCGGCAATGCCCGTGACGCCGTGTTGCCCGCCGTGCCGGTGTGGAGCAACTCGCCACTCCTCATCGAGTTGCCCTGGAGCGGCGAGTTGCTGAACCACGGGGTGGCTTGGGGCAGCAACTTGCTACGTTGGGTCAGGTATGGGAGGTGGAGCAGTGAGCTGCCTCGCTCGCATCCAGCGGGCTCGGCGGGCCACCCAGCCGGCTTATATGCCGGAGAACTGCTCTTTGGAAGCCATCAGAAGAGTGGACTGTCGGGCAACGTAGTATTTCAAAAAATTTCCTACGCACACGCAAAATCCATCTAGGTGATGCATAGCAACGAGAGGGGAGAGTGTTGTCTACGTAACATTGTAGACCGTAAGCGGAAGCGTTATGACAACGCGGTTGATGAAGTCGTACGTCTTCACGATCTAACCGATCCTAGCACCGAAGGTACGGAACCTCCGCGATCTGCACACGTTCAGCTCGGTGACGTCCCTCGAACTCTAGATCCAGCTGAGTGTCGGGGAAGAGCTTCGTCAGCACGACGGCGTGATGACGGTGATGATGAAGTTACCGACGCAGGGCTTCACCTAAGCACTAAAACGATATGACCAAGGTGGAAATCTGTGGAGGGGGGCACTGCACACGGCTAAGAGATCAATTTGTGTGTCTATGGGGTGCCCCTCCCCCATATATAAAGGAGAGGAGGGGAGGGTCGGCCCTCTCTATGGCGCCCCCTAGGGGGAGTCCTACTCCCACCGGGAATAGGATTCCCCCTTTCCCTAGTAGGAGTAGGAGAGAAGGAAGGAAGGGGGGGCGGCCCCCACCCAATTCTGATTGGGCTAGGGGGGCGCGCCCTCCACCTTTTCCTTCATCTCCTCTTTTCCACTAAGGCCCAATAAGGCCCATATATTCCCCGGGGGGTTCCGGTAACCCCTCGGTACTCTGGTAAATGCCCGAACTCACCCGGAACCATTCCGATGTCCAAACATAGGCTTCCAATATATCGATCTTTATGTCTCGGCCATTTTGAGACTCCTCGTCATGTCCGTGATCACATCCGGGACTCTGAGCAACCTTCGGTACATCAAAGCACATAAACTCATAATACTGATCATCACCGAACGTTAAGCGTGCGGACCCTACGGGTTCGAGAACTATGTAGATATGACCGAGACTCATCTCCGGTCAATAACCAATAACGGAACCTAGATGCTCATATTGGTTCCTACATATTCTACGAAGATCTTTATCGGTCAAACCGCATAACAACATACATTGTTCCCTTTGTCATCGGTATGTTACTTGCCCGAGATTCGATCATCGGTATCTCAATACCTAGTTCAATCTCGTTACTGGCAAGTCTCTTTACTCGTTCCGTAATGCAACATCCCGTAACTAACTCATTAGTCACATTGCTTGCAAGGCTTATAGTGATGTGCATTACCGAGAGGGCCTAGAGATACCTCTCCGATACACCGAGTGACAAATCCTAATCTTGATTTATGTCAACTCAACAAACACCATCGGAGACACCTGTAGAGCATCTTTATAGTCACCCAGTTATGTTATTACATTTGATAGCACACTAAGTGTTCCTTCGGTATTCGGGAGTTGCATAATCTCATAGTCATATGAATATGTATAAGTTATGGAGAAAGCAATAGCAGTAAACTAAACGATCATCGTGCTAAGCTAACGGATGGGTCAAGTCAATCACATAATTCTCTAATGATGTGATCCCGTTCATCAAATGACAACTCTTTGTCCATGGCTAGGAAACTTACCATCTTTGATCAACGAGCTAGTCAAGTAGAGGCATACTAGTGACACTCTGTTTGTCTATGTATTCACACATGTACTAAGTTTCCGGTTACTACAATTCTAGCATGAATAATAAACATTTATCATGATATAAGGCAATATAAATAACAACTTTATTATTGCCTCTAGGGCATATTTTCTTCATGGAGAAAATGGTGAAGGAGGAGATGGGGGAGCGACAAAGGGGTGCGATTCTTGCCTGGCGTCTGGCCTCCTTTAAATAGAGACCAGACTGAAGGAGCTCGGTCGGCGTTGCATTTAATGCCGGCCCGCTCATGAATGGACGTGTGGCCGGATTAGTTTCTCGGCTTCCATGCGAGGTTATTGGAGGCGTATGAATGCGGTGAGGAGGCATGTTCAGTCGGGCGTGCACCGGGCGGCGCCCTCGGCAGGCGCGCCGCTTCAATGGCGGAGGTAGTGAGAGGCTGCGTCCACCCTAAGCCGCCTTCAATGCAGAGCGGCATGAATGCGTGCAGCTGGCGCCGGGCGGGATGCGCGCCCAGGAGGGGGGAGGGGTTTTTGGTGGGCCAGGGCGATCAAAAGAGGGCTTGGGATCGGGCTGGACTCCCACAAACCTCCCCCACTTTTGTCTTCGGTTTATGAGAGAAATCGCGTCTGGGATGCCCCGTGGACCGATATAGGTCAGCGTTGGATGGCTTCCGGGGTCCGGACAGCGCGGTCCGGACGCTTTCGGGAGGTTTGAGGGTCGGTGTTGAAGATGCCCTAAGAAATGTATACATATTTCCAATTCATATACTGCAGGCTACAGACAAACATGCTTGCAAGTTATTTAAGCTACAATACTAGTGAAAATTATCTGAATATATAACTTTGGTTCAGGATACATGCCACCAGATTGTACAACAATGGTAAACTTGACACCTAACATCACACAAAAATGACAGCAAATTTGTGAAGACACAATACATCTACCAAAAGTAAAATCTATAAATACATAATACATCACAAATGGAAAACTTGACAAGGCTATATGGCTATTTGCTCTGAACATCAGTGACATCATCTTTCTTCACATCATGCGAGGAAGCATCCAACAACACCATCCATGAAAGATCCCACAAATCACCAATAAAAGAAGTCTCTGCCCATGGAATATCGATCGTCTACTTTTTTTTTTATCAAAGAGGGGTTTCCCCTCTCCAATTTCCATTAAGGGAAGCCAAAAGCGAGCCACAAGCACCAGTCTTAAGAGGACCCAGACCACCGACCATACTACTACTATAAGCTGACTAGAATTGAAACAGGCGAAACAACTTCTGCCCAGCAGGCGCAATCCCAACACGGGGAATTGTCACCACCACAACTAAACAATATAAACGACATAAAGCTAAGATCAAGTCTATTACAAGTTTAGCAAACGATCATCAAAAGTAACCAAAAATCATACCAAACGCAAAGCCTGAACTGTCATCAGCTACTGCATTTGAAACAAAGATGCATGCGTGCCCAACCTGACGCCTCAAGCTTCATATAACCTTGGCACCTTATATCTCCACCCCTGCGCTGACTTGTAGACTTCACTTACTACCCGTTCGAGAAGCTTTGGGCCCAGCTCCAGCTCCTTGTTTCTTCAGTCCTTTATCTGCAATATAGACCATGCCATAATCCAACATGTCATCATTTCAATCAGTGTCATAGGATCAGTATAGCTTTTGTTTTAAAAATAATTGCATTACGACTTTTCCATACAGCTCAAAACCTAGCTGACAACCCCACCAGAACCAATTTATGTTCTGTTTTCCTAAAAGTTTTGATCCATCCCCCAAAGCACTCCTCAACTGAAGTGGAAGTGGTTTTTAGACCAAAAGCACATTTTAATAAGCTCCATAACACCGACGCAGCCGAACAAGTAAAAAAAAGATCTATTTGTTCCTCTCTACCAAAAAGTACATATTCCTTAGATTCTTTCCATCCTCTTCTAATCAAAGAATCTTTAGGTAAAATGCTTTTTTATTCATCAAGCAAAGAAACACTTTGATTATCGCAGGAATCTTTAGTTAATATCATGATCAAAGAGAGACCCGCTTCGGTAACCCCCCCCCCCCCCCCACCCCCACCCAAAAAAAACAAAACGTATATATAGGGTAAAATAGACCTTTGAGGAATCGTCCACATTGGTATGTATACTTATACGCCGTACGCCACTTAGACAGATGACCTGGGCTGGCCCATTTGGCGTGGTGGAAAATCAGCAAAAATTAGCCACTACGACAATAGAGCTCACGTGATTTATTGGCAGCGCAAGACTTAAAGAAATAAACGAAAACGCAAAACTTAATATACAGCTCCCGCGAGTGCATAACGCCAATAGCCAGTGCACCAAATCAGATTTGTTGGCCATAATTTCAGCGCACTTTATATGAAACATAGGTCGCGAAAGATTAAACCTTTTAAAAAAATTTGTATGTGATTTTCTTTTTGACAAACGTAAACCTTTTCAAAATGTGTGAACACATTTTAAAAACTCGAACATTGTTTTCGAATCTTAAACATTTTCGAAAAAAATAGGAACACAATTGAAAATGCAAACATTTTATGAAACTACAAACCATTTATTGAAAATACGAACATCCGTGAAATGGACCCAATTTTCCCCATGATCTTATATGACCAATTCAAGGCACCATGCTAAGTTGTTTTGATTTTAGAAAAAATTTGCGTTGCCTGCAGTTTTCCCGATCAAAAAAGACTGATAAATGGCCGGACGAGTCGCGACTTGCATACTATGTTCAACGGAGAGTGTGTGGGTAGGCCACAAGGCTCCATCTAAGAGCACATTGTTTCTCAATATGCTTGAAATGGCCCTAATTTTTTTATCATGACTTGGTATTACTAATTCAAAGCAGCATGCCAAGTTGTTTTGGTTTTCTAGAAATTTCATGTTTTTTGGAGTTTCCTCGGTCAAAAAGGGTGATAAAATGGTTGGACGTGTCGCAACTTGCATATGGTGTCGGAAATCATTCAAACCTGACATGTATGCTTATCATGGGCATGCCTCGCTCCGCTTGCAAAAGTTGGGGTCATTTTAAGAATGTCTAAAAATAGACCATGTTGAACAGAGGATGTTCGGGTAAGGTCAGGAGGCTTCGTCTGGGAGTACGTTATTTCTTGACATCCTTGAAATGGACCCATTTTTTCCATGACCTTATATGACCAGTTCAAGACACTGCCGACAACATCACCGCTTAGGATGGTACCGACAACCAAAAGGCTGGCAATGACATAGGCATTGGCGACAACGACGACAACAATATGATCAATGGGGACGAAGACGACTCCGAGGATGGCAACTACATGAACAGAGCTTGAGGAAGATAGAAGTCTCGGGCCCGATGAATACGATGTCTTCGAGGTACCCCATGAGGTACCTTGGCACTATATATTCCGTAGACGATTGGCTAGCATGGACAAAAGTACAATCAGAAGTCCTAGTGGCTTAAATCTGAATAGGATAAACTTTTTAAATAACAGAGTTAAAAAATGTTGCACGTGTATACTAAGACATGCGTTGCACGTGTATACATACTAGTATACCAAAGTTAGAAAATGTTGTCAAATTTGTTTAAATAACAGACAAATAAATGTATTATATTGTGAAAAAGTTTTAATTCGTTGATATAAATGTTCAGACATTTGCAAATTATTTGCTCAACTCATGTTTAAAAGATGTTCATGTACATAAATTATAAAATATGTACTCATGTGTTTTTAGAAGATTAATTTATTTTATAAAAAGGCTTTATGTATTTCACAAGATATACATGTACATAAACAGAATAAACAGAGTTATAACATCTATACCTATTAATAAAAGGACTAATGCTTCGGGCTGTTCACCATCATAATACGCTACCGCACGTCCTAATAAGCTACCTCTCATCTTTCCACCGAGGGTTTCAGAAAATTGAAAATACCTATTTTCACTCATTTTGCATGAAGATGTCGCTGTTTTGCACAGGACATCGAGTGGTCGTTCTGATTGCGCCGGCCCATTGAAGATTCACTGTTCCCGCTTTCGTAATTTTCCCTGAACCATTTTTTTGTTTTCTTTTTCGGTTTCCCTTTTTTTTCGTTTCCCACGGTTTTTTCCCTTTTTTGTTTCTTTTCTTCTTTATTTTTCATTTTTCATTTTTCCTTTTCTTCCTTTTTTAGTTTCTTCTCTATTTTTCAATTTTTTTCTAAAAGTACATGTTCTTGCTTTTAGAAAATGTTCATTTTTTCAGAAAATAGTAGCGTCTTCAAAATTTTCATAAATGAAAAAATGTTCCTGTTTTCAAGAATTGTTCACAAATTTCGAAAAATGTTCTTATTTTTCAAATTACGTTCACGTATTAAAAAATTGTTTGCAGTTCCAAATTTGTTTGGATTTTCAATTTTTATGAAAATTCAATATATGTTCATAATTTTAAAATTGTTACTGCTTTATAATTTTGTGCACAAATTCAAAAAAAGTTTGTGCTTCAAAAGTTTCTTCGTAAATTGAAAAACAGATTGCATTCTTATTTTTTGTTCACAAACCCAAAGTTGTTCATATTTTCATTTTTTTTGCAAATTCAATAAATGGTTAGGAATTGCAAAAAATGTTCCAGCTTTCCAAATTTATTCACAAATTCAAAATATGTTCATGTTTTCATTTTTTTGCAGATTCAATAAGTTTATGGAATTTTGAATAATGTACAGCTTTTATTTTTTTGTTCACAAATTCAAAAAAATTTCCCACTTTTCAAATTTGTTCACATCATCAAAATGTTTATGTTTTTTCAAAATTTATTTAAAAATTAAAATAAGTGTTCACATTTGGAGAAAATATTCGTGATTATGAAAAACTCAGTTACAGGAAGTCCTTGGTTCGACTCCTTACACGGATAGTAGTTTTGGGATTTTTTGTGAATTATGTTTTAAAATTTTGTCGCTGTCATATGTTTCTTTTAAGTGTGCCGCACGGCTCGCAATTCACTATGAAGTCACGGGATCGAGTTTCTGCGCAAGTGCGATCGTTATTTTTGCTTTTTTCATCTCGTGAACATGCCTCCGCGTGCCACTGAAAATGGGCCGGCCCAGGTTAGGCGACCCTGTGCGAAACGCCGGCACTTTGCCGCAACGAGCGGCATATAGGAGATCCCCAAAAAAATTCCCCTAGTCGTTAGGCTTTGGGCCATAAATGCATATTTAGTTTTGAGGATCTGGGCCTTGCACGCATGCGGTCCATCATGCTAAAAAAATTACATGATTTTCTCATATGCTCGTTCAGCTAAATAATAATCTTTGCTAAAAAAGCTAAATAATAATCTCACATCGCTTCTTTATGCCCAATCTCACTGGTTCATATAGGTACCCATGATGATTCAAAAAGCATCAACAAAAATCAGCAAACAGAGATGAGGCACAGTGAATACTCTTATCCTCTTATTCACAATTGGGGGAAGGGAATGGTGGAGAGAAGACTGCCCAAAGAGCCTAATAATCGATCAAAGAAAGATCAAATAAATCTGAAGGGTCGAAACAAGCAAGCTATGCCCAAGCAAGGCATCAGAGCAGACGAAAAGAGGGACACACAGCGTGCACCCGACAGACACTAGAGCGAAGTGTGTTTGAGGAGCGAGAGGCACGAGGCTGGATCTCGGCGCCCCTCCCTTCGCACACAGGCTAGCCCGCCCTGCTTTGCAGCCTCACTACGTTGCACACCGGCCCAGGCCGGCCACCACACACGCGCACTTGTCAGCGCAGAGAGGCGTGCAGTCGCCAAGGGGGAGATCAGGGGTGGGAGGGAGGAGCTTGACCGCGCGCATCTGTGCACGATCTAGGCGCCACGGTCAATGCCTGGGGTGGATCACAGACGGGCGCGTGGGTGTGTGTGTGTGGTTGGAGAGAAGAGGAAGGAGAGCAATGTTGCTAGGGGACTGGCGATGAAAAGCCATGCGTGGGCGCACCGGATGTGGATACAGAGAAGAAGGAGAGCGGCGCTGGAGGAATGGCGATGTGGATAAGGGCCACATAGTTGGGAGATCCCTGGCCGAGACAAATATCCTAGTGTGGCGAGTCGGTCTAGTTGACACTGGGTCATGTAGCAGCTTTTACAGTCTCCCTCGAGGAGGCCAGTGGAGCGCGAAGACGAAGCACCGACGGAATCTTTGCCGATAGGTTCTCTAATCCGGTGATGGATTGGGCTAGTCACTCGAGACGGACGGAGAAGGAGGAGAACGCGCGAGACCAGAGCAGAGTAGGCAATGGGTGATGTGAAATCTCTTTGCCCTGCAGCTATGGATTTTTACAACGATTCCTTGCCGTGTGATGATGGGACGCTTGAGTCCTATAGCTATGAATACGTGTGTTCCTCAGGCGTCGTGCGATGAGCGTGTGCGAAGATCTAGGGGATGGTTAATAATGCTGCTTTATGTGTCTCGGGGCATGTTACAACGTGTTTGCTTGGACATCTCAATTGTGGGGCCCCAATCCACAAGCACACGCCACGAAGACCCCTGGTATGACAACAAACCTCGAGAAGTAGAGGCGTTCAAAGTTATCATGGTGGGCCCGGACCGTCGTCGTGTCCCAAGTGGGGGATTGCTTCGCCCTTAAGGCGGTGACACACAGTTCTGAGGATCTCCTCATAAACAATAGTCTCCTGTTAAGACTAGCCACAATGGATAGTAACATGAACTAGTAATATGCTCATGTTATTAGTCTATGTTACTACCTCTATAGTGGGGAGTAATATATGTGTGATAATATGGAGCCCTTTATTTATTAGGCTATAGACACATTTTGCCTTGATATGTGTGATGTTACTCATACTAGTAGTAACTAGCTATGTTACTACTTTCATCTTTTTTTCATTTATTGCATGCCACATCACCTATTTAACCTAGATATGTGTGATGTTACTAGCTATGTTACTTCCATTGTGGGTAGTCTAAAGGGTTTTGAAAATTTTAGAGGACTCCGCGGATACCTGAGGTATAAGAGTTGACGGTCAAAGATTTGACCATTTCAGAAAAATAGATGGAAGACATTGAACCAGCTTGCAAGACCGAAGACGGAGAAGCAGGTAGGGAGGACTGAGGATCATCCTCGGCTTGAAGACCGGTTTTGGGGCTATTGATGGTATCCTGGACTAGGGGGTGCTTGCCATATCGGCTCCCGGCGATATGGGCCTGGCCGAGGACCTCATCCTATCTTTTCCTCTGAGCACGTGCTCGAAGCCCTAGAGGACGCTGGCCCCGTCATTGGGATTCCTCGGCCGCCCTCCGCGATCGCACGCGTCGCCAGCAGCAAGAACCGTGGGCAAAGCAATAGTAGTATGGTTGCCACTGGAGTCCAAAACCCTAACAGAGAGGGTGCCTCATCCACTGTCGAGGATAAGACTGCTTCCTATTGCCTAACTCAAACTTGGTGAGCCATTAAACCCATTAACGGTGGCGCAAAGGGCGCACCCTCGCCTGTGCCACGTCCATGATTTTACTGTCGCAGGAACTACCCCAGGATAACACCTCCCCAAGGTAAATACGTCCCACCTCTCTCTCATCTTCTGCAAAAAATCGCTTTCTCATCTTCTCCTCGAGTGGCGGCTAGGGTTCCGCCTCCTTCTCCAATGCCCTTGCTCTCTCTTGTCGCCTCCTCCCACCAGCCGTCGCCTCTTTCGCCACACTCGTCTCCTCCTTGCCATGTGTGCGGCCTCCACCCACCATCCCTCGCCTTCTCCCCTCTGGTATCGTCCTTCGATCGGCGGCAAATTGAGAGCCGGCGATGGTGGTGCTAGCGCGAGGCGGGCGGCGCCGCGATCTCTCGTATCGAGGAAGTTGCATGAGGCTCGAGATGGACATGGTCGTGCCGGCGGTCTTTTAAGCAGCGCCGCCTAACGAGCTCCACGCGCGGGGAGGCATCTCCACGGGCGTGCGCAGCCACGTCCCCTCGCCACAAAAGGGGGCTAGCCCGCCCGGGCAGCCGGTCGAGTTATGTTTGGAGGCGAGGAGGGGGAGCAGCCATGCCCAGAGGAGGTCGTTCCCGGCGCCTGCATCCTCGTAGCCGACCTTGCCCAAACGGCAGGCCGCTGCTGCTAGCCGAGGTCACCCATGTCATCACCGCCCCTGCCGCCTGCAGCTCATCCTACCCAAGGGCAGGATATGTACAGCCGCTTGCTCCCCCTTCCTCCCCCTGTCGATCTCCAGATGTGTTGATTTGTTTGGGTTGTTCGATTCAGTGCTTTTGAGCGAGGATTACTGTGAGTGGTTAGGCATGGGATAGCGCCCATAGATACATGATATTGTGCTTCACTAAATGTTACACATGCAGCTATGCAATTACCCCAAGGGGAATTGAATTACTTGTAGAATGATAGCGGTAATGTTATAGTGCTGGTCCCAGTATCCAGTTATCCTTTGATAAAAATAATTTGTTGCAAGATTGCAAAAATAAGTATGTGCCCTTGTTTTCCCGAATGAATGCAAGACGGCTTGCATACTTCTCAGACTGGCATATGTGGAATATACCATGTGCCCAGCATCTCTATCTACTCCACCGTGATCTAACTCACATGTCAAAGAATCACATAATACATTTTGCATGAAGGAGGTGCAAGAACCTACTTATCTTGCAACAGAAAGTAGTAAACACATGTTTATCTAGAGAATATTGTCTTGGATGCTTTTTTCAAATTGGCTAATCTAACTCTTCTGATAGATAATTTACAGACCAATCAACAGTGTTATGACCAATGTCAGCTAATTTCCAGCTATAAACAGGCAGGTATAATTTAATCTTCATTTTCATAGACTTAAATCTGAATATATTTTGGTTTAGTACATTATCTAAACTATTACTTTTGGGGTCTGCTATGAGGCATTGGGTTTAAATAGCTTTCTTAAGAGTTGTGTGAAATATTGTTTATTCCAAGAAATTGCAATGTATATGGTGCTAGTTTATTTTATATTTTTATTTTAAAAATTGTTCATCAACACTTCAAACTCAGAATTTTTACAATTAACTCTTAAATGGGAAATTAGCTGGCATGGCCTGAATTATCATGGATCGAGTGTGTTTTGTGAAAGATTTTTCTATTGACAATCCTTTTATATGTACACCTTCTAGGAAGTATGTGGATTCCTAATTGCATACATATACGTTCTGTCAATGAACATGAGGAGGAATTGTTGCTTGTATAGCTTTGTTCTACATGGGTGATGGTTTTCTCGGGTTGTTGAATGCTGGAAACGAGGATTCTCAGTCACAAAATACATAGCAGACCTCCAGATTCATGGATGTAGCGGGCAAGGGCGCCATCAACCTGCGCTGCCTTAGAGCTTAGGAAACCATGCTGTATTTGATGTGAACAGTTCATATCAATAGCTCGATTAACTTGTGTGTGTCTCATGTGTGGTTGAATACTAATTCTAACCCTGTTCCAGTATGTGCTGCCATTTGATCTAAAAAACTGAACCATGAAAGGTTCACTTTTAAATCAGTATGCGACATGGTGACGTTTGCAAGATACTGGAATGTCACAATCATCGTGCCGTACATGGATAAAACTTCATTTTGGGTTGCCCAGTTCAACATTTCTTTTTGCAGCCAATGCAATTCTTAACATTTCAGTTAAGGACTGCCTTTGTCTTACCCTTTTCTCTTACTTTCCCTACAATGAGTTCCGAGATATATTTGATGTAGACTACTTCATAGCATCATTGACAGATGATGTCCGGATACTGGAAGAGCTGCCTCCAAGGCTGAAAAGGAGAGTTGAATAGAGGTATCTTTGCTCCTTGCCACCCTTCAGTTGGTCTGATACATCCTATTACCATAATCAGGTTTCTTTGCATCTCTCCATTTCTCCTGATGTATCGTCTAAATCATATGCGTACGTAAATAAATATTGTAAGTAGTAATTTATGGGAAAGCATATTTTACCAATGATAAAGAAGTACATGGTCCTTCATATGAATAATACACGTGCACGGCTTGAAAATAATGGCTACCCATGGAGATTCAGAAACCGAGGTGCCATTTCAGTTTTCATGCACTTGGATTTACCCCTGAAATAGAAGAGTTGGGCAGGCGTGTGGTTCAAATTCTTCTTCGGAATGGACCCTTTTGTGGTTCTCCACTTGCGGTATGAGATGGACATACTTTCCTTCTCTGGCTGTACACATGGTAGCAGGAAAGATGAGGCTGAGGAGGTCAGAAGGATGAGATATTGCAGTTCTGGCAAGTGGATCTGCACAAACGAGTATGTGTTTGACTGTGCAGGTTATGAGGGAGCTAAAGCTGCTGGACAACATCAATCTCGCAGAGGTCATCACAATCGTTGTTCCAAATAGGTCCGTCGGGCTTCGCATCCCTTGCCTTGCTGCACTCTCCTGGAAGATAATGTTTGTCACTTATTGTGTGTGTGTGTGTGTGTGTGTGTGATACGTTGTGATGAAAATGATATTCCTAAACAACCCTTCATGTTTGGGCACAAGTTGACTCTTCCCACCTGTGTACAGAGATGATTGAATTCTCAAGTCCCGTCAATTTCTTTGCCATGTTTTGTAAGAGAAAATGTATGTGTTGATTACTACTGTGTTTTTGGTTAGTTGTTGACCTGGCAATGTGTGTGTATTACTTGACATTGTACATTTGATGCTTCATGGTGTTCCAATACAGCCCCATCTAGCTAAGCTTGAGTATTCTATAGTCTCACCTAAATAGCTTGGCGTAATCATGGTCATAGCTGTTTCCTGTGTGAAATTGTTATCCGCTCACAATTCCACACAACATACGAGCCGGAAGCATAAAGTGTAAAGCCTGGGGTGAGGTTTTGTCATTGTCCCTAGCTCTGTACATTGTTCCTAGGAGTTGTTCCTGTTGTTTAGTAAAGCTTTATAATGATGCACTCAGTACCAAACTACGATCTCTTCCTATTTTTTATCATCTTCTTGTTTAGTACCACATGAAGGAAATATGCCCTAGAGGCAATAATAAAGTTATTATTTATTTCCTTATATCATGATAAATGTTTATTATTCATGCTAG